>NC_142877.1:103873484-104176515 GCF_051225735.1 Oryctolagus cuniculus
ACCACAGTCAGCTGTTGAAGACTCCGCAGGAGAGGGACTAGGACAGTAACACTTTGACATCTCCATCCTTTTGCCCTCCTGTCTTCTGCAGAAGCCACAGACAGGAGAGCCCATTAGCACAGTCCATCCTTGTCAGTTCCTCTGAGCAGAGGAAAGGGTGGAAAAGGGTGGTGGAAGTGATCAGGAGGGGCAGTGGATGTCATCATGGCAGCACATCCCTATGCCCCTCGATGTTTACCTTTTGTATAAATGAAAAGTTCCTGTTCCCTTCTTGGAGGACATAGGAATACCATCAGCAGTGTCTTATTGTTTTATAATTTCAGATCTGTCATACTCCCTCCCAAACCAGTAGGGAGAGAATAAAGAGGCAGCATATTAGAAAGTTGCTGCAGTTCTTGATTCTCTAACACAAGCTATCTGCTCCCATGACGACTCCATGTTCCCCTTCCTTTTTCCAGTGCCTCAGTGATATGGGACTGGATGGTGGTGACTCAAACCCATATTTCTAAGAATCTCAGTTCTTGGTAAACTTGTTTTATGACTTGCTTCAATGTTTCCTGACCTCAAGCATTGTTCCCCATATTTGTCCCTGGTCTTTGGGGTACATCAATAAACCCTTCAATGCTTGTTGGTTCAGTGGAGGACAAACCCAAACTACTTGGGGGCAATTTCAGCTTCCAACTTAATGGTTTGTGTTTCATGATAGAAGCTTTGCGATCTTAGAACTTCCAAGATCAAGTGATCAAGAGCAAGGTCATGCAAATGAGAAGCCAATGTTCTATAAGTGGGTTATTAAGTGGTAGGATTAGAGATAGGAGAGGGACACTCTTCCCTCTCCTCCTTGTCCCTCTCCTCCTTGTACATTCTGGTTGAGGAGGAGCACATATACTAAAGCCTATGGAGCACCATAGGATTTCATCATTTGTCAAGTTTCTAGAATGTGGAACACATAGTATGACCAACAAATCCATGCACCTGAGTGCAATGCTGCACTTTTTTTTTTCCTTGAAATCCATTCCATGGTCAGAGGCAATATTGAATGAGAAACCACTGCACATGGAAAGCGCATAACAAAAGTCCATGGACAGTAGCAGTGGCAAAAGTGTTCCAGATAGTAACAAGATATAGAGGTCTGATGCCAAAAGTAAAAGTATACTGTTATCCCCTAGTTAGTGAAGAAAATGGATTCTGATTTTCTTTTATGATGAAGATGAGGGTGAGGGCCATTTGCCTGGCCAGTACCTGCATACCAGTGCTGCAATCTGTATTGCTATTTCCTGTAAAAAGATCACTTCTGTGTCCACAGTTGTGATGGGCATGTCACTCAGTTCAGTTTGTGATTGTCTCTTAATAGACTTCACAGACTATCTTGTATTGTTCAAAATTTTCCGAAGAAACAGAACCAATAGCATGGATAGACACTCTCACTCTCTCCCTCTCCTCACACCTGCTCCTTCCCCTCCCTCTCCTTCTGTCCCCCACACAGTCTTTTAAAAGTTCGTAGAAAATGTATATTATCTAAAATCTCTTCATTGACTGAAATTGTTTTTGCAGTGAAATTAGCTTCTCTTTTAGTTCCATTTTCCACAAACTTTTTGAAGTATCTTCAGGTGGAGAGAGAGACAGAGACACACATACAGAGATTAACAGTAATACTATTCTTAGTTTTGGGGTCATACATAAACAGAGAGCAGGATAAATTTGGCTCAGGAGCTAGAGTTTGCAAACCTGTGTTCTACAGGATGTTAGGGAAATTCAGTTTGACTACATTAATTCATCTTAGAGTCCATTTTAGGTTTTGATTGGCCAGTTTGGCAGCTTACTGATTCCACTCCCTGGTACACACACGAAAACACTAAATTTCATAACTTTGGCAAATTTACCTCTTCAATGAATTCATCCAGATTGCATTTTGTACTCCTGGGTCCAGCAATAACTTGTACGTTTGTGAGGTTCTGTAACTCTTATGTAAGATTTCTTATGTAAGGTGTGTAGTTTGGTTCAATTCTCCCTCTGAGCTGTTCTGGAACCAAACTTCATAACAGACCTACAAGCAATGAGAGGTGATAGATGGGGCTGAGATCTGAGGAGAATGACCCAATGACAGGTTATTATGCAGGGAGAGAGGAAACATGTCCCCATGGGCATGACGATTTCTGTGGGTTCAAATTCTTCAGCTTTGTCAGTGTCTGTACAAATAGTCCTAGCCCATATATCAGGGTCACTCTCCCTTTCCATCATGCCTGATCTTGACAGCAGACACAGTGGGACTGATCATAGAGACGGCACTGTGGTTCTGCAGTCTCTTCTTGTAAATTTTAATTGACACATCATATGTGAATGTATTCATGGGATACAATATAGTGTTTTGATTCATGAATTTAAAGGGTCTTTAGAAATTTCATGGGAAATGGAATTAAAAGATATATTTATTTTGATGCATAAAACTTTGAAATCCATGAATAGATTTTTAATAATATGCATTTTCTGTGAATTTCTTGAATCTTCCCTTATAAACTGGGTGAGGATCAACTCAGGGTAACTAGCATATCCATCATTTTAAACTTTTGTCATTTCTTTATCTTGAGTACATTCAAAGTTCTGTCTTCTAACCTGGGATAGCTTGATTCTCACCATATGTGTCCTGCAATTCTAGAAGATTGCCATGACTACAGTGGATAAATAGCTTTCAGAGACTTTCTTTTTTTTTTTTTTGTATGCATGCTCCAATTATATATCCAAGATTTCAATTTCTTGTTCGTACACCTAGGGCTGTGAGAAGAGCGAAGAGCCTGGAGAATCTTTACAATCGATGTTGTCACTGTAGCAATTAAATATCTTGGCTTCTTGATTTTTCCAATGCCTTTCCTTCTGCATACACTTCATGTCTTGCCACTACTGTGACAACTTGAGTAGCTGATGTCACCACTTATCCTGGATTGTCTTCCATTTTCTCCTAGCAAGGAAGTTCTGCCTTTATTTCTTAAATACATGAGCTGTCCAATCCCAGAATCCCATTCTAGAATCTCAACAGAATGCAGATAAAAAAACTCAGGATAATTTGAGGAAACTTTCATAAATTTCTACAGATGCCTGGCACAGTTATGGTGAGCTCAGTCGCTGGAATATAGAGGCAGACCTGACTGTGGGGAGAGTTAATAGAGAGGAGGTAGAATCTTAAGTTGAGGGACATGCTCATTTCTTCTAAAATCTTCTTCTAAAATTTTATGCAGTTATGAAGCAAATCCCATTTTAAATGTACCTTATTTAAAATTTCAGAGCATCATGACTAATATTTAAAAAGTCCACAGAATATGTTCTTTAGTTATCTGGAATTCAGTTAGGTAGGTAGCACTGGCTGTCTATTAAAAACTAAATTAATAGAGTTAGGATTTATTTTCAATTTTCTTAGTTTATTTTTTATATCATAGTCCTTGAAACATGGCAGTTTGTCATTATATATATTTGCATTTTTAAGAAAACCATCCTGATTTTCTATTTTCTTATTTTCAAATGCAATCACAGTATAATTTATTTTCATACCTTAGCCAGTGGATCACTTTTATCTGATGATTGTTTTCATTTAAGTTTTAATTAGGCCTTGCAAACCCTTTCTTTAGGCTGCAGGGCAATAAATAAACTTTTGTAAGTGTGGCAGGATGATCTATAGTCCAGGAAGTCAATATCCAGGCTTCTGTATCTAGAAATTATTTTCTCATTTGTCCTGAAATCATTTCAGGTTTCCAAAGATATAGTTTATATGGGAGCCTTTGAGTTAAGGGTGTAGATTTGTTGGTTCTGGAGAAGTCTCCTTCTCCATAATGACATCTTCAGGTATACTGTGATGTGCTGTTATCTCTTGGAGAATGGGTGTACTTATTCTTTTCTTCCACTACATCATTCCTACCTGGTGCTAGGGAATGTCAGAATTCATCATCTAATAGGAAGCACAGTTACTTCTTAATATCACTGTTTCCAAATATGGATTGCTCCTGGAAATCCTCTTACCAGAGCTATTCCTATTAGGCTATCTCATCATCACTTTGTAATTACAGTTGTTATAACACCTTAAATCTTTGATGAGCTGTTTCGCAAAGAGAGGTCATTTGTCATGTCTGTTTTACTGAAAGAAAGACAAAATGATACCAAGAGGTCTTACATAATCCATTCCACTCATGATGCTTTCTAAGCTGTATTCCAAAATGGATGGCAACTTCTTTAATCCAATTCTGTACAAAATAAAATGGCGAGTTATTTGGTGACCCTGAGCCATACTTGTTGGCACTTCTAAATTTATAACTTGAAAGTCAGCTTCTCTATGCTGTGGTTTTGGAGTCTGCTGGAGGTAGTTAGCAACCCCCTAGAGCCATGCCCTGATGTACTGTGTGTGCCCTTCTATTAAAGCCTCAAGTACCTTACGGTTTGTAATATATCCTTATCCAGGTCTTTCTCCATTTATGAACTGAGAGCAGGGACTATTAATTATTCACCATTGTGATTGCAGGGTGTCTTGGTGTATTCAGGCTGCTCTAACAGGATAGCATCAACTGAGTAGCTTATAAACAACAGAAGCTTATTTCTTGCAGGTTTAGAGGCTGGAAAGTCCAAAATCAAGGCACTGGCAAGTCCAGTTTCTAGGAAGTTCTGCATCCTGTCTCATGTATGGCTGTTTTCCTTCTGCATCCTCAAATGGTTCAACAACATGAACTCTGGGGCCTCTTTATAAAGGCCCTAATCCCATTCATGTGGGCTCTCCCCTCATGACCTAATCACCTCCCAAAGGCCCTTACTTCCTAATGCCACCACATTGTAGATTAAATTTTTTAAAACATTTTATTTATTTACTTTAAAGAGTTACAGATAAGGAGGGAGGGAGGGAGGGAGAGAGAGAAAGACCTATTCACTCATTCACTCCCCAAATGGTTGCCATGGTCAGGGGTGAGCTGATTGGAATCTAGGAGCTTCTTTTGGGTCTCCCACACTGGTACAGGACCCAACGACTTGGGCCATCTTTCATTGCTTTCTTGGGCCATAGCAGAGAGTTGGATTGGAAGTGGAGCAGCTGGGACTTGAACCAGTGCCCATATGGGATGCTGGCACTGCAGGAGGCAGCTTTACCCATCTACTAAGCCATAGCACCAGCCCCATGGATTAAATTTTAAGTAGTCAAAGTCTGGAGGCCATAAACATTGTTTATTACAGGGCTACATAGTCAGTGTTGGCCAACTGAGTAATTTTAAAAAAAAATTATGTATTTATACTGTTTGAGTACTCGTTATAGCATTAAGCCTCAGTGTACAGCACGTTAAGGACAGAGATCCTACATGAGGAGTAAGTGCACAGTGACTCCTGCTGTTGACTTTACAAATTGACACTCCTGTTTATGGCATCAGTAATCTCCCCATGCACCAGTTATGAGTTTCCAAGGCTATGGAAGCCCCTTGAGTTCTCCGACTCTTATCTTGTTTAGACACGGTCATAGTCAAAGTGGAGGTTCTCTCCTCCCTTCAGAGAAAGGCACCTCCCTCTTTGAAGACCTGTTCTTTCCACTGGGATCTCACTCACAGAGATCTTTTTGCCAGAGTGTCTTGGCTTTCCATGCCTGAAATACTCTCATGGGCTTTTCAGCCAGATCCGAATGCCTTTAGGGCTGATTCTGAGGCCAGAGTGCTATTTAGGACATCCGCCATTCTATGAGTCTGCTGAGTGTCTCACTTCCCATGTTGGATCACTCTCCCCTTTATTTATTCTATCGGTTGGTGTTAGCAGATACTAGACTTGTTTATGTGCTCCCTTTGACTCTTAGTCCTTTCATTATGATCAATTGTGAACTGAAATTGATCACTTGGAATAGTGAGATGGCATTGGCACATGCCACCTTGATGGGATTGAATTGGAATACCCTGGTATGTTTCTAACTCTACCAATTGGGGCAAGTCAGCCTGAGCATGCCCCAAATTATACATCTCTTCCCTCTCTTATTCCCACTCTTATGTTTAACAGGGATCACATTTCAGTTAAATTTCAACAGTATATTTCACTTTGTGTTTCTATGGGGGTGCAAACGATTGAAATCTTTACTTAATGTACACTAAACTGATCTTCTGTAAAAAAAAAAAGAAAGAAAAAAAAGAAATTATCAATTCCCAACTTGACTCTCACTGGGATTAAACATGACAATAGGTCTGATCTGATTTCATCATCATTTAAAAAAAATCATCTATTATTTTTCACTTTATGTTTCTGTGTGGGAGCAAACTGTTGAAATACTTACTTAAGGTATACTAAGCTGATCTTCTGTATATTAAGATAATCGAAAATGAATCTTGATGGGAATGGAAGGGGAGAGGGAGTGGGAAAGGGGAGGGTTGTGGGTGGGAGGGACGGTATGGGGGGGAAGCCATTGTAACACATGAGTCGTACTTTGGAAATTTATATTCATTAAATAAAAGATAAAAAAAAATTATGTATTTGACTGAGTGACAGGAGAGGGAGAGACAGAGATTTTGTATCTGCTGGTTCACTCCACAAATGCCCCTAATGGCAAGGTCTGGGCCAAGCCAAATCCAGGAGCTAGTACTTCCATCCTGGTTTCCCACACAGGTGGCAGGGACCTGAGTAGTTGGGACATCTTCTGCCTTCTCAGGGACATTATCAGCAAGCTGGAGTAGAAACAGAGCAACTAGAACTTGGACCAGCACTCTAGTATGGGATGCTGGCATTGCAAGCTGTGGTTTAACCTGCTGAGCCATATCATGGGCCCACACTCAGCAAACTTAGCTTATTTGTCTTTGTATTTGTATGTGATTCTCCCTAGTATCTCAAGTTACTGAATGTTATTTCAGTGATGCTGTTTTCCTAGTCTTCACAGCCAAATGGCCAATGGACTGACTTCTTTAAATAGTTTTCATTCATTCATTTAAAATTTACTAAGTGCTGACATAAATGTGAGGCTCTGACTAAAGTCTTATGCCTGCCTTTCACTTCAATTATGACAGACATAAGAATAAAACTGTACCCTAATATTATATATGTACAGTGTCAGGGACAGAGTGGAATGACATTGAGTGGGGGCAGGGAAGTAAAAGAATGCCCTCTAGCCTCCATGGTGAGTGAAGATATGATCTTAAGATCAGCTACATTTTCTAACAACCCTGGTAAACCAGGATGGTCAAGAACATGGGATTATGTACCCAGGTAACTATTTGCACTGCATTTTATGATACTAAGTGATTATGATGATTAGCTACAGAAATAACATGGATTTTCAGCTAATCAAGCCATTAAAAATAAATGCAAATCCAATTTAGCTGCTCTTTTAGCTTCAATAAACTAATGTGTTACAGTAAGAGCCTTGTTAATTTGTATGTTAGTAAGAAAAAGCCACAAAATGACCTGATTTACACTTTAATTTATATTAAGCAGCCATAATTTTGTAAAAAATGGGACACATTGGTCATCTGAGTAGTGCTTAGTTATTTGTACAATTCTTTTGCAGGAATTGTAATATACAGGAATAAAGCTAAATGCTTCTCAGAGGCTCCCTTAAGAAGTAGAGAATATTACATCCTAAGCTACCTAGTGCCTTTTCTCCCTACTATCCATTTATTTAACAGATTACTTGCTAGGCATCTAGTGAAAAACAAAAAACAAAAATCCCAAGGTCAGTTTTGGCCTGACTCCCAAGTGACATCACATAGTTTGTCAGTCCTGTAGGAAACTTAAGTTCTGCCCAACCTCTGGAATTCAGAGTTCAGCTCTTGCATTGTCAACAATGATTTCCAAGTTCTCTGAGCTGGGATAATACACATAACTTCTGCCCATATGCCACTGGCCAGCACTCAGGCCCACAGAAACACACAATTCAAAGGAGTTTGGAAATACAGTCTAGCTCTGTGCCTGGGGGGATATAAAAGGACTGAGTTTGGTGGATAACTAGCCATAATGATGATAAACTTTTTATGAATTACAATGTCTACAACAATCATTTCTTGAACACCAGTTATAGTATCCATAAGAACTGTACTTTAAATTGGTTCATAATTTTTACAACCCTGTCAACCTATTCATTTAGTAACAAGTATTTATTGTGTATGTATCTTATAATCCACACACATCAAGCTTGTGTGGATTGAGTCTGGGTTATAAGAACAAGAGAAGGGGCTGGCGCTGTTGTGCAGCAGGTTAACGCCCCAGCTTGAAGCACCAGCATCCCAAATGGGTGCTGGTTCTAGTCCTGGCTGCTCCTTTTTTGATCCAGCTCTCTGCTTTGGCCTGGGAAAGCAGTAGAAGATGGCCCAAGTCCTTGGGCCCCTGCACCCACATGGGAGACCTGGAAGAAGCTCTTGGTTCCTGGCTTTGGATCGGCACAGCTCTGGCTGTTGCAGCCATCTGGGGAGTGAACCAGCGGATGGAAGACCTCTCTCTCTGTCTCTGTAACTCTGTCTTTCAAATAAATAAAATAAATCTTAAAAAAAAAAGACCAAGAGAAGAATTAAGGACTTTGAAAATTTGGGCACAAGCAGTTAAGAGAGAGAGGATGCTATTTATTGAAATTAGAGCACTGAGGTAGGAGTAGTCTATATGTGGAGGATGGGTAGTTCAATAGTTTGCTTTTGGCCAATGTCAAATTTGAGACACTTCTTAGACACCCTGGTAGAAATACCAAGGAGGCAATTGGATAAATAAATCTGGGGAATAGGAGAAAATTTAGGGGGTAGAAGTTTAAGTGTCTTCATCAAAGATATGATTGTTAGGCCTTGGGAACAAATGAGATCCTTAAGAGGAGAACAAAAAAATCAAAAGGAGAAAAGGTTTTGAGATGGTGTTTGAGGATTCTACATAGCAAGAGGAGATAGAGCAGCTATATGGGCAGGCAACCCTTGCAGTGGACATTCTAGGTTTTTAAAGCCATGCATAGTTTTTTATCATACATATTTCACACAAATTTTTTGTATCAAAATAAACCTCTTTTAATTCCATTTCCATGAACTCTTCAAAGTACTCTTATAAAAGGGTCTCACACTTAGTTTAATGGTTCACTGTTATAGTCTGCAAATTCTTAATCATTTTATAAGAGCCCCATATTTTCATTTTTTCCTGGGTGCTGCAAATTATCTAGTCAATGCTGGGAGGAATTTCTAGTGAGGCAGAAAAAAAAAAAAAACACCGTAAGAGAGTGAGGTCTTGAAAGTAATGAAAAGAACATTATGAGAGGTCAAGAAACAATACAAAGAGAAATAACCATGGCACTTGTCAAAATGGAATTACTGATAACATCTCCAAGAACCGTGAAAGTGGGGTACAGAGATCAAAGAGTTGGAGAATTGCCTATGCCCTGTTTCATTGTGGGCAGGAAGTAGGGAAATAGGATGGTAATTGGAAGGCAATAATACTGGGTCAAGAAATGTTTTTGGAAAACCAGATAAAGTAAGGGATGTTTATCTGCTAATCTAAGTGATTCAGCAGAGAAGGAGAAAGTGATAATGAAACAATGATGCAGATGAAAATGCCTGGGTAGAGGAGAAGACAGGGACACAGTGAGGACACATGGAAGAGTTGATTATGAGAATAGACATGTTTCTGTTTCAAAGGCAGAGAAAGCAGATTACTTAGCACCATTCATTGAAAAGACCGCCTTCTTCCCATTGTGTATTCTTGGAACCTTTGTTGAAAGTCAGTTGATTGTGGCTTCATTTCTGGGCTCTCTATTCTGTTCCACTGGTAACTTTTTTTAAAAGATTTATTTATGTATTTGAAAGTCAGAGTTACACAGAGAGAGGAGAGGCAGAGAGCGAGAGAGAGAGAAAGAGAGAGGTCTTTCATCCAATGGGCCACTCCCCAGTTGGCCGCAATGGCCGGAGCTGCGCCAATCTGAAGCCAGGAGCCAGGATCCAGGAGCTTCCTCCTGGTCTCCCACTCAGGTGCAGGGGCCCAAGGACTTGGGCCATCCTCCACTGCTCTCCCAGGCCACAGCAGAGAGCTGGATAGGAAGTGGAGCAGCTGGGTCTTGAATTGGCACCCATATGGAATGGTGGCACTTCAGGCCAGGGCATTAACCCACTGTGCCACAGCGCCGGCCCCAGTAACTGTTTTTAATGGCAGTCCATGTTTTGTTTACCTTAGCTCTGTGTGTGTGTGTGTGTGTGTATACACACAGATTTATTTATTTATTTGAAAGTCAGAGCTATATATGTAGAGAGTTCTTCCACCTACTGGTTTACTCCCTAGATTGCCGTAATGGCTGGGTCAGATCCAAGCCAAAGCCAGGAGCCAAGAGCTTCCTCCAGGTCTTCCCATGTGGGTGGCAGGGGCCCAGACATGTGGGCCATCTTCTGCTTTTCCCACATCATTAGTAGGGAGCTGGATCAGAAGTGGAACAGCTGGGACATGAAGTGGCACCCATATGGGATGCTGGTTTCACATGTGGCAGCTTTACCTACCCACTATGCCAGAATGCCAGCCCAAGCTTTGTAAGGTATCTTGGAACTGGAGAGTGTGATGCCTCCAGGTTTGTCCTTTTTGCTCAAGATTGTAGCTTATTTAACATCTAAAAAAGAAGGACTTTCAGTCATTTGTGACAACATGATGAACCTGAAGGACATTATGGTAAGTAAAATAGACCAGGTACAGAAGAACATACATGATCTCATTTATATGGAGGGTCTAAATAATTGAATTCATGGAAGCAGAGGGTAAAATGGTGATTGGTGAGTACTGGGGGTGGGGTGGGGAATGAAGAGGTTTGTCAAAGGGTATATAGTTTCAGTTAGAAGGAAGAAATAAGTTCTGGAGATCCATCATATAACATGGGACTGTAGTTAATAATAACATGAAAATTGCTGAGTAGCTCTTAAATTTTCTCACCACACAAGAAAAGGATGTAAGGTGATTGATATTAATTAACTTGATCTAACATCACACTGTATGCCCATATCAAAACATCGCATTGTATACCATCCACATATACAATTTTTATTTGCCAGCTATACCTTAACTTTACACTTGATCTAAGCCAAAAGACCATGTTGTGCTGAGTTCCCATTTGAGATTTTTGTGACCATCCAGTTACAATCAACATGAGTGAGTGATTTCTCCAAACATCTTTCAGCAGCACAAAGTACAATTTCAGGCTAGAAGGATAGTTGGGTTGAGACATGATTGGTTCATTATAGTCTCTATTTTACAGATGAAGAGACTCCAAGCTCTTGGGCACTATGTCATATTTCAGAGCTGTTCTTAATAGCACAGACAAAACAGTGTAGATTGTGTGAACTTCTGTTTCTTCCCCTGGTGATAAGCAGAACAAATAATACTATAATTTGTACTTCAACTTTTTTCCCCAAATGTTATCCAAAAAAGATATATTTCTCAGCTAGTTACCAAGTCCTGCTAACATTATACATTGCAGATATGTTGCCTGGATAGTAAATGTTTTATTACTGCCCACTGGCCATGTGACTGACAGCACTGTTGGAAGAATGTATTCAGTATTAATTGAGTACCTATAATATGCCAAGTAGTATAGAAGAAACTGTGGAGATAATAATGAATCTGAATCAGTTTTGTCCCCCAAGACATTATAATCCAGTGAATTGAAAGGGTGTATACGTAAAGGTCTTCAAAAAGTTCATGGAATGTGTATATTAAAAATTATGCATAGACTTAAAAACTTTAGCACCAAAATAAACTTTTAATTTTCCACAATTTTTTTTTATGTTTTAAGCATTTATTTAGTGAGAAAGATGCATAGGAGAGTGAGAGCTTTATTTAAGAGAGAGAGGTGAATAGGGGTTCATACCGAGCACCAGGAACCAGCCACGTGGATGACCATCTAGGCCAGGGAGCCTGGAGCACATGACCCGAAGGCCATGCACCCTGGAGGCACAGGGCTACAGCAAGCCCACTCCTGGCAAGAGGCCAGGGAAGAAGACAGCATCCATTTTCCACAAATTTTGATGTCTCATTGCATACATGTTCAATGTTATGTCCAACACAGGGTGTACACTCAGTGAGTTTTGATTCTCTTTGCCTTCTCTATGTAGTTTGTTCTTAGGTACCTGATACTTCTGGATGAGAGCATCAACATGCAAGGGGAAGTTTCTTTCATTTTTTTATCAGATAGTAAGTGAGGGTCCCACATATGTAAATATCCAGTGCTGTTGCCATTTAAAAATTAGTTCCCACCCAGCTGTACCAGAATCTCAGCAGCTGAGAGCTAAGGAAGGACTCTTACTGACTTAATTCTGTGTCCATCTATGAAAAACCAACAAAAATCAACAAAAGCAAGGAAGAAAGTAACTTTTCCCAAAAGCAAAAGGAATGAACACAAGTTAGCATAATTATCTATTGGCAGTGCTGTGATAGTATCCCTAAGGAGTGCTGTTCTGTAGCTGGCCGTTATATTTTATTTTTTAATGAAAGGAGTATATGCTTTTCCTAGTTTATTTGCTTTCAAAAAGAAAGGAGAATTATTTAAGTGAAGTGAATCAACAACTGATAAATCTTAAATTTTATCTTCTCAGTGAAACATGGTTTGATTCACCAGTCAATATTTCTGAGCCTTCAAACCCTGGAAAGGTCCAGCTTAGTGTGTTGCAAGGAACCATCCCCAGGAAGGTGTGTGTTTTGTAACACAAATGAAGTTGGATTGTAGTACTCCTTGGAGGGAGGTGTTTTGTCTTTCATCCCTATATTGGGGCAACTGTTGCAGGGAAGTTTAATAAACAGAAGAATTATGGCTTCACAGTAGGGAAAGGGAGTGTACTTTGTATCCCTGTTTTTGAGTTTCAAACCTTAAGTCTCACTTTCTAAAATTTCTAGTGCTGTTTATGACAGTGAAGCAAGTCACTGGAATATGCTTTGGGGAATATTAAATGTATTACTATGCACTTAGTTTAACTTTTTATTCTATATAGTTCTCCAAGTGAAAATTATGTTTCAGGTAAAGGAACAAGAAATTAGAAGTTCAGTGACCTGTGGGTTTGACACAACCTGTACTAATAGGATGACTTTGGGTCACTGTAGCCGTAGTTTCATTTGGGAATCACAGATTGGATTAGAGCCTCTGTGTACAGATGCATGCTCCCTGTGAGGTCCAAAGTACATCAAGAGTGAGAGGCGATCTCTTTTGGATCTATTTCAGTACTTAACACAGAGCTGGAAATACTGAAAATACATAGTAGATATTTGATGAATTAAAAGTTAAGTACTCTAATTTTTGGAGAAAAATAGAAGCTTTTTTTTTTTTTTTTTTTTTTTTTTTGCCAACCAGCAAAAGTTAAGATAGCGAATATTACTTGTTCATCTTGTATTCCCAGCTTTGGGATTACATCAAATTGAGAAGTTTCTGTACTGCAAAAGAGACAGGAAAGTGAAGAGGCAACCAACAGAATGGGAAAAAATATTTGCAAACTATGCTACCGATGAAGGATTAATAACCAGAATCTACAAAGAGATCAAGAAACTCCACAACAACAAAACAAGCAACCCACTTAAGAGATGGGCCAAGGACCTCAATAGACATTTTCAAAAGAGGAAATGCAAATGGCCAACAGACACATGAAAAAATATTCAGGATCACTAGCAATCAGGGAAATGCAAATCAAAACCACAATGAGGTTTCACCTCACCCTGGTTAGAATGGCTCACATACAGAAATCTACCAACAACAGATGCTGGCGAGGATGTGGGGAAAAAGGGACACTAACCCACTGTTGGTGGGAATGCAAACTGGTAAAGTCAATTTGGAGATTCCTCAGAAACCTGAATATAATGCTAACGTACAACCCAGCCATCCCACTCCTTGAAATTTGCCCAAAGAAAATTAAATTGGCAAATAAAAAGAATTGTCTGCACCTTAATGTTCATTGCAGCTCAAGTCACAATAGCTAAGACATGGAATCAACCTAAATGCCCATCAACAGAAGACTGGATAAAGAAATTCTGGGACATGTACTCTATAGAATACTATACAGCAGTAAAAAAAAATGAAATATGGTCATTTGCAACAAAATGGAGGAATCTGGAAAACATCATGCTGAGTGAAATAAGCCAGTCTCAAAGGGACAAATATCATATGTTCTCCCTGATCAGTGACAACTAACTGTGGACCTAAAAGGAAACCTGTTGAAGTGAAATGGACACTATGAGAAACAATGACTTGATCAGTCCTTGTCCTGACTGTTGAGGAACAACCTGCTACTTTATTCCTTTTAGTATTTATTTTTGTTCTAGTTAATACCATTGCTTGAACTCTTTAATTAACACACAATTATTCTTAGATGTTTAAATTTAACTGAAAAGTGATCCCTGTTAAATATAAGAGTTGGAATAAGAGAGGGAGGAGATGTACAGTTCGGCACATGCTCATTCGGACTTACCCCTAAGAGCAGAGTTAGAAACGTGCCAGGGGACTCCAATTCAATCCCATCAAGGTGGCATGTACCAGTGCCATCTTACTAGTCAAAGTGATCAGTTTCAGTTCATAATTGATCAAAAAGATAGGATTAAGTGTCAAAGGGATCACATAAACAAGAATAGTGTCTGCTAATGCTAACTGATAGAATTAAAAAGGAGAGAACAATCCAACATGGGAAGTGGGATACACAGCAGACTCATAGAATGGCAGATGTCCTAAACAGCACTCTGGCCTCAGAATCAGCCCTTAAGGCATTCGGATCTGGTAAAAGTCCCTGAGAGTATTTCAGGCATGGAAAGCCAAGACACTTTGGCAAAAAAAAAAAAAAAAAAAAAAAAAAAAAAACCTAAATGAAAGATCTCTGAGTGAGATCCCAGCGGAAAGAAGGAGATACCTTTCTCTGAAGGGAGGAGAGAACTTCCACTTTGACTATGACCATGTCTGAATAAGATCAGAGTTGGCAAACTCAAGAGGCTTCCATAGCCTTGGCAACTCATGACAAGAGCCTCGAGTGATTACTGACGCCATAAACAAGAGTGTCAATTGTTAAATCAACAGAAGTCACTGTGTACTTAATCCCATGTAGGATCTCTGTCCTTACTGTGTTGCACTATGTGAATTAATGGTATATAACTAGTACTCAGACAATACTTTATACTTTGTGTTTCTGTGTGGGTGCAGTCTGTTGAAATCTTTACTTAGTACATACTAAATTGATCTTCTGTATATAAAGATAATTGAAAATGAATCTTGATGAAGAATGGGATGGGCGAGGGAGTGGGAGATGGGATGGTTGCAGGTGGGAGGGTGGTTATGGGGGCGGGGGAAGCTGCTATAATCCAAAAGTTGTACTTTGGAAATTTATATTTATTAAATAAAAGTTTAAAAACAAAACCAAAAACAAAATAGAACAAGAGAAGGTAAGTGAAAAATTCTATTAAAATGCAAACTGTAATTGTTTGAAATCTCAAGCAACAAATTCAGTCTGTAAAACGGAGAGAGAGAGAGAGAGAGAGAGAGAGAGAGAGAGAGAAATCGCTTCAGTACATCATAATACCTGAGCATCATTTGCAAAATTACCTTCAGAAAATTGATGTAAGAATGGGAAAGGCAAACTTTTACAGGGCCAGTTAATATTTCTCAGCTTTGAGAGCCATAAGGTCTCTGTCACAACTATTCATCTGTGCTTGTAACAGCCATATGTGGTTGTAAAAAATTGAATGGTGCTATGTTCCAATAAAACTTTATTTATAAAAACAGGCTGGGATCTAGATTTGGCCCCTGATCCATAATTTGCTTACTCCCAATCTGAGGGAAATATAACCTACTGTGTGATTTTGGTACTAATGGCCTCTTGAAACTATATATTTAAAAACAATTTTAACACCATATTTATTTTCCCTTCGCCTCTTTCCTTCCTACAAGAACTGATCTCATCATCCCACATTTACTGAATGAGGCACTTACCAACTGTGGTTAGATTAGGCTTACATTATTTACAAGGCTGTGAAAGTCACACATACCCTGTTCTAGCCACTTGACTCATTAATACACAGAAATTTGACTTTAGAAACAGGCTTTCAACATTTTTCATCAGTATATAACAGTGATGACAAAACAAGTTTTACAAGGATGTATAGAATGAAACATGTGAATATATGCCTTGCTTTGAGCTATCTCAAATCCTTTTGCTAAGTAAGTTGGAGATCAATTATTTTAAATGAAAGTTTAAGGACAATGGAACACAGCTTTAAAAAATAATGTTAAACAATTTCAAAAAGGCCTTAAAGAGCCGGTGCCACGGCTCACTAGGCTAATCCTCCGCCTTGTGGCGCCGGCACACAGGGTTCTAGTCCCGGTCAGGGCACCGGATTCTGTCCCGGTTGCCCCTCTTCCAGGCCAGCTCTCTGCTGTGGCCAGGGAGTGCAGTGGAGGATGGCCCAAGTGCTTGGGCCCTGCACCCCAAGGGAGACCAGGATAAGTACCTGGCTCCTGCCTTCGGATCAACGCGGTACGCCAGCCGCAGCGAGTCAGCCGTGGCAGCCATTGGAGGGTGAACCAACGGCAAAGGAAGACCTTTCTCTCTGTCTCTCTCTCTCTCGCTGTCCACTCTGCCTGTCAAAAAAAAAAAAAAAAAAGGCCTTAAAATATAACAACTATCAAAGCGGTTTTCATTAATTATTAACTGTATCAGAAATTTAATTATGTTAGCATTGAAATTAGTCAAACTTTTAAGTCAAATCGTATACATTTTGTTCATTGTCCCTATGAACAAACTGTTGAATTAATCATTGTGAATTTGATCTAAAAAGTTACATTTCAAAGACCACATAACTTTATGCCATGTTGCCCTGGTTTTTCAAACATTTGCTAAACCGAGTATGTAAACAAGCAAGTTATATGGCTAAAAATCTAATTATGCACCAGTGTTAACATGGAGATATAATCAGTAATTAGTGGCTTGAATTGTGGTATTAATTTTGATGAATTTTTGGACTTCTGTGAGTGAACATTTATTTTATGGTCAGTCAAGTAAACTAAATGTTGGTTAAGGAAATACAGACAGAGCCATCTTTATTATTTCTGGCCTTCATGGGGGCTTCTTACTCATTCACTGCTTCAGACCTGTCCAGAAGGCAGTGCTGACATTGAAGAAAGCTCATTGTCAGTGGCCATGACCTTGGTCAAGCTGATGGACACAGGGGTATGGGGTCATGTTTGAGAATATTGATCAGCTTAATTAAAAATGAGACTTGTATCTATTTTTCATTTTTGTAGTAATAAATTGTCACACTCTTAGTGGCTTAAAGCATCACAGATTTATTATTTTACAGTTTTACAAATGAGAGTCTGGCACAGGTCTCGTTGGGTTGCATTTCTCGTGAAGGCTTTAGGAGAAAAAAAGCTTCATTGCTCTTTCCAGCTTCTGAAGAACTAGCCTATTCCTGTCTCTTAGTCTCTTCCTGTTTTCAAAGCCAGCCATGTAACATCTTTCTCTAAGCCAGCCACAAAATATTCTCTTCACAAGTCACAGTGATTAGATCACCACCACCCCAAATATCCCAGGATAATCTTTCTGTATCAAAATTCTTAATCAAGTTTGTTTTGCCACGTAAGGGGACATAATCACAGGCTATAGGGATTAGGACTTGGACATGTTAGCCATCTTTGTTCTGTCTACCCTGCAGCCTGCACTGAGTGTATTGACTTACTGTCTGCACGTAATCGGTTTATTGTGCCATCTTCTCATGCTCTAGCTTCTTGCTTCTGCAACCATTTATGTCTCAGCCCACTTAAAAATATTCTCTTCTCAATCTTTGCCCTTCCTTTAGCATACAGCCCTGTTGATTCTGTTCTGTGGTGGCTGCTGGGCAGGCTGCCTTGGTTCAAATCCTGGCTATGCCCCTCTGAATGACCTTTGATAAGTCAATCACTGTTTCTGTACCTTGATTTCCTCAGCAATAAAAAGAGGATTAAAAATGAGCAGAGGATGGGGCGCGGGTATTGTGGTACAGTGGGTTGAGCCACGAGACATCTGGATACCATATCAGGATACTGTTTGAGTCCTGGCTACTCTGTTTTCAATCCAGTTTCCCTGCTGATGCATCCTGGAAGGCAGGAGATGATGATTCAAGTGCTTGAGTTCCCGCCACTCACATGGGAAACCCAGGCCCCTGGCTTCCATCTGCCATAGCCCTGCCTGATATTGCAGGCATCTGGGGAGTGAGCCAGTAGATGGAAGGTCTCTATCTCTCTAATTCTGCCTTTCAAGTAGATGAAAATAAATAAAACATAGAAGAATATAAGAATGGTCATGACAGATATGGGATTGATGTGATGATTAAATAATTTACTACAGTTTTCAACTCGTAGAGCAATTCCTGGCATTAATCACTCTCTTTCTAGTTTCTGAGAGAAGCTGTCTCAAGATTTCATCTGTGATCTCTTGTCAATCCTCCAGGAATCACAGTCTTCCTCAGTGCTTTTGGCATTAATCTCTAGGCCAAGATTTCCAGCCAGACATGTTTCCAACCCCCACATCTCTACTTCTAACACTGCCGAGTTAATATTTGGATTTGGATGTTCCAAGGGAGCTCCCGACCTATCAAATCCAAAGCAAAACTTAACATATTACTTATCAAAGTATTCCATTCATGGTCTGTT
The DNA here is from genome assembly GCF_051225735.1 of Oryctolagus cuniculus. Taxonomy (NCBI): domain Eukaryota; kingdom Metazoa; phylum Chordata; class Mammalia; order Lagomorpha; family Leporidae; genus Oryctolagus; species Oryctolagus cuniculus. Next base: position 103,892,068 of record NC_142877.1, read on the forward strand.
TTCTATTACCATCTTCAGATCCAAAGTCAATATGGTTTTTAAAAATTATTTTCATTTATTTGAAAGGCAGTGAGACAGGGATAGAGAGGCAGAGACAGAGTGAGATCTCCTATTCCCTGGTTTCTTCCCCAAATGCTTGCAACAGCCAGAGCTGAGTCAGATTGAACCTGGGAACTGGGAACTCAATCTAGGTCTTCCATAAGGATGGCAAGGATCCAAGAACTTGAGCCATCACCTGCTGCCTTGCAGAGAGAGAGAGAGAGACAGACAGACAGACAGACATGCACACACTTATGTTCATACAGGTGAATTAGCAGGAAGCTGGTTTGGGTATGGAGCCAGAACTTCAGCTCAGGCGGATGTGGACATTTCAAACAGCATCTTAACCACTGAGCCAAATACCTATTCATCCAAAGTCAATATTAAAGTTTATCAAATATTACAGAACCTGTTTAAGATTTATTTATTTATTTGAGAGAGAGAGAGTTACAGAGAGAGGGAGAGACAGTGAGAAAGGGCTTCCATCGGCTGGTTCACTCCCCAGATGGCTGCAATGGCCAGAGCTAAGCTAACCTGAAGCGAGGAGCCAGCAGCTTCCACCAGGCCTCCCATATAAGTGCAAGGCCTTAAGCACTTGGGCCATCCTCTGCTAGCTTCCCAGGCCATAAGCAGAGAGCCGGATTGAAGACAAAGATCTTGGACATGAACTAGCACCCACATGGGATGCCAGCACCACAGGTGGAGTCCTAGCCTTCCATGCCACAGCACTAGCCCCAGAATGTATTTTCAGACTGTCTCTTTAATCTGTTTCCCCATGGCCATGGCTCTGACCCAGGTCTCCATGATTGTCACCTGATCCACTGCTACAGTTGAAGCAGAGTTGTCTTCCGACATCTCTGAGCACGTGACACCTAGTGTCCCCATGTGGCACACACAACTCCAGGGTTTCCTCCTTGTCTTAATGTGAGGACTAAACTCAGTGAAGCATTAAAATTGTCTCTATAACTTCTCTAAAAATTTTAAAACTGTACAAAAATGAACTGTCCTGGTAATTACTTTCAATCTAAACACCCATTGTTACTGTTCATGCACCTTCAAGAATCTTGACACTGAACACCTCTTCCTTTCCTGAATGAGCTCTGTTCGTTTGGATCCATCCACCTTTGCCACAGGGAATGCTCTTCCCTCCCTCTCCATCTGTGACAAGCTTGCCCAGCAGTCCAGGATTAGCAGCCATACCAGCCTCTCTCTTTCCAAACCTTTCCTGATGGCCCTGCCCCCACTCTCTAAGTCAGAAGTCAGCAAACTGTATCCCGTGGGCCCAATACATCCCACTGCCTGGCTTAGAAGATTTATTTGAACTCAACCAACTCACTCATTTATGTATTACCTATGGCTCTATTTTGTGCTACAACTGCAGAGTTGAATTAATTGCAACAGAAAACACATGGCCAGTGGCTGGCCTTGTGGTCTAGTGGGTAAAGCTACTTCTTGTGTTGCTGGCATCCCATATGGGCACTGGTTCATGTCCCAGCTTTTCCACTTCTGATCCAGCTCCCTACTAATGGCCTGGGAAAAGCAGTGGAAGATAACACAAGTGTCTGGTACCCTGCGACTCATGTAGGAGACCCAGATCCTGGCTTCTGGTTTCAGTCTGGCCAAGCTATGGCCATTGCAGCTATCTGGGGAGTGAACCAGCAGTTGGAAGAGTACTCTCATCCCCACCTCTCCCCTCTCTCCCTCTTCCTCCGTCCCTTTCTCTTCCTCTCTTCCTCTTTTTCAAATCAGTAAACAAATCTTAAAAAGAAAAAAAGGTGCCGGCATTGTGCTGTAACAGGTTAAGCCATCATATGCGATGCCAATATCCCATATGGGAATCAGTTCGAGTCCCGGCTGCTCCACTTCCATTTCAGTTCCCTGCTAATGAGCCTGGGAAAACAGCGGAAAATGGCTCATGTCCTTGGGCCCCTGCACCAATGTGGGAAACTTGGAGGAAGCTTCTGGCTCCTGGCTTCGGGCCTGTCCCAGTCCTGAGCATTTTGAGCATTTGGGGACTGAAGCAGCAGATGGAAGACTCTCTCTCCCTTCTCCCCCCTCCCTCTCTCCCACTCCCTTCCTCCTCTCTCCCTCCCCACTCTCCCTCCCCCTTCCCCCCTTTTCCCACTCTCTGTCCCCCTCCCCCTCCCCCTCTCACTTCCCCTCTCTATCCCCCTCCCCCTCCCCCTCTCTCCCTTCCCCTCTCTCCCCCTCCCCCTCCCTCCTTCTCTCTTTCCCTCTCTTCCTTTCTCTCCCTTCCTCTCTGTCAGTCTCACTCCCACAAAGACTCACTCTCTCTCTCTAAATCTGCACCTCAAGTAATTAAAGTTTCAAAAAAATAAACCAGATGGCCCACAAAGTCAAAATATTTACTCTCTGACCCTCTACAGAGAAAGCATGCTGATCCCTCCCTCTCCTCAGTGATGACATAGTCAAACCACAGACATCTCCCTTGTGTTAGAATCACTTCTGCACACCCTTTTCCCTTGCTAGGACACTCTCCTCTTGTAGACACACATTCTGCCTTTATCATCTTTATTTCTGTCCTTCAAACTTAAAAGAGTTTAAGGCTCAGTAGTTGCTGGAAGAAATAGTTACTCTGTAAAAATATAATTGAAAATAAATTTTACTCACATGCTCAAATAACCAACATCTTATATAAAGCACTGATCCCAGGGGCTTAGTTCCTATCAGTTGTTTTTACTGGTAGTAAACTATTTTGTGTTTTATTCCTAGAAGCAATTTTTTGAATGTGAAGATAAAGTACAAAATTGAGTCCAAGATATTAAGGAATAACGTTCCCATGCTATTTATGTTGCCCACTTTGTGATACCCTTTAATAAGTGGTTCCACTGAAATTGAGGCATGCATTTTTGCAATGAGTGGGTTTTACCATGTGAAGTAGATACTGTCGCTCCCCCTATTCGTGGAGGAAAGACACAAGACCCTGCCTAGGTTTCCTATCCGAGTCACGGCACCATTATGTCGCTCCCTGTCTTCGTGGAGGAATGACACAGGACCCTGCATTGTTCTTTGTCTGCTCGGCCCTCCCCGGGTTTGCTGCTGGTTCTTCCCGGGTTGGCTACTGTCCCTTCCACCTCCGTGGAAGGGCGGTTCCCCCTGCCACTTTCCCCACTTCCGCGGGGGAGCGGCACACCACCGGCCGGCTCTCTCGGGGGCTGCACAGGTGTTCCTTCAGATAGATGTTCCTGGTGCATGTTGTCTCTCTCCTCCTTTATAGTCCTCTTCCACCAATCCCAACTCTGCTACCCACACGCCGAGTACGCTGCTCTCCTCCAATCAGGAGCAGGTCCTGCTGTTTATTGGTTGAACTGGAGGCAGCTGTGTAGAAGCTGTTTCTCCTCTCCCAGCGCCATATTGTGGGAGAGCAGATGCATAGAATAAGTCTTAATTCGAGTAACTGTCTAGTCCGAGTTGCTCCCCACAGATACCTAATTCTTGGCTATTTTTGTTGCCTACCTGGGGTGTGATAATATTTGAGTATACTACCCTTTTATGAAAAATGCCAAAGAATTAAATTTATTTTAGGAAAGTCAGAGATGCCTCACTGGTTACTTAAGGAGAAATCAAATAACTGATGTTTCTTTTTTTAAAACCCAGGAAGTATTGATGCCCTTTTTCATGTTACATTAGATGCCCTTGAACTGTGCCACTTTAGCACTGTGGGAGGCCTGCTGTGTCAGACTGTGAGGGCCGTGAGTGCAAGGACTGTCTCAATCTCTACATTCGCCATGCTTGGCACAGATAAAGCTTTCTAACATAGTTATCAATGTCAACAAATAAGCAATTGAAGAACTCTTTCCCAAGTTACAAATGTTGTACCATATAATTATGACCATCTGTTTCCATATAGTTAACATCCTTAAATAGCAACTATGAAAATTTTCTGTTATAAGGATGTGAAGTTCATGTGTATCCATAGGAATTATTGTTCCTAAGTCCACAAAACACAAGGAAAACCCTTAAGCTTCCACAAGGTGACAGGAAATCTATAGCTGCTCTTTCAGTATTTCCTTGGATGAGGGTGTAAAGATTTGGGTTAAATTAAATACAATAGAATGAAACAGTGTGAGAAATCCAGAGTTCAGATTGGTGTTCAGTGTAGTAAAGATAAGAATGAGACCCAAATGGCCAAAATGAGAATATTGTGGGCATAAAGGTGAAAGACTGCCCATGAAGTATTTGAGAATCTTTTAAGGACGTTTTCAGTGCTGTTGTTGGTTTACTAAATGTGGAACCGTTAAGTGTTAAAATAGAAAGAGATGGGTTTTTTAAGTCTCTCACTACAGACATTAATGTGCAGATTCTGTATAGATATAAGTTTAACTCATTCGGGTATATACCAAAGAGCATGGTTGCTGGCTTTTATTGAAAGAATCTGTTTAGTTTCATTAGAAGCTGTTAAATTGTGTTTCAGAGTGGCTGTATCTTTTGTATTTCCACCAGCAATGGTTGAGAGCCCCTGTTACTCCAAATACTTTCTAGCCCTTGATGTTAGTGTTTTTATTTTCACTATTTCAGTAAGAGCATAGTGATACTTTGTTTAATTTCCAGTTCCCTAATGGCATATGCATCATTTATTAAAATTTGTTTTTAATTGACAAAGAAAATTTATATACATATATTATGTACAAAATAATATTTTGAAATATATTTGCATTGTGGAATGGTTCAACTGGGCTAAATGAGGTAATATATTACCTCACATACCATTTTTTATGGTGAAAACACTAAAATTACTCTTAGTGATTTTTAAGAGTACATTGTGGGCCGGCGCCGTGGCTCACTAGGCTAATACTCTGCCTTGCGCGCCGGAAAACCAGGTTCTAGTCCAGGTCAGGGCGCCGGATTCTTTGCTGGTTGCCCCTCTTCCAGGCCAGCTCTCTGCTGTGGCCTGGGAAAGCAGTGGAGGATGGCCCAAGTGCTGGGGCCCTGCACCCCATGGGAGACCAGGAGAAGCACCTGGCTCCTGCCTTCGGATCAGCGTGGTGTGCCCGCCACAGCGCGCCAGCTGCAGCGGCCATTGGAGGGTGAACCAATGGCAACGGAAGACCTTTCTCTCTGTCTCTCTCTCTCACTGTCCACTCTGCCTGTCAAAAAAAAAAAAAAAGTATATCGTGTTATTCACTATAGTCATCAATTTGTACATTAGATTTCATTTAGTTCCTACTTCCTCTGATGTAGGAAGCTGAGAGTGGGGGGAGGCGGTGCATATGTGGGAACTGAGAATATTTAGGAACTTTGTAATTTCCATTCACTTTTGCTGTGACTCTAACGTGCTCTAAAACTAAAGCAGATATTTTTTTAAAAAGACAATATTCACTATTGGGGAACACATGATGAAGCATGGGATCTCAAGCGTGGCTGCCCTACTATTTGCAACTAATCTATTTTTCATTTAGATTCCTCCTAACTAAAATTTTATATCCTTTGACCAACATTTCCCTATAGTCTCTCTTTAACCCCCAGTCCCTGGTAACCACTATTCTATTCTCTGTTTCAATGAATTCAACTCTTTCAGCTTGTACATAGATGTGAGATGATGTGTATTTGGCTTTCTGTGCTGGGCTTACTTTTACTTCACATAATGTCCTCAGGTTCATTTATATTCTTGAAAATGGTAGAATCTTCCTTCTTAAGAGTATGTAGTATTCCACTGTGAATATTTACCACATTTTTTTTATCCATTTATCCTCTGGTAGATATTTAGGTTTATTTCATAACTTGGCTGTTGTGAATAATGCTACTATGAACATGGGAGTGGAAATATTTCTTTAACTTTCTGATTTCATTTTTGTTGTATATGGAATCATTTTTAAAGAATTTAAATTATTCCTTATGAAGGAAAAAAACTCAGATGGTGGCTTTTTCCCACTGTGGAAGGGCTTATAGGTACAAAGACAGACAGTAGGAAGAACTAAGGTGTCCAAGGCCCTGTAGATTCACATGTCTTACAAGATCTTAGCTGCAACCCAGGAACTGAACAGTCTCCAAAATTATCAACATCACAAAGATGTCACACTTGAGAGGATTTGGATTTAGCTACCTACTATGTCCTGCACTTGTCCTTCCCTCTACTCCTTTCTCTAAAATTTTAGCAGGAATCCCTACTGTGAGCAATGCATTGTGATTGACATTAAATAAGACGGCCCCAGTCCTGAAGGGCAGATATGTAGACAGTTACAATGCAGACAGATACCCACTGATACAAGCGTGTACCAGGCACTAATATAGTGCATGGAATGATGTGTTTGTGGTAGTATGTGTCAGAGTGAGAGGTTACGGGTACTGGGCCTTCTTCCAAAGGATGATGAATGAGCTGATTCTTGGAGAATGTGTTGGATTGGGGCTCTGAAAGAGAACATTTGAGGTCAGAAGAAGGGGATTTTATTTGTGAACTGACCAGTTATAACTGAACTATTAGTACTGGAACTGTTTCATTTCTATCTAATGAAGACTGCTGTAGGAGCTGTAGTCATCAGATCTTTGCTGTGTACCAACAACCCCAGATCTCAGTGGTTAACATCAGAAACATTTGTGCTTTTGTTTAGGGGCCTTTAGGGAAGCTGATGTCTGAACAGTCTTGGCTGGGTGGAATGGTGCCTGGCTTTGGGCTGCAGATCAGGTTGAATTAACTCTACATGTCTTCTTCTGGGATCTAAAGCTACTGAAAATACAGGTTTTTCATAGTGATGTTGGAAGCCCAGTAGACCATGCCAGAAACTGTGTAAACAGGTTTCAAGTCACTGCTTTCATTATAACCACTTAGTATCACCTCAGCCAAAGCAAGTCATTATGTTCAAGTCCAAAACCAGTGCAGCAGGGGAGACATTTTTCCTTTTCCCTGAAAAATACTGACAAGTCATGTGGCAGAAGACATGAAACAGAAACAATAATCTACTCTGCCATGGTGGCTTCCTGAAATGAAGTTCTCCTAGTAGAATTCTTTTTTTTAATATTTGATTTATTTAAGAGGTAGAGTTATAGACAGTGAGAGGGAGAGACAGAAAGAAAGTTCTTCCTTCTGTTGGTTCACTCCCCAAATAGCCACAAGGGCTGGAGCTGTGCCGATCTGAAGCTAGGAGCTAGGTGCTCCTTCACGGTCTCCCAAATGAAATCCCAAATGGGTGCAGGGGCCCAAGCACACAGGCCAGTCACAGGCCACAGCAGAGAACTAGATTGGAAGAGGAGCAGCTGGAACTAGAACCGGAACCCATATGGGATGCCAGTGCCACAGGCGGAGGTTTAACCTACTGTGCCACGGCACTGGCTCCACTGGAAGGAATCTGTAGCAGGGGCAGGAGAGAAGTTACAAAAAGGCATGAAGAATCTAGAGGTGAATTTGAAGGAGAGAAAGCACCAGTAATCTACCTATACTGCTTTATTTGAATTCAAGTATTGCTGGTTAAACATTCTTATCACTTTGTGATTATAGAAGTTTTCTGTATTGACATTGAACCGCAAGTTAAACCTGGGTAATATTATATCTAGTCTTCAATATTTTGATTTCTTTTCATTGTGCTTGAATGCCAGGTTAATGTGGCTTTAGACATACAACTGTCACCAAATTACAAATGACAATGTCTTGGCAGGGAGTTCTTCCTGGTTTTGAAGTGTTGGTACTGCCAGATTTGTGTAACATGCTGATGCCAGTTTGTCAAAAAGCCTGGCGCAATGTGTGAAGATAAAACAGAAGGATGCATGACATATCCAGTGATCTAGTGCGGTGGAGGATGATTGGGCTAAAGCAAGTCTTCTTGTCAGGCTTCCTGATAGGGTCCTGTATGGCTTAGATCTGAAACCACTTCCTGAAATCTACCTAGAGTTCAGTTACCCACCAATTCTGATGCTCTAAGCTCCTCAGAATCAGTTTGCTCTGGGCATAGCTGATCTCACATCATCAAGGAGGCACAAATTCTGTATCCTCTATTGGGAACATACTTAAACTAATGACAAGTGGGATTATTCTTTTTCTACTTGTATTGCTATATGTTAAAACTTTTCGCTTCCTAGAATATGGGAGGGTCTCAGCCTATTTTTTTTTAACATGTTGCAAAAATTTTTGGAGTCAACTTACAAAGGGTACAGGCTAATCCTCCGCCTAGCGGCGCCGGCACACCAGGTTCTAGTCCCGGTCAGGGCGCCGGATTCTGTCCCGGTTGCCCCTCTTCCAGGCCAGCTCTCTGCTATGGCCAGGGAGTACAGTGGAGGATGGCCCAAGTGCTTGGGCCCTGCACCCCATGGGAGACCAGGATAAGTACCTGGCTCCTGCCTTTGGATCAGCGTGGTGCACCAGCCGCAGCGCGCCGGCCGCAGCGGCCATTGGAGGGTGAACCAACGGCAAAGGAAGACCTTTCTCTCTGTCTCTCTCTCTCTCACTGTCCACTCTGCCTGTCAAAAAAAAAAAATCTATAAAGTTTGGGAAAGAAAATACAGGCCTGAGAGTAGCCAAGAACATTTTTACCTCCTTTCTGATCAGTGTTCCAGAAGCTGCAGCTGTATTTGCACTTAACATTGTAGTTAAGGTGAAAACTAGAAATAAACATCCTTTTCCATAGATTACTTTTTTATTAATTAGGAATAAATGATCCATATGCTTTATGATAGTGGCAGCATTCAAAACATAGTATTTCCACAGTTTGAAAAGTAATTTACCTAGGAAATGGCAAGAAGAGTGATGCAACACTATGGTTTCAAGTTGTATAACAGTGACGGAACTACAGATGTTCTTATGGCACACAGCTCTACTGATTCTTAGGAATGACACTGAGATGAAAGTGAATCATTTTTACTCAGGTGCACTTCTGCCGGGCAATGCATCCAGGAAGAGTGCACCTTGCAAGTGAGCCAGAGAGCAAGAATATCTAAGAACCTTATTTAATTGAGAGAAAGTCTTTTTTTAAAAGATTTATTTTATTTGACACAGAGTTACAGAGAGAGGTAGACACACACACACACACACACACACACACACACACACAGAGAGAGAGAGATCTTCTATCCATTGGTTCACTCCCCAAATAGCTGCAATGGCCGGAATTGAGCCAATCAGAGAGAAAGTCTTACCTTTCAAAAAGATATTTTTTCTAAATATTTTATTGATTTATGTGAGAGGCAGAGTTACAGACAAGGAAAGACAGAAAGGTCTTCCATCTGCTGTCATTCCCCAGATGACCACAATGGCCAGAGCTGGGTCGATCCAAAGCCAGGAGCTTCTTCTAGTTCTCCCACATGGGTGCAGGGTCTCAAGCACTTGGGCCATCTTCCACTGCTTTCCCAGGTCATAAGCAGAGGGCTGGATCTGAAGAGCGGAAGACAGGACACAAACCAGTACCCCTATGGGATGCTGGCACCACAGGTGGAGGCTTAGCCTACCATGCCACAGTGCTGGCCTCCTAAAAAGAGTTTTTGTGAAGACCTTAAGTGAAATCTGAACTTATTTTTTGTTTATGAAAATATTAAACATTATGTTACTGTAGATGTATATAGTTTCTCATGAGAAAATTCAGAGCAAGCAGTAAATGTGAGCCTGAAGTTTAGAAGACTGAGCAAAGTAAGTGATAGGATTTGGGGAGCTAATCACACAGAAATGACAGGAGACATGAAATGCATTGATTACTTGGTGATCTTGTGGATTTCCAAACATGTATAGGATGTAGAGAACAGAAGGCCGAAGTGAAAACCTTGGGAAATGCCTCCTGGAGTAGGCTGATAATGGCTCCAAAATATATATCCATGTTCTAGTCCCAAAAATCTGAATATTATGTTATTTGGGCAAAGTATTTTTGTATATGAGTAAACTTAGAATCTTGAGATGAAGAGCTTATTTGGGGTTACGCAGGTGACCCCTAAATAATATCACAATTATCTTTAAGAAGGAGGCAGAAGGAGATTAGACAGGAGCATAGAGAAGGTGTTGTGACCACAGAGTCTAGATAGGAGTGATGTTTGTGCAAAGTAAGGACCACAAGGAATATTAGCACCATGAGAAGGTCAAGGAATGGGATTCTCCACAGAACTTCTACAGGAAGCATGGCCTTGCCAACAGATCTAGACTCCAAAACTGTGAAATAATCAATTCCTGTTGTTTTAACCCACAAAGGTTGTGATAATTTGTTACAGCGGACATAGGAAACTAATACCCCATCTTCAAGAACAGGAAAGAGAAGAGTTTAAAGAGGCAGGAAAGATAGCAAGGAACTTTGAGAATGTTAAAACAGATGAGCAGAAGCAACAGTGTTAAATGCTAGAGCTTAAGAGGTGAGAACAAAGATTGGGGCAAAGCTATTGATAGAAGAGATTGATGGTGGCTAACTTGTTTGGGCACTACCATATGCTGGACACTGCCACAGGCACTTTATAGATGTTAGGTATTAACTCAGTTAATCCCACAATGACCCTTTGAAGTATAAATTATGATTATCAGTATTTTACAAATGAGAAAAATTGGGAAGGAGGGAAACACATCAAGCAACTTGCTCTATTTAGCACTGGAAGTGAATGATGTGGACAAGATTTGAACATAGAAACTCAGATTCCAGCACCCACATTTTAACTACTGTATTTTACTTCCTCTCCTCATCCCTAAAGATATGTGTTTCCCAAGGTTCTGTCTTTGGGCCTTTTATCAAGCAAGTTAGATGTTGGGTGACGAATGGAAAAGGTAATTTTTCAAAAGATAGTTTGAGGTAGAAAGGGTGGGAAATGAAAAACTTTATAACTGGGCTCTCTCTCTTCTCATTAGAGTTAGGAAACTCTCTGCTGAAGATGAGTAGGGCTGCCAAGTTTCAGGTTCAAGGAATCTTGGAAAGATGGTGAAGGTATAGTGAAATGTGGAACACTGTCTTGAAAATTTGTTCACGGGTAACATGCTCAGTATCGTTTCCTTGGCCAACTCTCGATGTTATGCTCCTTCCATGCTTAAGGAGTGTTTGCACTCCTTAAAGTACAAAGTTCAGTGAGGGAAGGGATGTATGGGAGATCATCATCCTTCATCTGTCCTATGGAAAGTATTTTGTTTAGAGCTAAGGAAGGAATCAGAAAAGTACAAAAACACGATTTGTGCTTTTGAGACTCTTGATGTAGTTGGAGAAATTTTCCATCAGGTAAAGGACAATTCAAGGGCATTGCATGATAAAGGCTAATTGCAAGACTAAAGATTGAGCATTAACTGGAATGAGCCAGAAGAACTTGAAACACTTTAAGAGGAAGGTATATCTCCAGCTGGTTTTGACTGATGAAGGTATTTGTTAGCTGGTCAGGAACTGAGTCAGGAACTAACTAAGCTGGTCAGGAACTAAGAAGGCATTTCAATATCAAAAAGGGAGGAAAAGGGCAGTTCTATAAGAGCTTGAGTCAGAGAAGTGTCAGAAATCTGCACCTTCCAATCCAGCTTGGATGAGTTTCTGAGTTATTAAGAACTGCTGAAACTTAAGACAATTAGTTTCTGTATTGGCACTTAATTTGTCAGACTATGTGGTATAATGGAAAAGAGCAGTTTTAAAATTCTGATCAATCATTTGTGTGTGACCTTGGACAAGTAACTTCTTGAGTCTCAGTAAAATGTAGGTACAGTTCTTGCCTTTTATGTTTGTGGTGAAGTATTAATGGAATAATGATCAATATCTACCACAGTGCCTGACATTTAGTAGAGATTCAGCATCAACAATTTTTTCTAAAATAAGAACAAATTGGATGATGTAATTCATTGGCCAGCAATTCATTTTAAAGATGTGACTTCTGAATCTTCCATAAATGTTAATGCTTGTGAATGTCTGGAGTATATACGTTATCATGTATACCAACTATTTGCTTATACTTCTCTCTCTTTCTTTCACATGAACCAGCTCTCTGCCATGGCCTGAAATTCCGAGGATTCTTAATTCCCAGAGGACTGGGATGTGTTTGTTTAGGCATTGGGAGTTCTTTCCAAATTCTTATGTAACATTCCTGCCTTCCTCATATTCATCTTCTCCTATTGATACTTATGAATTATTTTTTTATTTTAGCATTTTCCTCATTATGTGTTTTATTCTATTTGTAACATAGAATTCAAGTACCTATGTCATTTACTTCCATGAAGTAATTTTTATTCTCATTTAGGTCATCATGTACACCCTTAAAGGTAGTTGAATAAGAGCTGGAAATGCCACATTAAGTCATAATTCTGATCCTTTCAGTCCAGTAATCTTCTACAAAAGGCAGAAGAAGAAATTTTTGGGAGCACAGTATTTCATATTTGCAGGCTGAGACTATTTATATTATCTGAGGGTGACTTGAAATCTCTCCTGTTCCTTCATCTGCCACTCTCAAATCTGTGTGAATTCTTGTAGTCTTGATGAATGTACAGGCATACACAGGTGTACATTCTGTATCTCTGTGGAAATGCAAATACAAAAGTGACATGGAGCACAGGGAGGTGGAATTACACTAGGTTGATATTATGGTATCATTCCTACACAGAGATATCTGAGAGTAGAAGACTCACTTGCCCAGGCACCTGCAAAGCAGGGCATGCACTGCCGGGGAAGCCTATACCAGGCTGTCTCCCAGGGGGCCATCCAGTATGAAAGTCCTAACCTGGGTGACTCTCCCCAGCCTGAGGTACTGGGTCACAGTGTTGTGTGCTTAGTAACTGTGATTATTTTAAATTGTATATGAGTGAAATTAGCATTTTTTCATTTGATGATTGCTTATAGCCCTTGCCTATATTCCTGCTGAACTATGATATTTTTATTCTTTACTTGTTGAACTCTTTATTTTGGGGAGCTTTGTATCTTTGACTATAATGCAAATTAAGAAATACGTTATCTCAAAATTAAGAGGAAGGGAGGGAGGGAAAGAAAAAAAGGAAGGGAGAAAAAGAGAAAGGTAAGCATCATTATATTATTAGAATTGTCTATGAACTACATTAAATCTGCTATCTGCATTAATATAATTAATAATTAATATAACATCACAATAAAACTTATAAGAGAAACTGGACCCTGGTGGCAGACAGAGCACTCCATGGAAGGTAGATGTGTGGAAGCCAGAATGTCAGTTTGTTACCTCACACTGAGAACCCTTTTCTGTGGATGAGAAATGAACACCAGTGTGATTACTCTCTTCCTATGCTGAAAGCCAAGTTCTAGTCCATGGATTATATGGTGAACACTGTCAGGCTGAGGGCAGTTGAGTGGATAAAGGAAAGCCAAGTCATACGTCAAGGCTGACTGGCTGTGCATGTGGAGCCTGTTGCTTGGATGGGCACTATTCATATTTATCTCTGTTACCTAATTTATTGTTAATGTTTTAGAATCTACAGATTAGCCCAGGTGATACCCTTTCCACCCCTAGCTGGGGAGATTTGAGGTGACTTCATACCTCTGGCATGGCTCCTGATTGCTGATTGTGTGACCTTGAGCAAGCATGTCATTTCCCTCATTTCTGGGTTTTCGGTAGACTTTTCAATGGAACCTCCAAGTACTGATAATCATAAACTACCAGGCCTCACTTTCCTCATCTGTAAGACAACCGATTAATTAGCTAAGCATTAGTGCAACTCCCAGTTCTCAATTTCTACCTTCAAATTTCAGCAAATTCTCCTCTTAATCAAAAATTCTGCCATTTAGGAAGCTTCGCTTTCCTCTGTTGGATGACATGATTCCTGACCCAGTCCCTCTGGCTTGTTGGCATTAAATGAGGCTAACAGCTTTCCTTGGCTCTTTTTAAAGGACAGAGCTGATTTCAGTCATCTATGAATTTGGATTCCAGCTCTGTCCTCATGGTGTTTCTTTTGAACAATCATGTCCCTCTTTTTCACTGGGGTTTCAGAAATGATTTCCTTACCCTGTTTTCCATCAGTATTTTTTTAACAGGAATTCTGTAGTGAAGAAGTTTCTCCTATCCATGTTCCGGTTGCCATAAAATATGGCTCATAAGGAAAAGAATAAATGCTTACTTCTTTCACTTTATCAATAATATGACTAACGAATGGGTACCTTAACAACCTCCAGTGGTGATCAATGAGTGTTGTTTTTTTTTAAAAAATCTATTAAACTCGGGATTTCATATAGATCCATATTGATGTAATCATTGTAAATGAATGCGGTCAGTATTGCTTTTGATGAGATTGACATGATGTCTGAAATTTGCTTTAAACTACTCCAGCACCTAAAAGACAAAGCAACACCAAAGGGAGTGGGATGGATAAAACGAGAAGTTTTGAAATTGTTGATATTTGGCAATTATATGAGAAGTCTACAAAAAGTTAAGGGAAAATGTATATATCATGAATAAATGCATGAACTTCAAAGTTTTTTCACCAAAAATTTTACCTTTTAATTCCATTTTGCAGACTTTTGAAGTACTTTCATACCACTTAATTTTGTTTTGAGGATGGTTGATATTTTTGAGAATAAAATAGTTCCCAAAAGACACATAATTCTAAGGTTATCAGAGGTATAAATGTGAGCACAATCACTAACTCTGGCCTGTCTATAAATTCCATGGATAAAATTCCTTTGATTTCTATTGAAAATCCATATACCCAGTCGCAGTTCCTCAATCCTATACTCTGTGATCATGCAAAATATGTGCACATTGCCAGCGCCGTGGCACACTTGGCTAATCCTCCACCTGCGGCAGCAGCACCCCGGGTTCTAGTCCCAGTTGGGGCGCCAGATTCTGTCCCAGTTGCTCCTCTTCCAGTCCAGCTCTCTGCTGTGGCCCGGGAGGGCAGAGGAGGATGGCCCAAGTGCTTGGGTCCCTGCACCTGCATTGGAGACCAGCGGCCATTAGGGGAGTGAACCAATGGAAGGAAGACCTTTCTCTCTGTCTCTCTCTCACTGTCTATGACTCTACCTGTCAAATAAAAAAATTTTAAAAATGTGCACATATGTCCATGATTTTGCAAAGAATTTTCATCAGAATTTCAATATGTTCATTTATTGGACATTTATAAAATCTAGTCTTGATAACTTAGGTGTTCCACTTTTGAATGAAGCAATGGCCAGCAAATAATATAATATGAAAAGTGATAACACAAATGTCCCTAGATGCCTTAAGAATTTGAAAGATAGTTGCTTATGCTCTTTGGACTTATGCTGTAACATAACCCAACATTTTTAGCCATTCTGAACTGACTTCTTTCGTCTAATGATGATGTTTGTCTTTCCAGGTTTAAGCTTATCTATTCATGGGGCTGAAAAGCGTTTGCAAATCCATCAACGGCGAAGTGTGGCAAGCCGCCCTGGGTCACGTCGTCATCGTCGCTTGCCTGTGGTCAGGCATTCCTCACTTCCACCAGGCAGAAGGTCAATAAAAATGGAGGCAAGCTCTTCTGGAATCACTGATGGAAAAACCAAAATTTTCCACCCAGGTAATACACAGGGTAGTTCATCAAGATACCCTTGTTAGCAGCAACCTGCCCCAACCTGCATTATCTTTTAATTATATTATTATGTCATACTTTCAGTTGAGCTTGCTTTTTTAGTCTTATTTTTCTTTTCTGCCTCTTCATTACAAACAGTGGTAAATGCCACCAAGACCAATAAGGAGAGAGAGGGGGGGTTGATGTATCAGAGAAGGTTAAGGTAGCATTCCACCCACAGCAGTAGAATCTAAGTGAAAATCAGACTGAATGACGTCTTGACAGTTCAGAAAAACCTGTTATATAATAAAAATGTGTAGATTTGGACTTTCCTTGATGATTTGTTCAAAGATAGCCCAGGGAATATATAAAATGAAAAATGACTTTTTGAAAGCTTGAATTGGCTTACTCACATCCTTGTGAGGTCAAGAGAGAAGACTAGGGGCCTCGTATGAAGTTTCAAGGTTTCTGGGCGGCATTCCTCTTAAAAATGTTAAAATACATTTAGTTTTTAGTACAATTAGTTTATGGCAATAAAAACAAATAATCTAATTAAAAAAACAGGTAACTCCAGATAAAAGATTTCGTCTGTTTGTTTATGTAAGAAGTTTACTTAAGTATTCAGTCATTCATTAAACAAATATTTATTGAGTGCCTATTCCATGTTAGGCGTTGTTTTGAGTGAGGAAGAAACATCAGTGAACAAGGCAACAATGTTCCTGTGTGGT
This sequence comes from Oryctolagus cuniculus, assembly GCF_051225735.1. Classification (NCBI taxonomy): domain Eukaryota; kingdom Metazoa; phylum Chordata; class Mammalia; order Lagomorpha; family Leporidae; genus Oryctolagus; species Oryctolagus cuniculus. The sequence continues at coordinate 103,908,205 of NC_142877.1, forward strand.
GACATCATAGAAATGTGCTATTATGAGAGAATTCAGAAGTAACTAAGGCTGGCGCCACAGCTCACTAGGCTAATCCTCCGCCTTGTGGCGCCGGCACACCGGGTTCTAGTCCCGGTCAGGGCACCGGATTCTGTCCTGGTTGCCCCTCTTCCAAGCCAGCTCTCTGCTGTGTCCAGGGAGTGCAGTGGAGGATGGCCCAAGTGCTTGGGCCCTGCACCCCATGGGAGACCAGGAGAAGCACCTGGCTCCTGCCTTCGGATCAGCGCGGTGTGCTGGCTGCAGCGCGCCGGCCGCGGCAGCCATTGGAGGGTGAACCAACGGCAAAGGAAGACTTTTCTCTCTGTCTCTCTCTCTGTCCACTCTGCCTGTCAAAAAAAAAAAAAAAAAAAAGTAACTAAGAAAAACTCTCACCCTGTCTCAAGCCCTCGCTGTAATGCTCTGGCAGAGACTTCATGTGCCCTCCCCCCCCCACCCCATGGAAGCCAAGTCTTTCCCGTTAGCCATCTTAGATCACCTTCTCTCTCTTTTTGCTAATCTCACTAAGAAGCACCACAGCCTTTGGACATGAATTACTCCAAGTGCCTCTTTCTCTGTCTTCAAATGGATCACTGTTGATTCCCATTCTTTCCTCTTTTCCTCATTTTCAGAAGACAAAGGGGCCTCCTCCTGTCCTTTTTTCACCATAGACAGTACATTTTAAAAATAATCACAGATCACTAAAGCTCTAGAGTATATCCTTCCTAACCATTTGTTTGACAAATATAAAACAAGGTTTGACAAAACTGGTTTTGCAACAATGTTGATACACACAGGCATTTCTTTCCCTTAATTATTTTCTTTTTTAATTTTAGCTCCCACATATAAGGGAGAATGTGCAGTATTTATCTTTCTGTGTCTGGCTTATTTCACTCAATGTTATATCCTCCAGTTGCAGAATTTCATTCTTTTTAGAGCTGAATAATCCATTGCACGTGTGTGTGTGTGCATATGTGTGTGTGTGTGTCTGTGTGTCTGAGGATACACCATGTTTCCTCTATCCATTCATCTAATCATAGATAACTTAGTTGATTTCATATTATAAACATGGTGGTGCAGGTATCTCTTTGGCTTTGGGGTATATACCCAGGAATGAGATTGCTGGATCATGTGGCACATCTGTTTCTGGTTTATAAAGAAATCACCATATGTATTCGACAGTAGCTGCACTAATTTACATTCCCACCAACAGTGTATAAGAGTTCCCCTTTCTCCACATCCTCACCAGCATTTGTTTTTCTCTGTCTTTGGATAATATCCATTCTGACAGGAGTGAGGTGATCTCATTGTGGTTTTGATTTGCATTGCTTTGATGGCTAGTGATGTTGAGCATTTTTTCATATATTTGTTGGCCATTTGTATTTCATCTTTTTGTGAACTCTGTTGAGGTCTGTTACTGATTTCTGTTTTTTTTAAAGATTTATTTATTTATCTTTTTTTTAAACTTTTATTTAATGAATATAAATTTCCAAAGTACGACTTATGGATTACAATGGCTTTCCCCCCATACCGTCCTTCCCACCCACAACCCTCCCCTTTCCCACTCCCTCTCCCCTTCCATTCACATCAAGATTCATTTTCATTATCTTAATATACAGAAGATCAGCTTAGTATACATTAAGTATGGATTTCAACAGTTTGCTCCCACACAGAAACATAAAGTGAAAAATAATAGATGATTTTTTTTAAATGATGATGAAATCAGATCAGACCTATTGTCATATTTAATCCCAGTGAGAGTCAAGTTGGGAATTGATAATTTCTTTTTTTTTTTTTTACAGTAAGTAAGGATTTCAACAGTTTGCACCCCCATAGAAACACAAAGTGAAATATATTGTTTGAGTACTCGTTATAGCATTAAATCTCAATACACAGCACATTAAGGACAGAGATCCTACATGAGGAGTAAGTGCACAGTGACTCCTGTTGTTGACTTTACCAATTGACACTCCTGTCTATGGCATCAGTAGTCTCCCTATGCTCCGGTCATGAGTTTCCAAGGCTATGGAAGCCCTCTGAGTTCTCCGATTCTTATCTTGTTTAGACAAGGTCATAGTCAAAGTGGAGGTTCTCTCCTCCCTTCAGAGAAAGGTACCTCCTTCTTTGAAGACCTGTTCTTTCCACTGGGATCTCACTCGCAGAGATCTTTTGCCAGAGTGTCTTGGCTTTCCATGCCTGAAATACTCTCATGGGCTTTTCAGCCAGATCCGAATGCCTTTAGGGCTGATTCTGAGGCCAGAGTGCTATTTAGGACATCTGCCATTCTATGAGTCTGCTGAGTATCTCACTTCCCATGTTGGATCACTCTCCCCTTTATTTACTCCATCGGTTAGTGTTAGCAGGTACTAGACTTGTCTATGTGCTCCCTTTGACTCCCAGTCCCTCCACCATGACCAACTGTGAACTGAAATTGATCCCCTGGAACAGTGAGATGGCATTGGTACATGCCACCTCGATGGGATTGAATTGGAATCCCCTGGTATGCTTCCAACTCCACCACTTGGGGCAAGTCAGCCTGAGCATGTCCCAAATTATACATCTCTTCCCTCTCCCATTCCCACTCCCATGTTCAACAGGGATCACATTTCAGTTAATTTTCAACACTTAAGAATAACTGTGCATCAATTACAGAACTAAACCAGTCATATTAAGTAGAACAGATAAAAAAACTACTAAGAGGGATAATGTATTTATCTTTAACAGAGAGAGAGAGAGAGAGAGAGAGAGAGAGAGATTTTCCATCCACTGATTCGCTCCCCAAACAGCCAAAGCAGCCAGAGCTGAACCAGACAAAAGCCACTAGCTTCTTCGGGGTCTCCCACGTGGGTGCAGGGGCCCAAGCACTTGGGGCCATCCTCTGCTGCTTTCCCCAGGCACATTAGCAGGGAGCTGGATCAGAAGTAGAGCAGCCAGGACTCGAACTGGCACCCATATGGGATGCTGGCACTACATACAACAGCTTTACTTGCTGTGGCACAACGCCAACCCCCTTTACCCATTTCTTGATTGGTTGATTTTATTTTGTGCTTAAGTTTTTTAGTTGCTGATATATTTTATGTAGTAATCCTTTGTTACACAGGTACCTTGCAAATATTTTTTCCCATTCTGTTGCATGTCTCTTCACTCTGTTTCCTTTGTGCAGAAGCTTCAGAGTTTGATATAACCCCATTTGTCTAGTTTTGTTTTTGTTCTCTGTGCTTTGGTGGTCTTATCCAAGATGTTATCACCTACACCGGTGTCTTTAAGCATTTCCTCTATATTTTCTTCAGCAAATTCATAGCTTCCCACTGTCCTTGTCCAAGCCTTCATCCATGTCCTTTGGCCTTGACCACCTCTCCTCTCTGGAACCTTTCTCAGGAGAATATGCTGTTTCCCCGCAGTCTGTGAAAAAGGCTGAAGCTTCTTTCTTTTGAATCAGCTTCATTTGACACTGTATCTTTTTCTGTTTTTTTTTTTCTTCCTCCCTTCTCAAACTTCTGAAATAGCAATATGCCTTTTTTTGCTCTGTCCTCGCACTTCTAGACCTTGTTCAGCTAACACAATTTCTAGTTCCTTCTCCATATGTCTGTCATTGAGGCCCTTAGTGACTTCCCTTTGCCACATCATGATGGATGCTTTCACACTGTTTCATGTACCAAACCAGGGGGACCACCCAGTCCTTCCTAAAACACTGTTCCCACAGCTTCCATACCAGTCTTCTTTCTTTCTTTCTTCTTCTCTTTCCTTGCATCTAACTATCCTGGTTTCCCAACCTCCAATATCTCTTTCTTCCTTTTGTTCCTGTGTCAGTACATCCTTTCTGGCAAATCCAATCATCTATCTCTACCTCTGAATGTCTCATTTATCTTTTATTTTTCTTACTAATAATAAGGTCAAGTTCAAACCTTTTACCATGTTAAAAAACAAATGTCCTTTATGAACTGGCTTCTGCTCCTTGTTCATTTTTTTCCCCACCTCTGGCTCACCAATGTACTAGGCAGGGTTTTACCCTGCATAACCACTAGAATAGATATTCTAAAAACTGAATTGTTTTTCTACATTGTAAAGCCTGGCTAGGCAAATCTGAAATCCACAGAGAAGACTATTTGGAAGGGTGAGCTAGAAAATCTTGGGCACAGTTGGAGCTGTAGTCCGTAGGTAAAATTTCTTCTTCAGAGAAGTCTCAGCTTGGCTTTCTAAGGCCTTCAAACTAATTAAATCAGTCCTCACCTGGATTATCCAGGGTAATCTCCCTTTCTGAGAGTCAAATGATTATGGATATCAATTACTCTATAAAACAGCTTCATTGCAATGCTAATTTAGTATTCACTGAATAACTGGGATCGATAGCCTAGCCATGTTGAGATATCAAACAGATCATCATATCTAGTCATACTGACTTTCAGTTCTTAACATATGTCGCTCCCCCTCTTCATGGAGGAGCAACACAGGACCCTGCGCTGTTCTTTCGTCTGCTCGGCCCTTCCCGGGTTTGCTGCTGGTCCTTCCCGGGTTGGCTACTGTCCCTTCCACCTCTGTGGAAGGGCGGTTCCCCCTGGCCACTTTCCCCACTTCCGCAGGGGAGCGGCACACCGCCGGCCGGCTCTCTCGGGGGCTGCACAGGTGTTCCTTCAGATGTTCCCCTTAGATGTTCCTCGTGCATGCCGTCTCTCTCCTCCTTTATAGTCCTCCTCCGCCAATCCCAACTCGGCTGCCCACACGCCGAGTACGCTGCTCTCCTCCAATCAGGAGCAGGATCAGCTCCTGGAGGTCATCACTCAAGTTGGCAAGAGGCAGCTGCGTAGAAGCTGTTTTCTCCTCTCCCAGCGCCATATTGTGGGAGAGCAGATGCATAGAATAAGTCTTAATTCCAGTAACTCAGTCCAGTCCGGGTTGCTCCCCACAACATACATATGTGGTCCTGTTTCATTCCATCCAACTTTTGCTCATGCTGTTCTTTCTAGAATGCCTCAGTTTGGCTGTATTATTTTTAAACATTTTGAAACAGCCTGTCACTTGTGCACTGCAAGGTGTTCAAGGATATGAATCTTTGCTTTCCCAATATGTATTTGTATGGTAGGAAGGAACTGAACCTTAGTTAACTATTTTTAGACTATTGTAATAGCTTTCTAATTATTCTACCTATCTTTTTTTCAACAGATATTTATTGAGGGCATGATAGTTTGCCAGGTACTCTTTAGTACTTAGGACTCATCATGAATGAAGAAGTCAAAGGTCCCTGGCCTTGAGAAGTTCACCTAATAGCTGGGAGAGGAAATAATAAACATAAATAAGCTATGTGACATATACATATATATATGTACTATATATGTTATGTTTATGTATACATTTATTAAATATATATTGTTCAGGAAGGATATAGGCATTATAGGTGAAAGAAAAAGTAAAATAATCAGTAGAAAGGAGGTGGTTACAGTAGGACACATTGTTGCAGAGATGGTGATCAAATACTAGAATTTGCAAAGAGTGCCATATAAATATCTAGGAAACTTTACTTAAGCAGGAGGACAGTTGGTGAACAGGCCCCAGGGTAGGAGTAACTCTGGTAGTTTTAGAAATATCCTGAAAGACCTTGAACCTGAAGGGGAGTGAATGCATGGAGAAATCAGCTTGCCAAACTCATAGGGATGAGTTGGGGCAGAACTTTGTGGACCAGTGCAAGGACTTTGAGCCCTATGTGAAATGAGAGCCCCTACATGGTTTTGAGCAGAAGAATCTAATGATTTTTATTTTAATAGGCTTGGTTTTGACCATTGTTTGAGAATAGACTATGGAAGGATCTGATAAAAGTAGGAAGTTCAGATAAGAAGCTTCTAGAATAATTCAATTAGGAGATGATGGTAGTTATCTCATAGTGAGAATGTGGATTCTGGATGAGTTTTAAGTTGGACCTACACAGTTTTCCAAAGGATTTGATGTGAGATAACAGAGAAAAAAGAATGATTCTAAAGTTTTTGGCCAGGGTATGGTATTAGTTTCACCTGAAATGGAGAAGACTATGAGGGAAGCAGATTTGGTGTGATTGAGGGCAAATGTGGAGCTGAGATGAGAAGTTTTATTGCATAGACATAGTATTAAGAACTGGTGACATCACATGGATGGTTGGATGAACTTATCTGGAGTTTGAAAGATTGGTTTGGGAAGGAGATGTAATATTGGCAGTTGTTGACATGTAAGTGGTACTTAAAGCCATCATGTGAAAGGGGGTGACTGAAAGAAGTATAAGTGTGTAAGGAGCTGAAGGTCAAATACTGAGGTCAGGGCCATTGCCATAGGTAAAGGATCAGAGAGGACACAAACATCAATAATGAAGGCCAAGAATTATAATAATGGAGGAAAGCCAGAAGTGCTGCCTTTAAAAAGAAATAAATTTATTAAGAGAAGAGTTATCTCGTTAAGTGTTGTTGAGAATTAAATTAAGATGAGCAGCAAGAACTGGCAATTGATTTTAGTGAAGTGGGGGTCAATGGTGATTACAATAATTGTAGTCTTGGTAAAGGTGGGGGAATTGAAATTCTGAAATGGGTTTAAGAAGGAGTTAGAGGGCCGGTGCCGCGGCTCAATAGGCTAATCCTCAGCCTGTGGCGCCAGCACACTGGGTTCTAGTCCCAGTCAGGGCGCTGGATTCTGTCCCAGTTGTCCCTCTTCCAGTCCAGCTCTCTGCTGTGACCCGGAGTGCAGTGGAGGATGGCCCGTCCTTGGACCCTGCACCCACATGGGAGACCAGGAGAAGCACCTGGCTCCTGGCTTCGGATCAGCGCAGTGCACTGGCCGCAGCGTGCTGGCTGCAGCGGCCATTGGAGGGTGAACCAACGGTAAAGGAAGACCTTTCTCTCTGTCTCTCTCTCACTGTCCACTCTGCTTGTCAAAAATTAATTAATTAATTAATTAAATAAAAGAAGGAGTTAGAGCACACACATTAAGTATTGTGAATATAAGCAATTTTTTGAGCAATTTTGCTCTGAGGTGAAGAAATCGCACTGGCTACAGGTCAAGAGAGAGTTTATTTTCGAATTAGCAAATCTCCAGAAGATGATTCATGATGTTCAAGAGAATGGAGAAGTCATGATATAAGCATCAATGAGAATATGGGAGCTGTGCACAACAGGATCATGGATGGTTTATTCGCAATAATAGATAACAGGTAGGAAGGGGGGATATGGGTGTTGGCAGATGTGATAAGGATCTAAGAAGTTATTTTCCTACTGTGTCAGTTTTATCTATAATGTTGAAAGCAAGATCATCACTGAAAATGAGAATAGAACCAAGGAGAGCAAGAGCAAGAATGACCAGGGTAGAGTGGAGGGATGGGGGAAGAGAGAGACATGACATTAAAGTAGGAGTAATTAGCTACAGGAGTGAAGGCACAGAATAAGTGGAGATTTGGATTTGAGCAGGATTACAGTTTTGCTAAAGAAGTAGGAACGAAGAGGGAATTGAAAGTGCATGAAAGGCATTGATTATGGTGATTAATTGTGTGATTTTAAACTTGGTAAAGAGGTCAGTGAAGACATCAAAGACATGAGGAACAGTGGTAAGATCAACTGGAATTCCCAAAGGGGTGAAAAGGGTATTGGGATTAGAGTAGAGGTGCTCAGAGGACAGAATAAATGATACTAATTTGGTGGAGATGGGCTGCCACTGGTAATGACAAGGTCTAGACCAGGACATGAAATAAAGCTGAGGGCAAGATCATTGGACAGAAAGATTCCAAGGGACTGAGAGACCAGGGTGTGGGGAGGATAATATACATATGTATTGAAATGGTAACAAAAAAATTGGCAGTTTTGGAGTGAATGATAGACCAGGAATTAACCTCCTTAAGAAGTAAGAGAATACGATCTGGAAGGTAGCAGCTAAATGCAAAGATGAGGGGTGAAAGATGTTATAACATACTAACTGAGATTCAAGACTTGAAGTACTTAGGGAAAAGGGTAGGGCAATGTTCTGAAAGTGGCTTTGAGATGCAAAGAAAATGCCTACTTCTGTTGATCCATTATGCCAGCTATGGGAGAAAAATAGTACCATGGGAAAGAGCAAAGGAAGCAGTGACTTTTGGAAAGACCTAAATTTTCTTTATTTTTTTGGAGAAAGATTTATTTATTTATTTGAAAGGCAGAGTTACAGAGAGGGTGAAGTTGGGGGGAGGGTAGAGGGAGAAAATGAATGAATGAATGAATGAATGACTACACAAGTATCTTCCACCTGCTGGTTCACTATCCAAACAGCTACAAGAGCCAGTGCTGAGCCAATCCAAAGCCAGGAGCCTGGAACTCCATCTGGGTCCCCTACAGGGGTGGCACTGTCCCAAGTGCTTGAGTCATCTGATTTCCCAGGTGCATGGCCTGGAACTGGATCAGAAGTGGAGCAGCCAGGACTCAGCCAGCACCCATGGGATGAGAGCATCACAGGTGGGGACTTAGCCCACAGAGCCACAACTCCAGCCCCAAGATCCAGGTTTTTGTTTGGACAGTAAGATGAAGAGTACATTCTGGGAAGACACTGATGTCATTCAGAAAATTCTGGAGGGCCCAGCAGTGGAAAGGTTTTGGAGGTTGGGTAATCACCTTCAATGGCTCTCTCTGTTTACTTTTCTAGAACATCTCAAAGTCCTTCTCTGTAAAAGATGGTTGCTACCAGCCCTTCTCTTAAAAAATCTCTAAGTCCAGAATAAAGGGAAGCCTTGTTTGCCAGTTTTTTCAAGCCTGCTATCATTTAACCTCTCCCTACTTTCTGGACTTATCTCCTTCGAAATTCCCTTTGCCCATTTTCTTCTGCTGTAACCATCCACAGCTTTTTCACAATTTCTTAGGAAGGTTTTCACTTGTTCATTTCTCTGACATTGCTCAATCTCCTTCCTCATTTTGTAATGTTTTCCCCCTAATGAATTTCTACTTAGCCCTTCTTGATCTTCCAAATAAAACTAATTCTGTTTAATCCAAGAACCCTTTCTAGATCTCACAAGTCAGAAATGATCTCGCACTTCCCTCTGCTTCCACAGAACTTGGAAGCCTCATCAAATTTATCTGTCTTTAGGGTTTCATAGCTCTTCTGGAAGGCAGGGAGTGTATTCAATTGATCATTGTGTCTACCATCACTCCAAATGCATGCATTGTTCAGAATAGATTCCTAATAAATGACTACTTCTTGTGTATCAAAATCTGTTCAAATATAGCTTTCACCTTCTGAAGTTATACAAGCTAAATCTGCTCCTTCTTTCATGATGATCCTTCAGTTGTTAAAAAAAAATCTTGAGCTATTTTCCAACTGAAATATTCCCAGGTTTATTCAGAGCTTCCTTGAGTGACATAGTATTCAGCTCCTTTAGCACCCTAACCACCCTACTCTTAGAAACAGTCTCATTTCATTACTGCCTCCTTGGAATTGAAGAGGATATTCTGTTAGAGTCTGACCCATGAAGAGTGAAGTTAGTCTGTCCTTTCTTTAACTGACATCTTGTGCTGATATTTATAGGTTAAAAATTAAAGAAATGTTATTAAGATGTTTCTTAGCCAGCGCCGTGGCTCAATAGGCTAATCCTCCACCTTGCGGCGCCGGCACACCGGGTTCTAGTCCCGGTCGGGGCGCCGGATTCTGTCCCGGTTGCCCCTCTTCCAGGCCAGCCCTCTGCTATGGCCAGGGAGTGCAGTGGAGGATGGCCCAGGTGCTTGGGCCCTGCACCCCATGGGAGACCAGGAAAAAGCACCTGGATCCTGGCTCCTGCCATCGGATCAGCGCGGTGCGCCGGCTGCAGCGGCGGCCATTGGAGGGTGAACCAACGGCAAAGGAAGACCTTTCTCTCTCTGTCTCTCTCTCTGTCCACTCTGCCTATCAAAAAAAAAAAAAAAAAGATGTTTCTTAATGATATAATATCAACATGGGATAATTTAATATATTTCAAATCACTGGTTTACCCACAAAAACACATCACTACATTTATTTATCTATCATTTTATCATGGGTTATTAAACCCTACATTCATTGACTATTGGTTGAAAATACAAATAAAGCCAATCTGTTAGCACTGGTGTATGATTAAGAAAAATTATGTTAAATTAGAATTAGTAACATTTTTAAAGGAAAGTATTTTTAAAATTCATCATTCTGGCAAGGTAGTATATAATTTCAATTTCATCCTCCTTATTTTTAGTATACTTGCATTAATGCATCATAGTCCTCTGTTGGAAAATTGCAGAAGAGCTTTCAAACTGAATTTCTTATTTTTAGTGAGTCATAGATATTAGAAGCAGCATGGAAATTTTAGTCATATTGAAGTCTATTAAGTCATCCATCTACTTTTTACAAAGCTAATAATCCCAGTTCTGAAAGTGCTTTCTAAAAGCCCTCCTAGTCTTGTTGTTAAGTATGAAAATAAAGAGCACAGAGTTTTCTGGATCTTCCATGCCATCAGCCTGAATAATTTGTTTATCTCCCCTTTGAATTTATAAACATTCTGAGTACCTACTGTGTACTAACAAATATGTACGTGGATGGGACTCCATTTGAAGCTGGAATAATGCAGAATTCCATTGAACATCAACTTTAGGGAACTCACAGTCATGTCCAAAATAGATGATCAGTCAGGGCTCTTTCTGTGAACAACAGAAAATAATTTTATAAAGCAAGCGATGGAAGAATTTAAATTTGAAGACTGGATGGAAAGTCTAGGGAACTACCCTTTGAAAAGAAACAGAAATCAAGAAAAGAACTATTTGATGATCTGAAATGAATGAACTTTTACCAATTTTCCTTGGATGTCATTTGGCCCCAGGTTTGAAGGTTTGGGAGAGACAGTCCTATTGACAATCTGCTGTTCCCTTGATTAGGTGGAGGGTGATGAGACACAGGGTGAAACAGAAGACAACCTCTCCCTCAGCCTTCAAAACGGGAGTGTAGGACCCCTTGGTATATCCTCCTATCTTGGCTATACCTCAAAGGAAAATGAGATTATGTTAGAAAAGAGAAATGGATGTGAAAGAATGTCTGGGACACAGACACATACTAAACATCCTTTGATAGAATTAAAATATTAAGGACTAGAACAGAGATACAAAACTATGGGAGCATTCTGGTTGGGAAAAATTTAGAGAGACTCAAAAGATATATGGTCTACAAGATGTCAACAGGAGGAAGAGGGGTGACCATCCAAATATAGAGAATTTCATAATGATAGAGACAGTGCATTATACTGGTTATGAATGTAGTCTTTGTTGTTAGGTGCGTAAAATCCAATTATATTACTGATAGCCTTGGACAAACCAGTTAATTTCTCTGAACCTCAATTTTCTCATCAATAAAATAAGGATATTAATATCTATCTCACAACATTAGAGTTGCCAGATTTAATACAGAAATATCAAATAAATTTGAATTTCAGATAAACAAGTACCTTTTGAATGTATGTCTCAAATATTACATGGTATACACATAAAATTTTAAAAAATTATGTTGGAGTCAGCACTGTGGTGCAGTGGATTAGGCTGCCGCCTGCAGTGTTGGCATCCCATATGTATGCCAGTTCAAGACATGGCTGCTCCACTTCTGATCCAGCTCCCTGATAATGTGCTTGGGAAGGCAGAAAAAGATGGCCCAATCGCCTGGCCCCTGCCATCCACTTGGGAGACTTGGAAGAAGCTCCTGGCTTCAACTTGGCCTCATCCCGGTTGTTGTGGTCATTTGGGGAATGAACTAGTAGATGGAAGACCTCTCACTCTCTGTCTCTTCTTCTCTAACTCTGACTTTCTAATACCCAGATCTTTTAAAGAATTATGTTGCTTTCTGGCTTGCACTGTTGGATAGTAGGACAAGCCTCCATCTGTAGCACTGGCATCCCATATGGGTGCCGGTTTGTGTCCCAGCTGCTCTTCTTCCAATCCAGCTCTCAACTTATGACATGGGAAGGTAGTGAAGGATGGCCCAAGTGCTTGGGCCCCTGTCCCCATGTAGGAGACCTAGAAGAAGCTCATGGCTTCTGATTTTCCCAGCTCCAGCCATTGTGGCCATTTGGGGAATGAAGCAGTGGGTAGAAGATCTTTCTCCTTCTCACTGTCTGTAACTGTCTCTCAAATAAATAAATAAAATCTTTAAAAAATTTGTTGTTTTTGAAATTTATACTTGACTTGGAATTCTTTTTTTGTTTGTTTGTTTTATGTCTGGTAATGCTGTGTAGTACTATGATTGGTAATTATCTAAGTCATGTTTTCATTACTTTAACTAAATGAAATAACAAAATACTAGATAGAAGCTACTTAGGAAGGAAGGAAGTGGATTTCAGTTTACATTTTGGAGGTTCACAACCAAGATCAGGAGGCCCCATTGGTTCAGGCGTCTGCTCAGGCCGGAGGATGCAAGAGGATGATCACATGGTGAGCAAGGAAGCAGAGAGAAGAGGGAGCGCACTGTTCATCTGCCCTCTCTGTGGTATTTCTTTATAATGCTGTCAGGATTCAATCATGGCTCTCCACTCTAGCAACCTAATCAATTCATTCACTTCCCAAAGACCCTGTCTTCAGACACCATAGTTGGATTAAACCTCTGCTGTAGTCCACCAACCAGTGTCATTTACTCATTAACAGAAGACTTTGGGGTTTAAACATGTGCATGAGTTTGAGTAGTAAACTAACTGCAATTAAATAAATTGTCCAGCATGGTTCTTGGCACACATGGGGTACTTGGTGTGGGGAGCAACTGGGAGCAACTTGGACTAGACTGTTTCTGGAATTAAGACTTATTCTGTGCATCTGCTCTCCCACAATATGGCGCTGAGAAAGGAGGAAACAGCTTCTACACAGCTGCCTCCAGTTCAACCAATAAACAGCAGGACTTGCTCCTGATTGGAGGAGAGCAGCGTACTCGGCGTGTGGGTAGCAGAGTTGGGATTGGTGGAAGAGGACTATAAAGGAGGAGAGAGACAACATGCACCAGGAACATCTATCTGAAGGAACACCTGTGCAGCCCCCGAGAGAGCCGGCCGGCGGTGTGCCGCTCCCCCGCGGAAGTGGGGAAAGTGGCAGGGGGAACCGCCCTTCCACGGAGGTGGAAGGGATGGTAGCCAACCCGGGAAGAACCAGCAGCAAACCCGGGGAGGGCCGAGCAGACAAAAGAACAGCGCAGGGTCCTGTGTTGTTCCTCCACGAAGAGGGGGAGCGACATAATGGTGCTGTGACTCGGATAGGAAACCTAGGAGGGAAGAAACGGGAAGAAGTGGGAAAATACCGGAGAGAGAGATTAGCAAAGAGCCTAGGGGAAAGCCGGACGGAAAAGGTGCCGGAAGAAGCTATCGAAAGCCTAGGCATAGACTCGGATACGGACTGTGGGAAAGAAGTTAGGATTGAAAGCTAGGATTTAAAGCGAAAGCAAGAAGAAACTTAGACTCAGATACGGACTGCAGGTTGAAAGTGAAAGTGAAACCTAGAAGAAACTTAGACTCGGATACGGACTGTGGGGAGAAGCCAGGAGAAGTGAGAGGGGAATGTTGTTGGAAGAAAAGTTAGGAAACATACCGGGTAGAGAAAAATGTTAGGGAGGATGAAGCCGCGGGGGCAGGTCGAGGCGGAGACGTAAGCTATGTTGGAATTCTTCAAGTCAGCCCGGGGAGCAAAAGGCGAAAATCTAAAACCAGAGGCGGAGACGCGTGGGCCAGGTTGGAATCCGTCAGATTAGCCCGAGGAGCAAAAGACGGGAAGCCAAACCGAAAGGCGCAGACGTGAACTAGGTTGAATTCGCCAGGTTAGCCCGGGGAACTTAGACTGAATACCGGTGGCGGAAATGTGAGCTAGGCTGTGTGATTCACGGAAGCCGCCGCGTGCAGAGAGAGCACGGGGCGTGAATAGATAGGGAACGCGGGGCTGGTGTGAAGGCTGTGGTGTGGGCGCAAAGGGCGCGGAGACCATGGAGCGCGCGGAGCCGGGAAGCCGCCACTGGGCGAGGCGCCGAGAAGCAGCCTCGGGGCGGGCAAGGCGCCAAGAAGCAGCCTTGGGGCAGGCGCTGGGAAGCCGCTGCAGGGCGGGCGCCAGGAAGCGGCGCAGAGACGGGAAGCCGCTGTGGGGTGAGGCGCCGAGAAGCAGCCTCAGGGCGGGCGCCGGGAAGCCGCGGGGATAAGAGAAACAGAAGTTTAGAAGTAAAATGAGAGAAATAGGAATGCTGGCAGATAGAAGTAAAATAGGAGAAATAGGAATGCCCGGAGATAGAGAAATAGAGAAAAATAAGGCCTCCCCACACCATGGCAATGAGAGAGCTTGGATTCGGTCTGCCTGATTAGGCGATAAGCACCAGCAGGCAGCTCGACCAGAGTATGAGCTGCAGGTCACCGAAGACAGGCATGTTATCAACACCAATAAGTCTCCCCACAAGAAGGCAATGAGAGGGCTTGGATTCAGTTTGCCTGATTGATAGGGCTTGTAAGCACCTGCAGGCAGTTCTAGCAGAGCAGAGCATGCACTGCAGGGCACTGAACACAGGCATGCATCAGCGCCTAAAAACCTCCTCACAACATGGCGAAGAGAGGACCCGGATTCGGTTTGCCTGATTGGTAGGGCTTGTAAGCACCTGTGGGCAACTCTAGCAAGCAGAGCAGAGTGTGTGCCGCGGGACACCGAAGACAGGCGCATATCAATGCCAAAAATAAAAAGAAAGGGGGATCTGTGGGGAGCAACTGGGAGCAACTCGGACTAGACTGTTTCTGGAATTAAGACTTATTCTGTGCATCTGCTCTCCCACAATATGGCGCTGAGAAAGGAGGAAACAGCTTCTACACAGCTGCCTCCAGTTCAACCAATAAACAGCAGGACTTGCTCCTGATTGGAGGAGAGCAGCGTACTCGGCGTGTGGGTAGCAGAGTTGGGATTGGTGGAAGAGGACTATAAAGGAGGAGAGAGACAACATGCACCAGGAACATCTATCTGAAGGAACACCTGTGCAGCCCCCGAGAGAGCCGGCCGGCGGTGTGCCGCTCCCCCGCGGAAGTGGGGAAAGTGGCAGGGGGAACCGCCCTTCCACGGAGGTGGAAGGGATGGTAGCCAACCCGGGAAGAACCAGCAGCAAACCCGGGGAGGGCCGAGCAGACAAAAGAACAGCGCAGGGTCCTGTGTCGTTCCTCCACGAAGAGGGGGAGCGACAACTTGGTAATAAGTGATAGTGATCATTTTTGTTGTCACCATCATCATAAGGAAACTTCAGAAGCTTGATAGTACATGTCTCTCAGAAGTATTCTTGCTCAGTCACCACTCGATAAAGCAGTTTCCCAATAAATGTACGCTGGGAAACCAAAAAGATGGACTCTTATTTTGGTGAATTGCCACGGCAGCTATCACCTTCCTATGTGCTCTCTGTTGTATGGTTTCTTTCCCTTCTGATTGTTTCAGATCTTTCTCTTGTGTATTGGTTTCACTTTGACTTTATCTGTTAGTTGCTCATAATTAATGAAGATTATTCCATTCTCCTTTATAGGCCAATAATAAAAGTTGCAAATGCCACAAGGCTTGAGAGTACAATTTAAGGGTTAAGGGGCACTGATTTTAAGTTTTTTTCTGTTTTAGTTTGAAACTTTAAAGCTTAGTAAGCAAAGATCAAATTACCTCAGTTTAATTACTATGCCATATAAAATAGAATCAGAAGCTTTCTGAAATCTAAAATATTTCTTCTGCCTTTCCTTTATCTGTTATACCCATCATAGAATTTGAAGAAGTGTCACTAGACACAGAATATGTGCTTTGTTCTTTTATAGTTTATAAAATGACTTTTTGCTGATATGTTTCATTACTTTACCAAGTAATTTCTAAGACAATTTCTTTTATCTCACATTTAAAACCTAAGTAGCTCTTTCTCCCTTTATGCATGATTATTTTTTCCTTATTTAGATACGGGACTTAAATTCTGGGATATATTAATTTCACAGGAGAGAAACTTGAGGATTTTGTTATTTCCAATGAACTAGAATGACTATATTGCTGTCTGTATACAGAGACACTGAGTGCAGTTTTGAAATAATAAAAATATAGTAACAATTTATTAAACATTCTATATTTCTAATCTTAAGAATTGTTGGGCTATTTACATTTATTATCTAATTCCAATAATATTCTCATGCTATTATTCTTATTTTATATATGGAAAAGGCTCAGAGAAGGGCAAATAATTTTCACAGGGACATAAAGCCAAAATATCACTCTCGTGGCCTGATCCTCTCTTTCTATATGTGCTAACTTCCTCAGACAACTTGTAGCAACATGTCTGGCAAGTTAGCGAACAAAGCCTTGGAAAATTTAAATTAAAAACCTTGCGATAGTTCAAACCTTAGCATGAGAACAGTTAACATAAACCTTAGCATAAAAACAGTAAGTTTAATTGAACACATATATTATAGTCCCTGTTTTGAGTTGTTATTTCTTTCTGTATAAATGATGCCCTACATTGTTCTATTGTTCATTACATTTTTTTATCTTTTCTTTTTTTCTGTATCTGATATTATAATATTTGTTTCTGTTTCCCTGTGTTTCAAAGATTTTTTTTTCTGTAACCAATGTCAAGGTCTTGTCTCAAATTAAGGAACAGACTGAAGTACCTTCCCTATGCTGTTTTACCCCTTAAGCAGTCATCACAGAGGCTCTGGGTAGCTGCAGAGGAAAAGATCAAGAAATTTTGAAAGACACCAAGAAAGACTTGTCTTTAGTTCTGCCATTGAGGAGAGTCAAGCTTGAGGCCATCTCATGCTTTAGGACAGAAACTAAGGAAAAAGTAAATATGTGGCCAGTCTGTAGAATAATCATATCACCACCTTATATTTCAGCCATGTTCTGTTGTTCCCACAGGGCTTTCACAAATGTTTCTCCTGTATTTCATTTAGTTCTCACAGCAGTCTGTGAGCTGAAATTGCACCTATTTCACCACAACTCAGGAAATGAAATTACTTGCCCCAAAGTACCAAATTAGTGATTGATGAACTCTAACTAGAATCTATGTACGTAGTTTCTCATGGGTGTTTTTCCAACTGTGCCAACTTTTCTTTCCTTGGAGATGAGAATTCATTGAGTCTGAAATGTTAATGTTTTCTCATCCACTTAACTGAAAACAGACATTTTCTTGAGAAGTGGGAATGCAGTTTGTTTAGTGAACCTAAGAAATATAGCTGCTTTCTTTGAATAGACCTGAACCTTACATAAAATTGATTTCATTTGAAATGGATTTTCAATGTGGCTGAAAGAGAAGGCTTTCCACAATGAAATCATATGATGACAAACTACAAAAACAAGGGCTACTTTGGACATGTCTTTCATTTGTGGTGCCTTTCAGAACAGTTAGTGCTATGGTTTAGAAATAACCCTAATCATCCTTCATTTGAAGCTCATCCTCTTTAAGTTAGTTTTTTTTTTTTTTAAGATGTGTGATGTGAGTTTATTAAATGGGGTGGTGGTGCTCAGGAAAACAAGTTATTTTGGGTCTTGGCAAATGTGGGCATAAGTATCTGTGTTCCTTGCTGTCATTTGCTGAGTAACAAAATTGTATTTTCTAAAAATATACTCCAAATTCTTCCTCTATTTGCATTTCTCTCTTTGCTGAGGGACATGTGTACATATTTTGACCTATACGATACTTTTAGAGAGGATGTTATGAAAAATCTTTTCAACAAACATCTGAGTACACACGTAACTGAGAAAAATCCATAAAAAAGGAAACCACAAAGAAAACCAAATGATTTCTGGAAAGAATGTTCTAGTTTGATGGATTTAGAGGTACTGCTATCAAGGCTATTTCACATAATTTTGTGTTAAGAATCCTGGTGAGATTTAAGTCACTATTTAACTCAAGATCACACCACTAAAACTAAAAGAGGTTGGACTTAAAGGCCTAATGCTTTAACCGTGGTAATAATTAATACTGAGCTTCTACTATGCTGAATTTCCCAAGTGGAAAGGCTGAAAGACAAGATGGGCAGAGTCCTAACTTTTATGATGCTTATCATCTTGCAAAGGAAGGCTACATTCCCTTCTACATTTACCTCCAGCCTTCTCTGTATTTAAGACTTATCATTTAAGTTACAAGAGTAAATAGCACTGTAGGGAAGTTGATGTCTCACAGTTTTATTCTTTAACCCCTTCTAATTCTGAGTTTCTCTCTTTTCATCGGAAGAGTCCTTGTCATAGCAATAGACCTCAACAGCCAGAGGACTGGAAGGCACCACGGAGCCCCTACCTGCATGACTCACATACTTTCCTGCTATTTGGAACTTTACTGGGCAGACTCCTAGACCCTGCTTGAAACTCTTAGTGCAAGGATGCATTATAACTTAGGAGATCATGATCTTGCCAATCCCGAGCCACATGGAAGCAATTTTGTTGAAGGTCAGCCATTACTGGTTAAAGCAGTGAAATTAGTGTTTCCATTTTAGATCTGAGAAACATCCGCCCGCTATTATCCAAATGTGGTTCTCCAGTCAGGACCCTATCCGGAACTGTGTTGTTAGAACTACTCAGCACTGATCACATGAGCGGACCTTTAACCTTATACTGACTAGTGTGGGTAAATCTATTTATTCCTGCTCTCATAATCCAAGCTTTCTTCTGTGAAAGAATGAATTTACAGCATCACTGGATTTATGGTTATGCAACATGGAAGATGGTAAAGAGCATGATTTGTGTGTCTTTTACAACATCACTTATGAAGTATTGTGAAACCTTTTTAGTAATGGCACATTAAATAGATTTTGGTAAACCCTATAAATGAAATTAAGAAAAAAGGTGGAAAGTTTTTTCAGAACCAGTGGACTATCCCACATATAAATCTAGAATTTCCAATTTCAGATCATTTGGAAGAACTGAATTAATTTCCTTTCTTCTTCTAAGATTTATTTTGATCATTGGAAAATCTATAAAGAGAATGTATCTCTCTCATTTATACTGTTCTCCATCGTAACACTGTCATAGGTATACTGAGTGCATCCATAGGGAATTCCAAACAAAACTTCCCAATTTCAAAAAAATGTATTTGCAGCCTATTAAGTCCAAAAACATTATTGGTAAGGATTTATTTTAACTATTTAGCCCAAGTTTTAAAATATTACTGCTATCTATTCTGTAGAAAATTCTTCTTTTAAGGATTTATGTTAAATATGCCTCTCAGGACAGGTGTTGCCAATTTTTATTTGTATAATAAGAATAGACTGTACAATAAGCTGAGATCTAGCATCATTTATTATGAGGAAATCACAGAAAACATCATTTGTTTCTTTACCCTACTTTGCATATTTCCCAACTTCTGTGTTATGTGAGAAAGCTAAGATTTTATTTGTTAAGGTTTCTTTTATTTCTTTTTCCACATGAAACAATTATTCCATATTCTGTATTTCAGGTTTTTTTGTTTTGTTTTGTTTTATTGAACTATTTTATTTAGCCTAGGTCCAAACCTAGAATAGGCCTTCATTTTGCAGATAAGGAAAATGTCATATAAAATATGTGGTGAATCACCCTGATCTAACAAAATGGGCCAAATTATTTACATATACCATCTATAATTTTTGATAAAGCCTCCAAAAAAGTCCTCTACATTTTATCAGTGAGAGCAATATGGCTTACTGTACTTGTTATTTAGTGACTCAAGTTCACATAAAAGTAGAATTCAAATCTAGGTCAGCTTAGTGCCACATCTGCTTTTTATAAAACCTTTTGTTAATTTGCAAATATAATCTCTTTCTATATTTGATTAAACAAGAAATTTAATTTTAAGTAATTTGCTAAAGTCACTAAACTACAACAGACTAACAGAATAAAAATAATGATTTGTTTGGGCAGTGGAGGGCAACTGGGCAATGGTGTTAAGATAAATTATATTATCATGTGCCATAGAAGAAAAGAATAAGTAATATGTAAAATAGATGAATGAAGAAACAAGGAAGTATACATATGGAAAAAATCAAGAGATACTCTTCTTTAATATGGATACTCTTCTTTAGTATGGATGGCCATACTAGGGGAAGAGGAGTGGGGTTGCCAAAGGGATAGCTGTTTATTTTCATTATAAGCCCTTTGGGACTTTGAGATTCTCATTATTTGGTAAAGTTTAAAAATCTTTTTTACAAAAGCAAAAACACTAAGTGAGCAACTAATATAATATGTTAAAAGTTTTGTTCCAGGTTTTGTGAGAGAGAAAAAATAGATGCAATTTGGTCCAAGGCCTCCATGTGTTATTGTGTAGTTGAGAGTTCTACCAACATGGAAGAAATTTAGAGTGAAATAGAAATTCACATTTTCTCTGTGTTAAGGTCCTTTACCTACTTTTTTTGTGTGGAAAGCATTTACCATACAAAAATAAAATAGAAATTGCCATGTGGCTTCAGTGTAAGGAAAAGTTGCATTTACTTACCAGCATTAAGAACTTTTTCCTGAAACAGAGAATGCTCTGTGCACCTTGAAAGTATAAAAGTATTTCTGTAGACAGAGGTAATGGCAGAGATATTGGCGTATACATATTTGCTAATGGAGAAACTTATATTGGAGTTCATTTTTGTGTTATGCATCTTTCATATAAGCCCTTAGCTAAATTCTGTGTAAGCTGGATGTGAGTCTAAAATAAATTTTAAGTATTATTTACCCAACTGAAGGCTTTCATTAAATGCAAGTGCTGTTATCAAGCACTTTTATTGAAACTACTTTCAACTTTACTATCTTTAAGAATCAGAAGTAAGAGTTGAGTAAAACCATTCCTATCCATATCCCATTAGTATGAGAAACGCTAAGAACAAATTTGGATTTGGTAGCTATTTTTTTTTAATAGTATAGTGTTCTACATCTTTAGCAATCTTTCCCGATTTCTAATTTTATTTTTAATTGGAATTTGCATTCATTTTAATTTTATTTGAAACAGGGAAAAAGACAAATAGAGGGGTCTTCCATTTGGTCCACTACCCATGTGCTCACCATAGCTGGTGCTGGGCCCATAGAAGTTAGACACCTGGAACTACGATGGGGTTTCACATATGTGTGCTAAGGACTCACTCAACTACTTCAGTCATCATCATTACCTGCCAGTGTTCACTTTAACTGGAAGTTGGATCAGAAGTAGAGTCAGGACTTGAACCCAGGCACTGTGAAATGAGATTCCCAAGTGGCATCTTAATTGCTGCACTGACTATCTACCCCAAGTCTTTATTTTTAATTAACAAGTAATAATTATATATGTATGAGTATTTATGGGATGTAGTTTGATCTTTCAGTGTATGTGTATATTATGGAATAACAAAATCAGGCTAATTAGTCTGTCCGTCACCTCAAACATTTATCACTGTGGTAGGAACACCTAAAATCCCCTTTTTTAGCTCTTTTGAAATATACAGTGTATTCTTATTAATCCTGGTAACTGTGCCGTGCAGTAGAAGACCAGATCTTATTCCTCCTTATACCAATGACCAAGCCACCTCTTTCTCTGTCTTCTCCCCATCCTGCCTTCCTCTAATAACCAGCATTCTATTCCTTCCTTTTTGAGTTCTACTTTATTAGACTCACATGTAAGTGAGATAATACACTATTTCTCTCTCTGGCTTATTTCACTTACATAATGTTAAGTGTCTGAAGAGGTTAAGTGTCGCTCCCCCATTTGCGGAGGAACGACACCAGACCCTGCGCTGTTCTTTTGTCTGCTCGGCCCTTCCCGAGTTAGCTGCTGGTCCTTCCCGGGTTGGCTGCTGACCCCTCCATCTCCGTGGAGGGGCGGCTCCCCCTGCCACTTTCTCCGCTTCCGCGGAGGAGTGGCACACCACCAGCCGGCTCTCTCTGGGGCTGCTCAGATGTTCCTTCAGATGTTCCTGGTGCATGTTGTTTCTCTCCTCCTTTATAGTCCTCTTCCACCAATCCCAACTCTGCTACCCACACGCCGAGTACGCTGCTCTCCTCCAATCAGGAGCAGGATCAGCTCCTGCAGCTTATCAGTCAAATTGGTGAGAGGCAGCTGCGTAGAAGTTTACTCCTCCCCAGCGCCATATTGTGGGAGAGCAGATGCATAGAATAAGTCTTAATTCCAGTAACTTAGTCTAGTGTCAGTTGCTCCCCACAGTTAAGTCTTATTTTCCCTCTTTAATGTAACTTATTTGTGTAGTTTCCTTGGGATTAGATTTAATTGCATGTCAATTACAGGGGCCCAGTGGGATTGTATTTTAAAGACTTTTCAGTTTGAAACTGAGGCATCTTCATCATCTGCCTATTTTTTTTTTTTCAGAAATTTCTTTTGACCCAGGTTCAGAAATACCTGTCACTGTGGGGAAGCACTCAGATTCTTGTGTTTTAGAATTCACGTTCTAACTATAGGGATAATAAATAAATAATAAATAAATAACAAAGTTAAAATAGGCATATTTTTTATAGTGAAGTCATTAATCTCTTTCACTTGTGCAGTTTGTGCTGAGGGAGAAGTTTGTTAAGGATTAATGAAAGTGTCCTTGGGGTGGGTGTTGTGGCACAATGGGTTAAGCTCCAGTTTTTGATGCCCCACACGCCATTTTAGAGCACTGCTTTGATTCCTGGCTACTACACTTCTGATCTAGTTTCCTGTGAGGCAGCAGATGATGACCCAGGTACTTGGGTTTCTGTGTCGCTCCCCCTCTTCGTGGAGGAAGGACACTGAACCCTGCGCTGTTCTTTCGTCTGCTCGGCCCTCCCCGGGTTTGCTGCTGGTTCTTCCCAGGTTGGCTACTGTCCCTTCCACCTCCGTGGAAGGGCAGTTCCCCCTGGCCACATTCCCCACTTCCGCAGGGGAGCGGCACACCGCCGGCCGGCTCTCTGGGGGCTGCACAGGTGTTCCCCTTAGATGTTCCCCATAGATGTTCCTGGAGCATGCCGTCTCTCTCCTCCTTTATAGTCCTCCTCCGCCAATCCCAACTCGGCTGCCCACACGCCGAGTACGCTGCTCTCCAATCAGGAGCAAGTCCTACAGTTAATTGGTTGAACTGGAGGCAGCTGTGCAGAAGCTGTTTACCTCTCTCCCAGCGCCATATTGTGGGAGAGCAGATGCATAGAATAAGTCCTAATTCGAGTAACTTAGTCTAGTCCGGATTGCTCCCCACAGATCCCCCTTTCTTTTTATTTTTGGCGTTGATACGCGCCTGTCTTCGGTGTCCCGCGGCACACACTCTGCTCTACTTGCTAGAGTTGCCACAGGCTCTTACAAGTCCTATCAATCAGGCAAACCGAATCCGGGTCCTCTCTTCGCCATGTTGTGAGGAGGTTTTTAGGCGCTGATGCGTGCCTGTGTTCGGTGCCCTGCAGCGCATGCTTTGCTCTGCCTGCAGGGGCTTACAAGCTCTATCAGGCAAACCGAATCCAAGCCTTCTCATTGCCTTATTGTGGGGGAGACTTATTAGTGTTGGTTCGTGCCTATCTTCGGTGACCTGCAGCTTATACTCTGGTCGAGCTGCTTGCTGGAGCTTACCGCCTTAATCAGGCAGACCGAATCCAAGCTCTCACATTGTAGTATTGTGGGGAGGCCTTATTGATGTTAATTCGTGCCTGTCTTCGGTGACCTGCGGCGCATAAGCTGCTAGCCGCCGCAGGTGCTCATCGTGCTCATCGCCTCACTTAATCAGGCAGACCGAATCCAAGCTTTCTTATTGCCATGTTGAGGGGAGGCCTTTCTATTTCTCTATTTCTCTATCTCCGGGCATTCCTATTTCTCCCATTTTACTTCTATCTTCCAGCATTCCTATTTCTCTCATCTTACTTCTAAACTTCTGTTTCTCTTATCCCTGCGGCTTTCCGGCGGCGCTCGCCCCGAGGCTGCTTCTCGGCACCTCGCCCCGCGGCAGCTTCACGGCTCTGCGCGGCTTCCCGGCGCCTCGCCCCGCCGGCGGGTTCCCGGCTCTGCGCGCACGCTCCGCGGTCTCCACGCACTTCGCGCCCGCACCACGGCCTCGCGCCAATGCCCCGTGCTCTCTCTGCACGCGGCGGCTTCTGCGAATGTTTCCGCCACCACCGGCATTCAGTCCAAGTTCCCCGGACTAACCTGGCGAATCCTGGCGGCCCACGTCTCTGCCTCTGGTTCCAGATCTTCGCCTCTTGCTCCCCAGGGTGACTTGAAGAATTCCAAGATGGCTTGGCCTGCACTCGCGGCTTCATCCTCCCTAACATTTTTCTCTACCCGGTGTGTTTCCCTAAGTTTTCTTCCAACAATATTCCTCCCTCATTTCTCCTGGCCTCTCCCCACAGTCCGTATCCAAGTCTAAGTTTCTTATAGGTTTCACTTTCACTTTCAACCTGCAGTCCGTATCTGAGTCTAAGTTTCTTCTTGCTTTCACTTTAAATCCTAACTTCTTTCCCACAGTCCGTATCCGAGTCCAAGCCTCCTCCAGGTTTCACTTTCGCTTTCAATCTCCTAGCTTCCCCGCCATAGTCCGCATCCGAGTCTGTGAAAGCTTTCACTTTCGCTTTCAAATCCTAACTTCTTTCCCACAGTCCATATCCAAGTCTATGCCTAGGCTTTCAATAGCTTCTTCCGGCACCTTTCTCGTCCGGCTTTCCCCTAGGCTCTTCGCTAGTCTCTCTCTCCGGTATTTTCCCAGTTCTTCCCGTTTCTTCCCTCTTAAGTTTCCTATCCGTCCTAGGTTTCCTATCCGAGTCACGGCACCATTATGTCGCTCCCCCTCTTCGTGGAGGAACGACACTAAGCCCTGCCTAGGCTTCATATCCGAGTCACGGCACCATTATGTCGCTCCCCCTCTTCGTGGAGGAACGACACAAGACCCTGCGCTGTTCTTTCGTCTGCTCGGCCCTCCCCGGGTTTGCTGCTGGTTCTTCCCAGGTTGGCTACTGTCCCTTCCACCTCCGTGGAAGGGCAGTTCCCCCTGGCCACATTCCCCACTTCCGCAGGGGAGCGGCACACCGCCGGCCGGCTCTCTGGGGGCTGCACAGGTGTTCCCCTTAGATGTTCCCCATAGATGTTCCTGGTGCATGCCGTCTCTCTCCTCCTTTATAGTCCTCCTCCGCCAATCCCAACTCGGCTGCCCACACACCGAGTACGCTGCTCTCCAATCAGGAGCAAGTCCTACAGTTAATTGGTTGAACTGGAGGCAGCTGTGCGGAAGCTGTTTACCTCTCTCCCAGCGCCATATTGTGGGAGAGCAGATGCATAGAATAAGTCCTAATTCGAGTAACTTAGTCTAGTCCGGATTGCTCCCCACATTCTGCTACTCACAAGGGAGACCCAGAAGCTGTTCCGGCTTTTGGCTTTGGCGTGACCCAGCCCAGGAAGTTGTGGGCATTTGGGAGTAAATTAGCAAATGGAATATCTCTCTCTGTCTTTGTATCTCTTTCACTGTCACTCTGCCTTTCAAATAATAGATTTTTTAAATGTCCTCTCACACTGATCACCCTACATTCAGGAAAGTTTACAAAAGTCTTTGTTTTACTGAGTCCCCTACTTTATCACTTTGGACTGTAATGAATGGTTTACTTCCAGCATTTCTAGAACACTATCTTACACTTAATAAAAATGTGTTCTACATTGCTTTTTCAGCAAATGAAGAAAAACTTTGTATTTTAGAGATTCTAAATGTGATAATGCTTACCATGAGGAAAATGTTGCTTCCTGAAATTTGGACCTAGTTATAAATTTAAGATTTGTGTTAATTTGGAAATTTATTAATATTAATTTATATATTTAATAATATGGTTTAGTATCTACAGTCTCTTTTTACATCCTATACCCTGAATTCTAAATAATTATTATATTTCACAGTTCTAGTCTGAATTTTTAAGTGTCTTTGAAGTTATAAAAATGTTTTGTGCTTACACTTAAAAGCAGAAAAGATTAAAGAAAACCAAAATCTACCCATAGTTGCATAGCTGAGAATTAACTTCCATATCCATTTTGCAAATATTCTTCCCATTTTTCCAGTCATATAAATGTTTATGTTTTTAAAATATGCTTGGGACATGTCTAAGTCTATATCTTTATTCTTGTATTAGTTTCTCACACTTTTTTATTTTGAACATTTCCCATGTTATTAAGTATTTTTAAAAGATAGACTTTCACAAATGCCTTCTTCCTTTATATTGCTTCTTTTGTGACTTACACTTCCATACTATTCTCTAACCTAAAAATATTAAAATTTTTGTAATTTTAGTTAATAAAATTATAATTAATTAATAGTTATAACTATTTTTCCATGAGTTTATGAGATCTTAATTATTACAGATAGCAAATAAATAAATTGAGCTTCTATGTGTTAGTATATTTAAGAAGTCATTTGCTTTTTAGTTTATTTAATGGCTCTTTGAATATTAGAACATGAGACTAGTCTATTGAGTTCTTTTAAAAAAAAAGATTTATCCATTTACTTGAAAGTCAGAGTTACAGAAGGCAGGGGGAGACACCAATATCTTTCATCTGCTGCTTCTCTCTGCAAGTGATTGCAACAACCAGAGCTGGCCAGGCTAAACCCAGAAACCTTATCTGGATCTCCCCCGTTGGTACAGAGGCCCAAGCACTTGGGCCATCCTCTGCTGTCTTCCCAGGCCATTAGCTGGGAGGTAGATTAGAGGTGGAGCAGCTGGGACATGAACCAGCACCCATGTTAGATGTTGGTATCGCAGGTGTCAGCTTTACCCACTACACCACAATGCTGGCAGTCTATTGAATTCTATTGAATTTATTTGATAAATCTAATTCTCTTATTTCCAACAGCCTGCTTCAGTATGGTTAGAATTAAAGACTAGTTAAGAGCAGGGCATAGTAGTATATCGTTAAGCCTTAGTGACTTTAGGCAAATTATCCATCTTACTGTACCTCCTTTATGAGGTTAAAGATTAAATGAGACAATAAATTATATAGCACAGAGCTTGAGTGAAGCACATTATTGAATATTCCAGTAATTGGGGGGGGGGGGTTGTTTTCATTATGGAGTCTTTAGCTATTGAACAAAAAAACAAAGATGATTAGTTCTGGTAGATGTTGGAAAGCATCAAACTCTCTACTATTCATTTGAGGTAGAGAGAAGGCATTTTGTTTCTCTGTGAGAAGCTGTCTTACATTTAACTTCAGACTTTGCAGCGAGACAACTGCATGCATGAATTTGAGATGTTCGCTCCTTTGTCTTCACTGGAAAACAGCAGTGGCTGACAGTCACTGAATTGTATGCTGGCGTCCCAAGGAATGCACTTGGAACTTTCTTCTCTCTATTGATAGCTGCATAGTCTCTATATAAATGCCAATGCTGCTTTAGTAAGTTATTATGGATGATAATAGCCGTGGTTTCCATTTATTGAGTGTTGATTTGTGACAGCAAAAAGGTTTTCATGCATTATCTCATTTAATCCTCCTGGCTACTCTGTGAGGCTATTATTATCTCTATATTATAGATGAGGAAACCAAGATTTAGAGAGGTTCAATATTAGCTATTAAGGATGTGAGTGCTGATCCATCTGGCTCCAGAGTCCGAATGTTTAGCTTTAACTGTAGCTCTACTGCCTTGGTTTCATAATTATTGCATAGCCTTCTTCATTGATTCCTCCTGCGTTAGTTGCCTCCTCTGTGCCATACACTATTCCGAGTGCTGGGGTTACAACAAGCAGACAAAGTCCTTACCCACCTAAGGCTTACCCTCCATTACATCAAGTTTCTTGTGTTTCCCTCATAGAAATAGCATCCATGTAGGCAATGACTATGTCCTATTTTTGTTCTAGGACTAAAACTGAAATTTTATCAAAATATATGTCCTGAGCTTATTAAAGTATTATTTCTACAAAAATATTGGAAGTTAAGGCATACCCCTTTTTATTCATCAGGCTGTTTATTTTAGCACTGGATTTTAGATGTTGCAAATTCCTCAAATTGGATATATTCCAAAAAAAATGAGGAGGAGGAAGAGGAAAAGAGGAAATGGGAGGGCTGGAGAGGGAGGAAGTATCATTGTATTCTCAGAATTGTATCTATAAACTACATTGAATCTGTTCTCTTTGTATTAATATCACATAAACATAAAAGTTGATGTGAATTGTGTTGTAATTATCATGTATTTGCTATTACCTTGATAATCTAATTTATTAATAAATTCCTTAAATTTTATCTTTGCTTCAAAAAGTAGAATTTAGAAAGATTATTATTATTAATGATAAAGCTTTTCAGCATATTGGTTTCTTCTTCAGTGTTCTCTGGGTGTGTGAAGCAGCATAAAAAAACCTTTCTTTAGTACATGCCAAATATACACTAGACAGAGCTATTACTGAGGTTTAATTACTTTATAGAAAAATGGAAAGATTCTGGTATAGTTGAAAAATAAATGATGGGGCATTTTGAAGTCCAGCTGTGAGGGGGAAATGCTGATACTTTGTTTTCTGTGATACCAAAAACATCCTCCTTGAGAATGTATTTTATAAGATGTCATAAAGTGTTTGTGTTAAATATGATTTTTAAAAATCTGTGCAGAAGCAGAAAATAGTTTTCAGTGTCCTTGAGTGGAGGCTACTGTTCTATTTTTTACCTAAGAAATTATTAGTAAATATTATGAAGTATGTTAGTTTGTGATAAAGTAGTTGACTTACTTAAAAATTGAAAATGTAAGAAAACTTTTTTGTCCCATGAGGAGCAAATGGCTTGGGTTCCTCCTTTTCTTTAAACAAAGATAAGTCTTTTGTCTAAGAGGGAGTATCTCTGGCAAACCGGCTAACTGTTCATTTTGCATTTTGACATTGCTTCTCCTTGGGACCCTAGTGCTGGGCTCTCTGATAACCAGTGCAAACTCCATGAATATCTTTCATTTCTCCAGAAGGAGGTGTGGATTTGCAAGGCTACCAGCTGGATATGCAAATACTTCCTGACGGCCCAAAGAGTGATGTGGACTTTTCAGAGATTCTTAATGCAATACAAGAAAGTAAGTTTCACTCAAATTTTAAATTCACCATGAGAGGAGAAACTATTATATTTGGAACTGTTAATAAAAATAGAAACCTTAGATCCAAGCTTTAAAAAATAACATGATGTCTTAAAAGATATACTTTACAGAATGGTTTTGAGACCAGAAAAGATGGTTCGTGAAATGAGGGTTTAATTTTTGAAACTGAATAATAATGATATCAGGATCTTCAAATAATCCTGTTATGGGTAAATTATGTTTATTTACAGTGTTGTAATACTCAGTATACCTCTAAGTATTATATTTTTAAATTCCTTGATTAATCACAATCAAGAATATTTAAGAAACCAAAAACACTATTCCTTTCCTCAAATGTAAGTAGTAAGAAATAAATATTGATGCAATAAATTGAAATCAGGAACTTATTCTTCAAAAGATGTATCTGGACTGAGTCCCAGAAATGAACTTTTTTTTTTTGAGCACTGTGATTTATCAAGGTTTAATATTCTTAGACTGTTTTATTTGTGCTTTATATTTTCTCTCAGAATTTTATCACAACACATTCACCCAAGTTATAATATAGCATTCAGGATGAATGATGTTGTATCATATTCTAAGTGCCATTCATGTTTTATGTTGGATCTCTAATTCTAGTGCCATTACTCATTTTTAAAAAAATATTTAGTTATTTATTTGAAAGGCAAAATTACAGAGAGAGAGAAAAAAAGAGAGAGAGAGATTTTCCATCCTCTGATTCACTCCCCAGATGGCCACAATGGCCAGAGCTGTGCTGATCCGAAGCCAGGAGCCAGGAGCTTCTTCTGGGTCTCCCACATGGGTGCAGGAGCACAAGGTCTTGGACCATCTTCTACTGCTTTCCCAGGCCATAGCAGAGAGCTGGATCGGAAGTAGAGCAGCTGGGACTCAAACCGGTGCCCATATGGGATGCCGGCACTGCAGGCAGCAGCTTAACCTGCCATGCCACAGTGCCAACTCTTTTAAATAACAAATAGTGCTGTATAATATTGGATTGGAAGATATAAATGTGAAAGTCATTCCATAAAGAACAATTAAGTTTTTCCTCCTTTCAGTTTGTTTTTTTCTTTGTCTTTTTATTATTTCTTTTATTTTTTGACAGGCAGAGTGGACAGTGAGAGAGAGAGAGACAGAGAGAAAGGTCTTCCTTTGCCGTTGGTTCACCCTCCAATGGCTGCCGTGGCCAGTGCGCTGCAGCTGGCGCACCGCGCTGATCCGAAGGCAGGAGCCAGGTGCTTCTCCTGGTCTCCCATGGGGTGCAGGGCCCAAGCACTTGGGCCATCCTCCACTTCACTCCCTGGCCACAGCAGAGAGCTGGCCTAGAAGAGGGGCAACTGGGACAGAATCCAGCACCCCGACTGGGACTAGAACCCAGTGTGCCGGCGCCGCAAGGCAGAGGATTAGCCTATTGAGCCACCATGCCGGCCTTTTCTTTGTCTTATACTAACTTCCTTATGAGGAATTTTAAGCATTTTTTTTATTGTAGTCACCTGCATTTAACATCATACTGTCTTCTTGGACACATGTGATAGCTAGTATCTCCCTCTTAGAAGTGGAACAACTCAGTGCATGTCTTAAACACATTGAGGGGAAGCATCATGAAATTGAGGAAAATGAGCCTACTTTTGGGAGAAATCTTTTAATGAAGAGTTTAAGAGGACATCTTTTTGTTCTGGTTGGGAAAATCCTCTATATTGAGTCAATGAATAAAAGAGAAAAAAATTCTCTAACAGAATAAAAACTCAAATTAATAGACATTGGAGGTAAAATAATTTCTCATGTAAAGTTATAAAAGATGTAATTATTTCATATTATTTCAAAGATGATTAATTGTCTAGTGCTCAAAGGAATTTTTAGAAAAAATTCAGTAAGTGATAAAAGTTGGTTTCTATGGAAGTGCTGGAGATAAACTTAAAAAATTTTTAATGCTAAATGAAATTAAAATAAGCAAATTGAAGGATTTTTTCACATTTTAAGTAATTTCCTGTTTTTTTTTTAAATTTTTTTTATTTGTATGTGTCTCAAAAAGACAATATTAGGACATAGTAATTCTTCCTACCATACCCACCCCCACCAGCCATTCTCCACCCCTCTTCCTCCTCCCTTTCCTGTTTATTCCAAGAAAGAAAAAGAGAAAGAAATAAATGGAATAAAAAAACTAAGAGAACTGTTCCTCAACAGTCTAACAAGGGCTGTTCTATGCTTGAAGGTGATTTTGCTTTTTTTCCCCTCTTCCTTCCTCCCCATCTTTCCTTTCAGAAACTTAGTCTTTAAAGAAGAAACCAATGATGATACATCTTTTGTGGGCTCGTAGACATAACTATATCATATAGGACATAATAATATCCTCCATTTAATACACTAAAAGGAGGTGATTCTTGAGAACAAATTTTACTATAAGTCTCAAGGTACAACTCTCTGGGGACAAAGGTCTTGCATAGGAAGTTAGTGCACAGAGATTCTTGTTGTTTATTTAAAAAAAAAAAACATTCTTATATGTGATATCAGTGATCACCCAAGGCTCTTGACATGAGCTGCCTAGGCTATGGAAGCCTTCTGAATCCACAAACTCCTTCAGTATTTGGACAAGGCCATTAAGAAAATTGGGAAGTTCTTTTCTCCCTTCAGAGAAAAGTACATCCTTCTTTGGTGGCCATTTCTTTCCACAGCGGTCTCACCCACAGGGGTCCTTTATGTAGGACATTTTTTGCCAGGTGTGTTAGCTTTCCATGCCTGAAATGCTCCTCCTGGGCTTTTCAGCCAGACTGGAGTGCTTGAGAGCTGATTCTGAGGTCAAAGTGCTACTTTAAGCAATTGTCATTCTATGAGTCTGCTGTATGGACTGCTTCTCATGCCGGAGCCTTCACTCCTTTTTAATTCTACTATTGTTTCCAAAGACTTATTCCTATTTATATGATCACTGATCATTTTAACACTTGATCCTACCTATATGGTCACTTTACCACTTAATCCTATCCATTTGACCTTTATAATACTTAAGCTGCTATTTTTATCAGCCACTTTAAGGTAATTTGAAGTCCTCTGGCAAGTTTTTAAGCAGTACCCTAAGAAGTAAGTCCTTAGAAGTGTGTGTAGGACTACACTGCTTTGCAGCTACAAACCTCATATATTTCACAATTATACCTTTAGTATCTTGGTAATTCTTCCCACCGTGCCCATCCTCCCACCCAGAGTCTCACCTACCTTCCACTTCCCTTTCTTATTCTCCCTCTTATTCTTTACCAAGATCTATTTTCAATTAACTTTATATATATCTGGTTAACTCTATGCTAAGTAAAGAGTCCAATGAAAGAAAAACAAAGATAAGGAAAACATTATAAAGGAAAAGAAAAGCTAAAAAATATAGAATAAAAATAAAATATAGAATAAAAAGCTGTTCTTGAACAGTCAAGAGAAGGGCTATTCAAAATCATTGCTTCTCAAAGTGTCAATTTCATTTCTACATGTTGCCTTTTAGGTGTTTTATGTGTTATCACAGGTCAGGGAGAACATATAGAACTTGTCCCTTTTGGAACTGGCTTATTTCACTAAGATGTTTTCCAGTTGCATCCATTTTGTTCCAAATGACTGGAGTTCATTTTTTTGACTGATGTGTAGTATTCCAATGTATACATATCCCATAATTTCTTTATCCAGTCTTCAGTTGATGGGCATTTGGGTTGATTCTAAGTCTTTGTTATTGTGATAAACATGGAGGTACAGATGGCTCTTTCATATGCTGATTTCATTTCCCTTGGGTAGATTCCCAGGAATGGGATATGATAGGTCTATATTCAGACCTCTGAGGTATCTCCATGCTGTCTACCATAGTGGTTTTTTCAGTTTACATTCCAAGCAACAGTGGATTAGGGTACCCCACATCCTTGCCAGCATTTGTTGTGTGTTGATTTCTGTATGTAAGCCATTCTAACTGGGATGAGGTGAAACTTCATTGCAGTTTTGATCTGCATTTCCCTGATGGCTAGAGATCCTGAGCATCTTTTCATATGTCTGTGGGCCATTTGGATTTCCTCTTTTGAAAAATGTCTAAGTCCTTTGCCCATTTATAACTGGGTTGTTTGTTTTGTTTTGTTTTGTAGAGTTTCTTGATCTCTTTATATATTCAGGTTATTAATCTTTTATCAGTTGTAAAGTTTGCAAATATTTTCTCCAATTCTGTCAGTTGTCTCTACTTTTATGATGGTTTCTTTTGCAGTGCAGAAGCTTCTCAATTTGATGTAATCCCATTTGTCAATTTTGGCTTTGATTGTGCCTCTGGGATCTTTTCTAAGAACTCTTTGTGCCAATGTCTTGCAGGGTTTTCCCAATGTTCTCTAATAATTTGATGTTGTCGAGACATAGATTTAGGTCTTCAATCCATTTTCAGAGGATTTTGGTGGAAGGTGTCCGGTAGGGGTATTATTTCATGCTTCTGCAAGTGGAGATCCAGTTTTGGCAGCACTATTTGTTGCTCCAGGGATTGATTTTAGCTCCTTTGTCAAAGATAAGTTGGTTATAGCTGTTTGGGTTGATTTTGAGTATTTCTATTATGTTCCATTAATTTATCCATCTATTTTTGTACCAGTACCCAGCTGTTTTGAATATAAATGCTCTGTAGTATATCTTGAAATCTGGTATTGTGATGCCTCCAGCTTTGTCTATTTGGGGTCTCCTGTGTTTCCATATGAATGTCAACATCATTTTTTCTAGATCTGAGAAGAATGTCTTTGATATTTCGAATGGTATCTGATTGAATCTGTAAATTGCTTTCGGTAGTATAGACATTTTGATGATATTGATTTTTCCAATCCATGAACATGGAACATTTTCCCATTTTTTTTGCATCTTCTCCTATTTCTTTAATGTTTTGTAATCTCATCATAGCGATCTTTGACATCCTTGGTTAAATTTATTCCAAGGTATTTGATATTTTTGGTAGCTATTGTTAATGGGCCTGATCTTAGAAGCTCTTTCTTAGCCATGGCATTGTCTGGGTATACAAAGGATGTTTATTTTTGTGTGTTAATTTTATATCCTGCCACTTTGCCAAACTCTTCTATTAATTCCAATAGTCTGTTAGTGTAGTAGTTTAGAGCACCTATGTATAGAATCATATTATCTGCAAATAAGGATAGTTTTATTTCTTCCTTCCCAATTAGTATCCCTTTGATTTCTTTTTCTTGTCTAATGGCTCTAGACAAAACTTCCAGGATTATATTGAAAAGCAGTGGTGAAGGTGGGCACCCTTGTCTGGTTCTGGGTCTCAGTGAGATTGCTTCCAACTTTTCCCTGTTCAATAGGAAACTGGCCATAGGTTTGTCATAAATTGCCTTGATTGTGGTGAGAAATGTTCCTTCTATTCCCAATTTGCTTAGAGTTTTCAACATGAAAAGTGTTGTATTTTGTCAGATGGTTTCTCTGCATCTGTTGAGATAATCATATAGTTATTCTTCAATTTGTTAATGTGATGTATCACATTGATTGAATTGTGAGTGCTGAACCATCCCTGCATACCAGGAATAAATCCCACTTGATCTGGCTGAGTGATCTTTCTGATGTGTGATTGGATTCGATTGGCTAGAATTTTGTTGAGGATTTTTGCATCCATGTTCATCAGAGAGATTGGTCTGTATATCTCTTTTGATATTGTGTCTTTTTCAGGTTTAGAAATTAAAGTGACGCTTGCTTCATAAAATTTGGGAGGATTCCCTCCCTTTCAGTTGTTTTGAATAGCTTGAAAAAAATTGGAGTTAGTTCTTCTTTAAATGTCTGGTATAATTCAGCAATGAATCCATCCAGTCCTGGGCTTTTCTTTTTGGGAAGGCCTTTGTTACTGATTTAATTGCTGTCTTGGTTATGGGTCTGTTAGGTTTTATGTGTCTTCATGGCTCAATTTAGGAAGGTTGTGTGTGTCCAGGAATCTATCCATTTCTTCTAGGTTTCCAAGTTTGTTGGCATACGGATCTTTGTAGTAATTCCTGATGATTCCTTTTATTTCTGTGGCAACTGTTGTTGCATATCCTTTTTAATCTCTGATTTTGATAATTTGGGTCTTCTCTCTCCTTTTTTTGACTAGTGGGGTGAATGATGTGTCAATTTTATTTATTTTTTCAAAAGAACAATTCTTCATTTTGCTGATCTTTTGTATTGTTTTATTGGTTTCAATTCTGTTGAGTTCTCTCATTTTAATTATTTCTTTTCTTCTCCTAATTTTTGGTTTGGTTGGTGTTGTTTTTCTATGTCCTGGAGATGCATTGATAGCTCTTTTCCTTGGTGCCTTTCCAGTTTCTTGATGTTGGCTCCAATTGCTATAAAATTTTTGTTTTTGACAGGCAGAGTTAGACAGTGAGAGAGAGAGATAGAGAGAAAGGTTTTCCTTCCATTGGTTCACCCCCCAAATGGCCGCTACAGCCAGCATGCTGCACCAATCTGAAGCCAGGAGCCAGGTGCTTCCTCCTGGTCTCCCATTCGGGTGCAGGGCCCAAGCACTTGGGCCATCCTCCACTGCCTTCCTGGGCCACAGCAGAGAGCTGGACTGGAAGAGGAGCAACTGGAACAGAATCCAACACCCCAACCAGGACTAGAACCTGGGGTATTGGCGCTGCAGGTGGAGGATTAGCCTAGTGAGCTGTGGCACTGGCCTATAAATTTTTTCTTAATACTGTTTTTGCTGTATCCCATCAGTTTGATATGTTGTATTGTCATCTTCATATGTATCCAGAAATTTTTTTTAAATGAAAGATTTTTTTATTTATTTGAAGGCAGAGTTACAGAGAGGTACAGGCAGAGAGAGAGAGACAGACAGACAGACAGACAGAAATAGGTCTTCCATCCACTGGTTCACTTCCCAGTTGGCCACAATGGCCAGAGCTATGCTGATCCAAAGCCAGGATCCAGGAGCTTCTGCTGGATCTTCCACATGGTGCAGGGGCCCAAGGACTTAGACCATCCTCTGCTGCTTTCCCAGGCACTGCAGGTAGCAGCTTTACCCACTACGCCACAGTGCCAGCCCCTCCAGAATTTTTTTTTATTTTTCTTTTTATTTCTTCAATGACTGATTGTACTTCTGGGAGCGTGTTGTTCAGATTCCATGTGTTAGCATATGTTCTTGGGATTCCTGAGTTGCTGATAAGCATGATATAATTTTGATTTTTTGAATTTGCTGAGGCTGGCTTCATGACCTCGCATGTGGTCAATCTTAGAGAAAGTTTCATGCACTGGTGAGAAGATGTATTCTGTGTCTGCAGGATGGAAAGCTCTGTAGATATCTGCTAAGTCCATTTGGCCTATAGTGTTTTTCCTTGCTGATTTTCTGTCTGGGGATTTGTCTATTGCTGAAAGTGGTGTGTTGAAGTCCATTTCTTGTAGACAGTAAATAGATGGGTTTTGTTTTTTTAAACCATTCAGCCAGTCTGTGTCTTTCAATGGGAGAGCTAAGGCCATTTACATTCAAGGTGGTAATTGTTAGCTAATGACTTTGCCCTGCCATATTTCCGTTAACATTCCTATTTTTTACTTTGGGTTTCCTTTGTACTTTTACTGGGCGATTTTCTGCCTTCAGTCTCTTTCGTAGTGATGTTCCTATTTCTGTGTGTAGCACATGCAGATATTTGCCTTCTAGTTCAGATATTCTTTATTCTGCCTCACCTACTCTGTTGTTAAGGCTTTCCACTGCATTTTTTATTTGACCTATTGAGTTCTTCATTTCTAGTATTTCATTCTGATTTCTCTTTAATATTTCAATTTCATTGGAGAATTTTTATCCAGTTCTTGAATTTGCTTCTGATTGCTTCTAAGTAATCTGATGATTAATTTTCTGAATTTTGTTTCTGTGATATCCTCAATCTCTTCATCTTCAACTTCTATTGAAGTGTTGTAGTATTTCTTATTTAAGTTTCTTCCTCTGTTTTTAGGCATTTGTGTATTTTTTAATTGTCTGTGTCTTTTATCTTTGGTTTGTTCTTTGTGGCTTTGTGGGATGTCTATAGTATCAGTGAGTAGTAAGAACAGTGTGCTGGATATGGCCTGGTTACTCTGTTCAGTATTCCAGGGTGGAGCAACTATCCAAGGTGAGGCCCCTGTGGGGCTTTGTAGCTCTTCTCTGGTTATCTGGATGGAGGAGAATGTTCACCTCTGTTGGTGTGACCCTCCCTTCTCCTCACAGCTGCAGGATGCCTGGGCACTAGTCCCTGGCATGCTCAGCACTCATTGGCACTACTTGATGAACTGTACCTTTGATCTGTGGAGTCTTTCCTGTGAGCATGGTTCCCTCTGTTATGAGCTGCTAATTCTGTGGGTCACGGGCTGGTGTGCAGCACCCCTGCCTACAGGAGCCCAGCTCACTTCTCAATGATAGTGAGCATGAGTGTCCATAGGCAAGGCTTCCCCTTGCCGTATAGCTTGTGTGGAATTCTGAATTGTGGCCATCACTGGATGGGGAAGGGGTGATCCCCGCTATTGCTAGGCGCATCCCGTGGTGGTAGTGGCAGCAGCCACTTGCCTCCATCCAAAAACAAAGGAGCAAAATGGCTTCTCCTGGCTGGCTGAAAGTTTCTGTAGGGTGGAAGGAGAGAGATGAACCACCTCCTTATTTATTTTTTTCCCCACATGGAAATTCAAAAGGAATTTACCAAGCTCTCCCTCCTGCTTCCATCCGCAGCTCCATGGGCTCACAGATTCCCCTTTTACCTGGTCTGCCTGGGATACCATTTTCCTCCCCTGGTTCAAGCCTCCACTCTTAATTTTGATTAGAATTTAATAGTAAAACTATATTTGCGTATGGTGTCAATAGTTCTGTAGTTTAGAATAGTGACTTCTTTATAAACAGGTAGAGGAGTATAAATTTTTGCACATTTAATATTTAAATTTAATATTAAGGAAGGAAGAAGAAATATTACTACACTTTAAAATGCAACTTAAGATCTTTATAGGTTTATTATTTTTCTGATATTTTGGCTATTTTCTAGTAGAAGAGCAGGTATCATGCTAAGTAGATTTGGGGAACTGCTCACACAAACTGGATTTTTTCTTGTAGGAAAGATTTGGGACTTTCATTTACCTTCAGTTCCTACCTGTGTTCCAAATACAATTTTAAATGTGTAGCCAGTTCTGTGAAATTTCTAAGGATAAAGCCATATAGCTTGATTCTTTAATGTACTGTACCATATTGTTTCTAGATAGCCAACAAATAATCAAGTAAAAAATAAATAAATCTTAACTTAAATATAATTCCTGTCCAATAAGATTAGCAGAATGATAGATTTAATTGTTTGCTTGGGATTTTGTAACCATAAATACACACACAGTCTTCCAAAAGTACATGAGAAAAGCATATTATGAAAAAAGGCGGAATAGGAAGGGAGCACACTGATAGTCTGGGGAGAGATAGTTTAATAAAAGTGGAGATACTGCAGGTTCAAGGAAGAGTAGGGGAGGAAACAGCAGAAGAAACTCTTCCGGAACGCGTGACTCACAGCGGACCTGCGTGGAGAGCGTGGGAGCCCACAGTTCGGGACATCAGCGGCAGACTCAACACACCAGCGCTGGAACGCGAGGTGAGCCGA
The DNA here is from genome assembly GCF_051225735.1 of Oryctolagus cuniculus. NCBI lineage: Eukaryota > Metazoa > Chordata > Mammalia > Lagomorpha > Leporidae > Oryctolagus > Oryctolagus cuniculus. The sequence continues at coordinate 103,946,668 of NC_142877.1, forward strand.
ACCTCAATAGCCCGAGACACCGGCAGGCAAGCGGAGAGAGAAGACTAGAGGGAACGACCCCCGGGGGGGGAAGTTCACAAGGCTAACTGGAAGAGAGAGAGAGAGAGAAAAAAGGGTGACTAGTACGGACACGGGTTTCTCTCTCTCCGCTCACCTCTCAAGGGCGAGCAAGACAAAGAGCAGGCGCCATCTTGGACATACGTCATAAGCAGAGCGACCTCAGGTCTGCACCGGCCCTGAGCCTAGCAGAAAAACCCGACTCTGGGCGGGGCGAATTAACAGGAGATTAGGAGCTAGTAAATTTGTGGTGCTACTGAACTGAGACTGTGAAAAAAGAGACGGTGGGGGAGAGAACTCACGGAATTCACGTGAGCGCTCTCCAGAGACGCTACAATTCCGTAACTTTGGCAACCCAGTGGGAGGCTGAAGGAGAATTTGAGCCCACTCTGAGGGCCGAACAGATTCCCTGTGGGGATCTTGGGAAAGAGCTTCCGATCTCTGGCTCCTGTGGGTATATCATTTGCCTGCTAACTACCTCCAACTTCGTTCAGCTGTGCGGAATTACTTCCCTTTTGAATCAAAAAAAAAAAAAAAGAGAGAGAGAGATTCACCACGCCTAACCTGGGAGTGTCACCTTTGGCACACCAAACAGAGCTCTCAGGCCACACCCATCTCAAGCCCTAAGGCTCCATCAAAAACAGATAGTCCACTTAATCTAGAGTCATAGTATAACAAGAAAAAGCACCACAGTGAAGAAACCAAATATCTCCAATATGCCAAATAACAAACGCAAAAACCGAGGTAATAAAAACAAGGAAGTCACCATGACGCCCTCAAATGAAAAAGACACCCCAATTCAAGATTATGAAGATGATGACATAGAAGAAATGCAAGAAGCAGATCTCAAAAAATTGATAAGAACATTAAGAAGTTCTCAAAAACAAATTCTGGAACTACACAAATCCTTAATGGACAAGATAGAAAATCTCTCTCGTGAAAATGAAATATTAAGGAGGAATCAAAATGAAACGAAACAACTAGTACAACAGGAAACTGTGATAGTGACTGAAGTGAAGAATTCAATAGATCAAATGAAAAACACAATAGAGAGCCTTACAAACAGAATGGGTGAAGCAGAAGAGAGAATATCGGACTTAGAAGACAGAGAACAGGAAAGGATACAGTCAGACCAAAGAAAAGAAGAGGAAATTAGAAATCTGAAACATATTGTCGGGAATCTTCAGGATACTATTAAAAAACCCAACATTCGGGTTCTAGGAGTTCCTGAAGGCATGGAGAGGGAGAAAGGATTAGAAGGCCTTTTTAGTGAGATATTAGCAGAAAATTTCCCAGGTTTGGAGAAGGACAGAGAAATCCTAGTACAGGAAGCCCACAGAACCCCTAATAAACACGACCAAAAGAGATCCTCACCACGACACGTTGTAATTAAACTCTCCACAGTGAAACATAAAGAAAAGATCCTAAAATGTGCAAGAGAGAAACGTCAGATTACTCTCAGAGGATCTCCAATCAGACTCACAGCTGACTTCTCATCAGAAACTCTAAAAGCTAGGAGGGAATGGCGAGATATAGCCCAGGTACTAAGAGAGAACAACTGCCAGCCCAGAATATTATATCCTGCAAAGCTATCATTTGTGAATGAAGGTGAAATAAAGACTTTTCATTGCAAACAGAAATTGAAAGAATTTGTTGCCACTCGTCCAGCCCTGCAAAAGATGCTTAAAGATGTGTTACACACAGAAACACAGAAACACGGTCATCAATATGAAAGAAGGTAAAGGAAGGAAACCAAGGAAGGAAACCTCACAGCAAAAGATCACAGGGAATTCAAAGCATATATTAGAACTTGTCTTTGGCAAATGGCAGGGCAAAGTTACCACTTATCATTAGTCACTTTGAACGTGAATGGCCTGAACTGTCCAGTTAAAAGACACCGATTGGCTGATTGGGTTAAGGAACAAAACCCATCTATTTGCTGCTTACAAGAAACACATCTTTCCAACAAAGATCCATACAGACTGAAAGTGAAAGGCTGGAAAAAGATATACCATGCCAACAGAAATGAAAAAAGAGCGGGCGTAGCCATCTTAATATCGGACAACATAAACTTTACCACAAAAACTGTTAAGAGAGACAAAGAGGGACACTATATCATGATTAAGGGATCAATTCAACAGGAAGATATAACAATTATCAATGTATATGCACCTAACTACAGGGCACCAGTTTATCTAAAAGATTTATTAACGGACTTAAAGGGAGACTTAGACCCCAATACAGTAGTATTGGGGGACTTCAATACTCCACTCTCAGAAATAGACAGATCATCCGGTCAGAAGATCAACAAGGATACAGTAGATTTAAACGACACTATAGCCCAAATGGATCTAACAGATATATACAGAACTTTCAATCCTACAGCTAAAGATTTTACATTCTTCTCAGCAGTACATGGAAGCTTCTCTAGGATTGACCACATACTAGGCCATAAAGCGAGTCTCAGCAAATTCAAAAGAATTAGAATCATATCATGCAGCTTCTCAGACCATAAAGGAATGAAGTTGGAAATTACCAACTCAGGAATCCCTAGAGCATACGCAAACACATGGAGATTGAACAACATGCTCCTGAATGAACAATGGGTCATAGAAGAAATCAAAAGAGAAATCAAAAACTTTCTGGAAGTAAATGAGGATAACAGCACAACATACCAAAACTTATGGGACACAGCAAAAGCAGTGTTAAGAGGAAAGTTTATATCAATAGGTGCCTACATCAAGAAATTGGAAAGACACCAAATAGATGAGCTTTCAATTCACCTCAAGGATCTAGAAAACCTACAGCAAATCAGACCCAAATCTAGTAGGAGAAGAGAAATAATTAAAATCAGAGAAGAAATCAACAGGATTGAATCAAGAAAAACATTACAAAAAATCAGCCAAACGAAGAGCTGGTTTTTTGAAAAAATAAACAAAATTGACACCCCATTGGCCCAACTAACTAAAAAAAGAAGAGAAAAGACCCAAATCAATAAAATCAGAGATGAAAAAGGAAATGTAACAACAGACACCACAGAAATAAAAAGAATCATCAGAAATTACTACAAGGACTTGTATGCCAGCAAACAGGGAAACCTATCAGAAATGGATAGATTCCTGGACACATGCAACCTGCCTAAATTGAACCAGGAAGACATCGAAAACCTAAACAGACGCATAACTGCGACAGAAATTGAAACAGTAATAAAGGCCCTCCCAACAAAGAAAAGCCCAGGACCAGATGGATTCACTGCTGAATTCTACCAGACGTTTAAAGAAGAACTGACTCCAATTCTTCTCAAACTATTCAGAACAATCGAAGCAGAGGGAGTCCTCCCAAATTCTTTCTATGAAGCCAGCATCACCTTAATTCCTAAGCCAGAAAAAGATGCAGCACTGAAAGAGAATTACAGACCAATATCCCTGATGAACATAGATGCAAAAATCCTCAATAAAATTCTCGCCAATAGAATGCAACAACACATCAGAAAGATCATCCACCCAGACCAAGTGGGATTCATCCCTGGTATGCAGGGATGGTTTAATGTGCGCAAGACAATCAATGTGATACACCACATTAATAGACTGCAGAAGAAAAACCATATGATTATCTCAATAGATGCCGAGAAAGCATTTGATAAAATACAACACCCGTTCATGATGAAAACTCTAAGCAAACTGGGTTTGGAAGGAACATTCCTCAATACAATCAAAGCAATCTATGAAAAACCCACAGCCAACATCCTATTGAATGGGGAAAAGTTGGAAGCATTTCCACTGAGATCTGGAACCAGACAGGGATGCCCACTCTCACCACTGCTATTCAATATAGTTCTGGAGGTTCTAGCCAGAGCTATTAGGCAAGAAAAAGAAATTAAAGGGATACAAATTGGGAAGGAAGAGCTCAAACTATCCCTCTTTGCAGATGACATGATTCTTTATTTAGAGGACCCAAAGAACTCTACTAAGAGACTATTGGAACTCATAGAAGAGTTTGGCAAAGTAGCAGGGTATAAAATCAATGCACAAAAATCAACAGCCTTTGTATACACAGACAATGCCATGGCTGAGGAAGAACTTCTAAGATCAATCCCATTCACAATAGCTACAAAAACAATCAAATACCTTGGAATAAACTTAACCAAAGACGTTAAAGATCTCTACGATGAAAATTACAAAACCTTAAAGAAAGAAATAGAAGAGGATACCAAGAAATGGAAAAATCTTCCATGCTCATGGATTGGAAGAATCAATATCATCAAAATGTCCATTCTCCCAAAAGCAATTTACAGATTCAATGCAATACCAATCAAGATACCGAAGACCTTCTTCTCAGATCTGGAAAAAATGGTGCTGAAATTTATATGGAGGCACAAGAGACCTCGAATAGCTAAAGCAATCTTGTACAACAAAAACAAAGCCGGAGGCATCACAATACCAGATTTCAGGACATACTACAGGGCAGTTGTAATAAAAACAGCATGGTACTGGTACAGAAACAGATGGATAGACCAATGGAACAGAATTGAAACACCAGAAATCAACCCAAACATCTACAGCCAACTTATATTTGATCAAGGATCTAAAACTAATTCCTGGAGCAAGGACAGTCTATTCAATAAATGGTGCTGGGAAAATTGGATTTCCACGTGCAGAATCATGAAGCAAGACCCCTACCTTACACCTTACACAAAAATCCACTCAACATGGATTAAAGACCTAAATCTACGACCTGACACCATCAAGTTACTAGAGAACATTGGAGAAACCCTTCAAGATATTGGCACAGGCAAAGAATTTCTGGAAAAGACCCGGGAGGCACAGGCAGTCAAAGCCAAAATCAACTATTGGGATTGCATCAAATTGAGAAGTTTCTGTACTGCAAAAGAAACAGTGAGGAGAGTGAAAAGACAACCGACAGAATGGGAAAAAATATTTGCAAACTATGCAACAGACAAAGGGTTAATAACCAGAATCTACAAAGAGATCAAGAAACTCCACAAAAACAAAACCAACAACCCACTTAAGAGATGGGCCAAGGACCTCAATAGACATTTTTCAAAAGAGGAAATCCAAATGGCCAACAGGCACATGAAAAAATGTTCAAGGTCATTGGCAATCAGGGAAATGCAAATCAAAACCACAATGAGGTTTCACCTCACCCCGGTTAGAATGGCTCACATGCAGAAATCTACCAACAACAGATGCTGGCGAGGATGTGGGGAAAAAGGGACACTAACCCACTGTTGGTGGGAATGCAAACTGGTCAAGCCACTATGGAAGTCAGTCTGGAGATTCCTCAGAAACCTGAAGATAACCCTACCGTTCGACCCAGCCATCCCACTCCTTGGAATTTACCCAAAGGAATTTAAATTGGCAAACAAAAAAGAGGTCTGCACCCTAATGTTTATTGCAGCTCAATTCACAATAGCTAAGACCTGGAACCAACCTAAATGCCCATCAACGATAGACTGGATAAAGAAATTATGGGATATGTACTCTTTAGAATACTATACCGCAGTAAGAAACAACGAAATCCAGTCATTTGCAACAAAATGGAGGAATCTGGAACACATCATGCTGAGTGAAATAAGCCAGTCCCAAAGGGACAAATACCATATGTTCTCCCTGATCGGTGACGACTGACTGAACACCAAGAGGGAAACCTGTTGGAGTGAGGTGGACACTATGGGAAATGGTGGCTTGATCAGCATAGCCCTGACTGTTAATGAACAACTTAATACATTATCCCTCTTAGTAGTTTTTTTTATCTGTTCTACTTAATATGACTGGTTTAGATCTGTAATTGATGCACAGTTATTCTTAAGTGTTGAAAATTAACTGAAATGTGATCCCTGTTGAACATGGTGGTGGGAATGGGAGAGGGAAGAGATGTATAATTTGGGACATGCTCAGGCTGACTTGCCCCAAGTGGTGGAGTTGGAAGCATACCAGGGGATTCCAATTCAATTCCATCGAGGTGGCATGTACCAATGCCATCTCACTATTCCAGGTGATCAGTTTCAGTTCACAGTTGGTCATGGTGAAGGGACTGGGAGTCAAAGGGAGCACATAGACAAGTCTAGTACCTGCTAACGCTAACTGATGGAGTAAATAAAGGGGAGAGTGATCCAACATGGGAAGTGAGATACTCAGCAGACTCATAGAATGGCAGATGTCCTAAATAGCACTCTGGCCTCAGAATCAGCCCTAAAGGCATTCGGAGCTGGCTGAAAAGCTCATGAGAGTATTTCAGGCATGGAAAGCCAAGACACTCTGGCAAAAGATCTCTGCGAGTGAGATCCCAGTGGAAAGAACAGGCCATCAAAGAAGGAGGTACCTTTCTCTGAAGGGAGGAGAGAACCTCCACTTTGACTATGAGCTTGTCTAAACAAGATAAGAATCAGAGAACTCAGAGGGCTTCCATAGCCTTGGAAACTCATGACTGGAGCATAGGGAGATTACTGATGCCATAGACAGGAGTGTCAATTGGTAAAGTCAACAACAGGAGTCACTGTGCACTTACTCCTCATGTAGGATCTCTATCCTTAATGTGCTGTACATTGAGATTTAATGCTATAACGAGTACTCAAACAATATATTTCACTTTGTGTTTCTATGGGGGTGCAAACTGTTGAAAGCTTTACTTAATGCATACTAAACTGATCCTCTGTAAAAAAAAAAAAAAAAAAAAAAAAAAAAAGAAATTATCAATTCCCAACTTGACTCTCACTGGGATTAAACATGACAATAGGTCTGCTCTGATTTCATCATCATTTAAAAAAATCATCTATTATTTTTCACTTTATGTTTCTGTGTGGGAGCAAACTGTTGAAATCCATACTTAATGTATACTAAGCTGATCTTCTGTATATTAAGATAATCGAAAATGAATCTTGATGTGAATGGAAGGGGAGAGGGAGTGGGAAAGGGGAGGGTTGTGGGTGGGAGGGACGGTACGGGGGGAAAGCCATTGTAATCCATAAGTCGTACTTTGGAAATTTATATGCATTAAATAAAAGTTTAAAAAAAAAAAAAGAAAAAATAAATGAAATAATCTTTGATGTTTATTTTCTTAGCAACCCTAGTGAAAGTTGAATACCCTCACAGGATTTCCACTTGGGGATTCTTGTCAATGATAAGCAAAGATCAAATGAAAGTTGGATTTTAAATTCAGCTGCTCCTATTGTTTAAGATGTCCCCGTTGAATGAAATCAACAGCTGGTACCTCACACTGATATTAACATATAGAGAGAGGGGCACCTGGGTGGTATCTTCAGTCTAGAGGGGGCAATTGGGTTTGGTGTAGACACATACTTGTCTACATCAGCAGGAGTCAGGTCACCATGGTAGTGAAGGAGCTCTTTTTTTGGTAGCCACTCACAAACTCATAGCCAGGGGCAGCAAATGAAGAGGGCATTGGAGGTGTTTGGCCAGCTGTTCATGGCATGGTCCTAGATCCTGCCAGGGTCCTCATCATGGAGGAGCATAACGTCTATGAGATGGGAGTAGCCAACCAAATGCATCAGCCACTATCACTGAACTTGCTTCTCTTTGTGGGTATATACTAGGGTACTTTAAAAGTTTTTTGAAAAAAGTGGAATTAAATGCTACATTTATTTTAGTGAAAAAAAAAAAAACTATGCATGGATTTCAAAAAAAATTTGCATTGAAATACACTTACCTTTTAATTCCATTTCCCATGAACCTTTGGAAGTACCATGTAGTAAGTTCAAGATCAAGCTAGATGGAAGTGTGTGTGTGTGTGTGTGTGTGTGGAATTTGTTTCCAACCTTTCTTGAGTATCCGGGCTAAGCTTCTCATTATGGTGTTTTCCCATACCATTTTCATTCTTAAAACAACTTTAAGTAATAATAAAATACTCTTATCAAGCTAAAAGGTGAAAAAAATTTTAAAAATAATAAAATCCTGTTTTGGAACAAAATGTATGCAGTTGGATACCATTATACTTAGTGAAATAAGCCAAATACCAAAAACTAATTATAGTATGTTCCATTTGATATGTGGTAGCTAATATATAGCATACAACAAAATGTAACATATATAAGTGAAATGATATCTTGAGATTTGATTATTGTCTGTAGCCTTTGTTTATTCTCCTAAGGAACAGTGGTCTTTATACTTGTTGAATTCTTTATTTAGTGTAGAATTATGCTTGTGATTATAAAGCAAATTGAGAGTATGTCATTGCAAAAATTAAAAGGGAAGAAATGGAAGAGGAGGGTGGGACGTATTGTTATGTTCTTAAAACTGTATATGAAATATATGAAATCAGTCCTCTTTATGTAAATAAATAAATTTATTTTTTAAAAAAGGTGAAGATAATGAATATATTTCTCCAAGGCTACACAGTCAATATGTTGATATTCAGTGTTAAATGATATGTCAGCCTTTGTGCTAAATACAAAATTAAAAATGATTAGGGAAATTGTACTACTTTGTGTTTAAACATTTTCTTTATATGTTTTCACATCTTTTTTTAATTTATTTTTTATTTAGTAAATATAAATTTCCAAAGTATAGTTAATGGATTACAATGGCTCCCCTCCCATAATTTCCCTCCCACTCACACCCTCCCATCTCCCATTCCCTCTCCTATTCCATTCACATCAAGATTCATTTTCAATTATCTTTATATACAGAAGATCGATTTAGTATATATTATGTAAAGATTTCATCAGTTTGCACCCACACAGAAACACAAAGTGTAAAATACTGTTTGAGTACTCGTTATAGCATTACTTCACATTGGACAACACACTAAGGACCAGATCCCACATGAGAAGTAAGTACACAGTGACTCCTGTTGTTGACTTAACAATTTGACACCCTTGTTTATGGTGTCAGTAATCTCCCTAGGCTCTAGTCATGAGTTGCCAAGGCTATGGAAGCCTTTTGAGTTCGCCGACTTCGCTCTTATCCCGACAGGGTCGTAGTCAAAGTGGAAGTTCTCTCCTCCCTTCATAGGAAGGTACCTCCTTCTTTGATGGCCCATTCTTTTTTTTTTTTTTTTTTTTTTTTTTTTTTTTTTTTTTTTTGACAGGCAGAGTGGACAGTGAGAGAGAGAGACAGAGAGAAAGGTCTTCCTTTGCCGTTGGTTCACCCTCCAATGGCCGCCGCGGCCGGCACGCTGCGGCCGGCACACCGCACTGATCCGATGGCAGGAGCCAGGAGCCAGGTGCTTTTCCTGGTCTCCCATGGGGTGCAGGGCCCAAGCACCTGGGCCATCCTCCACTGCACTCCCTGGACACAGCAGAGAGCTGGCCTGGAAGAGGGGCAACCAGGACAGAATCCGGCGCCCCAACCGGGACTAGAACCTGGTGTGCCGGCGCCGCTAGGCGGAGGATTAGCCTAGTGAGCCGCGGCGCCGGCTGATGGCCCATTCTTTCCACTGGGATCTCACTCGCAGAGATCTTCCATTTAGGTCTTCTTTTTTTTTTTTTTTTTTTTTCCCCAGAGTGTCTTGGCTTTCCATGCCTGAAATACTCTCATGGGCTCTTCAGCCATATCCAAATGCTTTAAGGGCTGATTCTGAGGCCAGAGTGCTATTCACATCTTGATAGAACATTTCCCTACCATGCTTCTACATTTTAAAATAGGTCTACATTATTTTTGTAGTACTGTGCATACTCTAAATATAGCCTGATCTATTATTTTTGTTCTTTTTAATTAAAATATTTTATTAATAATTATGTGTTTATGTGTACAGCATGACACTTTTGTGCTCCTAGAAGTATTTTGTTTGTTCATTTCACAGCTTTATTGAGATAGCATTGACATGTAAAACTGTACATACTTATGGTACACAATGTGATGTTTTGATAGGTGTATACATTGGGAAATGATTGTAATTCATTTAATTCATATATTTGCCATCTCTTTGTATTTGTAATTTGTGTATAAGATGATTTAAAATTTACCTTATTACTAAGTTTCAAGTGTATAATACAGCATGATAAATTATAATTCCATGGTCTGTATTTTTAAAATTTATTTTAAGGTATACCAATTTTCCATATTCCTTTCTTATGTAGCTATTATACACATATATTTATTTTTTTCTTGAAAACAGGGATAGTGTCATCACATAATGTCGAATTCATGACAATGGTCATAAAGTGAGAAAACTGGTATATTGTCATGTAGATGGTATAATGACAATATTTATAAATATCTATTTCAAATGATACAACATCCACACAATTTTCAAACTTTCTCTGTAGTAACTCCTACATATGATATGTAATGTTTGTCTTTCTGTGTCTGCCTTGTTTTCTTAGCATAATCTCCAATTCCATTCATTTTATTGCATATGTCAGGATTTCATTATTTTTCATGGCTGAGTATATTCCATCATGTGTACATCCCAAATTTTCTTTATCCATTCATCAGTTGATTGGTGTTTAAGTTGATTCCATATCTTTGCTCTTATGAATTGGGCTGCTGTAGCATGGGAGCATGGCAGTGCAGGTATTTCTTTCATATTCTGACTTCCTTTGGGTATATTCTCAGAATTAGGATAACTGGATCATATGGTAGAGCCATGTTTAGTTTTTTGAGGAATATCATTTGGTTTTCTTTGTTTTTCTTTTTTTTTAACTTTTATTTAATGAATATAAATTTCCAAAGTACAGCTTATGGATTACAATGGCTTCCCCCCCCATAACATCCCTCCCACCCGCAACCCTCCCCTTTCCCACTCCCTCTCCCCTTCCATTCACATCAAGATTCATTTTTGATTCTCTTTATATACAGAAGATCAGTTTAGCATACATTAAGTAAAGATTTCAACAGTTTGCTCCCACACAGAAACATAAAGTGAAAAATACTGTTTGAGTACTAGTTATAGCATTAAATCACAATGTACAGCACACTAAGGACAAAGATCCTACATGAGGAGTAAGTGCACAGTGACTCCTGTTGTTAACTTAACAAATTGACACCCTTGTTTATGGCCTCAGTAATCACCCTAGGCTCTTGTCATGAGCTGCCAAGGCTATGGAAGCCCCCTGAGTTCACTGCCTCTGATCATATTTAGACAAGGCCATGGTCAAAGTGGAAGTTCTTTCCTCCCTTCAGAGAAAGGTACCTCTTTCTTTGATGACCTGTTCTTTCCACTGGGATCTCACTCACGGAGATCTTTCATTTAGGTTTATTTTTTTTTTCCCAGAGTGTCTTGGCTTTCCATGCCTGAAATACTCTCATGGGCATTTCAGCCAGATCCACATGCCTTAAGGGCTGATTCTGAGGCCAGAGTGCTGTTTAGGACATCTGCCGTTCTATGGGTCTGCTGTGTATCTCACTTCCCATGTTGGATCGTTCTCTCCCTTTTTTATTCTATCAGCTAGTATTTGCAGACACTAGTCTTGTTTATGTGATCCCTTTGGTTCTTTAGTCCTATCATTATGATCAGTTGTGAACAGAAATTGATCACTGGTTTTCCATAATGGTTGTATTGATTTGCATGCCTCCCAACAATGTATCAGGGTCCTTTTTCTCCTTAATCTTACTAGCACTTGTTATTTTTTCTTTTTTGGGTAATAGCCATTCTTACTGACGTAAGCCTATACCTCATTGTGGTTTTAATTTGCATTTCCTTAATAAACTTCATCTATTCAAAAGATGTCTCAGATTGGCTAGCCAAACTCAAGTTGCTTTTCAAATGCTTCAAGTTAGATATACAGTTTATTTAAAAAAATAGTTATTTTATCTTCTCATCCATTTATCCACCTAACCTGTCATGGGCCAGGCAATGTGATAGGCATAAATACCTTTTAAAGTAGTGGTGAATGTTTTGGTACAAAGTCCAGTTCAGGAAAATAAAAACTTTGCAGATCACATCTTGTTTGGTTGTTCAAAATGAAAATGATTTTATTACTTTCTAGGGAAAACAAAGACATTTTATGTGGAATTATAAGCAGATGTGAATGTGTATGTGTGTGTGTGTATGTATGTGTATGTAGTGATTATTTCTCTTGACACTATTTTTCCTTGCCTCTCTCTGCTTACCTTTCACTCCCCATCCCAAGATGGCCATCAGATTCCTTGACCTCCTTTGTCTTATCAGTGTTTTGTGTTGCCTAAAGTTTCTGGCTTATGTTTTTCAAAAACTTCAACTTTGAGAAGTGTTATGGGGGGTGGCTTATGCTTGGATAGATGAAGAGATAGAGATAGATGGGAAGGAATCTTTTTTTTTTTTTTTTTTGGACAGGCAGAGTGGACAGTGAGAGAGAGAGACAGAGAGAAAGGTCTTCCTTCTGTTGCTCCAATGGCCGCTGTGGCCGGCGCACTGCGCTGATCCAAAGCCTAGGAGCCAGGTGCTTCTCCTGGTCTCCCATGGGGTGCAGGGGCCAAGCACTTGGGCCATCCTCCACTGCACTCCCGGGCCACAGCAGAGAGCTGGCCTGGAAGAGCGGCAACCGAGACAGAATCTGGCACCCCGACCAGGACTAGAACCCGTTGTGCCAGCACTGCAGGTGGAGGATTAGCCTATTGTGCTCCTGTGCCTGCTGGGAAGGATTCTTAAAACCAACTCCCTTAGAGTGTCCTGTAGAGGTACCAAAGCTTCCTGTAGAGTGGATCAAATGGGAGTGCATGGCTATGTTGTGTGCCTTTGAGACTACGTTGGATCAGAGTCCCCAGCCACAGGAAGGAATGCTGGAGGCTCAGGGAAGGAGACAATTTCATCTTCCTGTGTCCTGATTGCATCCCCAGTGTCTTGGACTCATGGTTGTGACCTAAGTGGACTCTCACTATTCTGTGCTTTGTAAAACTCCCATGACCTTTGCACAATCCTGGATACCATAGGCAAAAGAATGATAATGTAAAAAATGACTGAAATGAAATTGTACACTGAGGCAGTGGAAGGGGAGCTTGGAGAACGATTTAATTTGATACACTGCTAACAAAGACATAGGTCATTCTTATTCGAGTTGTCAAATAAAATTAAAACCCTCTCTATGAAGATCCGGTGCCTATTTTTTTCTGTATAGTAGCATCAATTAAACCCCAAGCCCCTGATTTTTTTTTTTTTTTTTGGACAGAGTTAGACAGTGAGAGAGAGACAAAGAGAAAGGTCTTCCTTCCATTGGTTCACTCCACAAATGGCTGCTATGGCCGGCACACTGTGCTGATCCAAAGCCAGGAGCCGGGTGCTTCCTCCTGGTCTCCCATGCAGGTACAGGGCCCAAGGACTTGGCCATCCTGCATTGCCTTCCCGGGCCACAGCAGAGAGCTGGACTGGAAGAGGAGCAACTGGGACAGAACCAGCGTCCCAACCGGGAATAGAACCCAGGGGGCTGGCGTCGCAGGCAGAGGATTAGCCAAGTGAGCCACGGAGCCAGCCACCCCTGATTTTTAACCATGAAAGTTTTCAAATGTGAAATTTTTAAAAGAGGTTGATTTTCTCAAATATTTCCTTCTGAAATTAGATTGAGAATCATGTCTTAAAGCTCTGTAGTCTGTTAAGCAGGTTCACATGTGTATGTGTGTATTAAGTTAGCTACCACTGTGAAATGTGAAATGTCATTTAAAGGTTATATTGGACCTTTTAATTATTTAAATTATTGCCTATGTCCAGCTCTTTCTAGAGATCATTCATCCTCCAACTCTCTTGTCTCCCACTCCTCTTGTTTTGTTCTTAGTTTTTCTTTTGATTCCCAGCATGTACAGATAAAGGGATTCTTGATTACTCTTCACCTTGAATGATCTTATTGTGTTATAATCCATTAGGCTTTAATGAAGCAAAGAGAACAGGAGATAGTGTTTGAAATTAGAACTTGTGGATGAGAGGAATTATCAGATCATTGCCATTCTATGGTCTTAGATTTTTGCTTGCACATATGGAGTCCATAATCACATGACTCTTCCTACATTGACAATAATCTGTACTTCTGTGGCCAAAGAGGCTGAGCTAATTCTCAGTGACATCCAGTGTTCACTTTGAATCCAATTTCTTGTGTTTTGATTTCCTATTCTATTTATTAAATTTTTTATTCATTTGAGAGTGTGAGATGGGGAGTGTTGTAGAAAGAAAGTGATCCCATCTGCCAGTTCATTCGCTAGGTGCCTACAAAACCTGGTAGCTGACTGAAATGGGAGCCAGGAACTCAATCCTGGACTCTTACGAGTGGCAGGAATCCAATTACTTGAGCCATCACTATTCCCTCCCAGAATCTATGATTAGCAGGAAGCTAGAGTCAGTAGCCAGAGCCAGACATAGAATCCAAGCACTCCTGTATGGGAAAAGGGAATCCTAACCAGAGACCAAACCATTATGCTAAATGCCTGCCTCATTAGTTTATTTTTAACCCATAGAATGCTATCTCAGAGGGGAAGTTTACAAGGGATGGGAGAGTTGAGATATTGACCACATGATTTTGTATGGCATCTCTGTGGTTGACGTCTTATTCATGCTGTTTTATTTAGTCTTAAATTCTCTTTGCCTTAATTTTCACATCTGTAAAAGGGAAGTAGTTATAGTAAATCTCTGTATAGCCATTAGCATTGGTCCTGGTACGTGGCAAGTGCTGTGTTAATTGTTGGCTGCCACCTTTGTCTTGATTTCTAACAACAACCCTATCTGGGAAATGGGATTATCCCACTTAAAAGATAAAGAACCTAAAGCTCAGTTAAGTTCAATAACCCAATCTAATAGCCAGTAAGTGGATGGGCTGGCATTTGAACTCAGACCCGTCTGAATCCAAAGCTCGTGCTCTTTTCAAAAAGGCATAAATTATCATTAATAGACTATGAGGGTATTTAATGCAGAGCATCACTGACCTCATTTTGTGTTGTGAAAATGTAGTTGAGACTAATGAGCAAAACTTGAATTAGGTACACAATTCACCTCTAACCATCATTCCCAGGATGGGAAGAGGTGCTAGCATCATCTGCTTATTCAAGGTGTCTGCCTTTGCTTTAGAATGCAATAGTAATCAGAGAAGTTCTTCATGGAATACCTGATATCCCAGTAACAAGTTCATGATCTCTTCCCCAGTGCAGAGGGAGCTGGGGTGCATGTGACACAATGTTCTGTGTTATAATAATAACGAGCATCATTATTATTGGAATAGCCAATGACATGTTTGTAATGACCATGTCTGGGCTGGTGTTGTGGTGCAGCCGGTTAGGCTGTGACCTGTGACACCAGCATCCCATATGAGTTCTAGTTTTAGTTCTTGGTTGCCCCACTTCAGATCCAGCTCCCTGCTAGTACACCTGGGAAGGCAGCAGCAGATGGCCTAAGTGCTTGTGCCCCTGCCACCAACTTGGGAGAACTAGATGGAACTCCAAGCTCGTGGTTTCAGCCTGGCACAGACCCTGCCATTGCAGCCATTTGTGGAGTGAACTGGTGGAAGGAAGGTTTCTCTTTCTTCTCTCTTCTCCCCCGCCTTTCAAATAAATAAATTTTTTTTAAAAAAGGATCATACATGTTTTTAAATTTCATGGGTTTTTTGTTTGTCCATTTTCAAAGATATTGTTTGAAACTCAAAGTATTTAAACTAATATTCCCTGACAGAGGAAGCTGCCTGCTTTCAGGTCTGTAACAAAACCACAGATTTTTCTTTAGGGAGAAGTTAATATAGCTAATTAACTGTTTCCAGAACACACCAGTGGAGGTTACTAATTTTTAAAAACAGTGTAATATGATTTTACCCCAAATATATTGTCAGCACATGACCTCGATATACAGAACACATGGGAACTGAGCTTTTTGTTGTGGGTGGAGAGAAGGTGGGCTTTGCTTATTCAGTTTCTTCTTTGCCCTCTCTGTATCTCCTGAAGCTCCTCAGAGGGATTCTGTGGTTCCAGAGGACTCATTTTGAAAAGCACTGGCCCATTGGAAAGGAATGAAGCCAGTTAAGAAAGCATTTATGTCCTTTCCCATTACTTTGTTTATTTTTAGTTTTTCTTCTTGTTCTTATTGGTAACTCAGGCAATTTCTGCCTTAGGGACACTGTCATATTTGTTTGAAGCATAATGACCATCTAGAGAGTCTTGGGCTTATTTGTGTCATCTAAATGCTAAATAATGTTTAGCTTTGAAAATCCCAGCCTCAGGTGCTTGAAACTGCTGTGATTGTCTATTTTCCTGAATTTCTAAAAACATTCAATTTGATCTATTTGCTAAATTTTAAAGTGTCAGACCTGTCGGGGCCACAGATATAAAGTCTCACTTTATTCAGATAAATGTTAAAGCAGTGACAAGATAATTGCTTGGTTGTTAAATGACTTCCTGTTTTTGAAAGCCAAACAGGATTTAAGAACACTAGAATGCTTCCCACAACAAGATGCCTGCTAGAAATAGCATAGATGCAGGAATTGAAACTGGGTTAGAACTCATCTTTGTTACTTCTTAGCTGCATGGCCAACCTTACCATTTCTGAAATTGGCTTCTTTTCCTTTTTAAATTATTTTTCAAAATTTTTAAATTTTTAAGATGATCAAATTTCATGTATTTCATCTATGCATATTTAGGAGCATAGTAAAAATTCTCACCCTACCCTCCCCACTCCTTCCTTTCCCATTACTTCCTTTAACTTTAGCAATGATATACTCTTATTCTACTTTATACTCTTAAGATTAACCCTTCGCTAAGTAAAGAATTTGAAACATAGTAAGAAGAAAAAAAAAACACTGATCCTCAACAGTAGAGACAAGTGCTGTAAACAATCATTGAATCTCAAAATCTCATTTTCACTCATATACATTTTTGATAGTCTATTAGTTACCACAGATCAGGGAAAATATTTGGTATTGTCTTTTTTGGAGACTGGCTTATTTCACTAAGTACAATGGTTTCCAATTGCATCCATTTTGTTGCAAAAGACAAGATTTCGTTCATTTTTTTCTTTTTACAGCTAAGTAGTATTCCATACTACATGTGTACCACAGTTTCTTTATCCAGTCATCAGTTGATGAACATCTGAGTTGATTCCATATCTTAGTTATTGTGAATGGAGCTGCAATAAACGTGGGATGCACATAACTCTACTATATGCTAATTTTATTTCTCTTGGGTAAATTCCCAGAAACAGGATTGCTGGACCATATGCTGTATCTATTTTCAGCTTTCTGTGGTATCTACATACTATATCCACGTATCTATACTACTTTACACTCCTACCAACTGTGGATTAGTGTACCTTTTCCCCTTCATCCTCACCAGCATTTATTGTTTGTTGAATTTTGTATCATGCCATTCTTACTGCGGTGAGGTGAAACCTCATTGGGGGTTTAATTTGCATTTCCCTAGTGGCTAGTGATCCTCCGCATTTTTTTCATTTGTCTGTTGGCCATTTTAATATTCTCTTTTGAAAAATGCATGCTCAAGTCATTTGCCCTTTTCTTAACTGGGTTGTTTAGGTTTTATTGTTGTTGTTGAGTTTTTGAGCTCTTTTAGATCCTGGGTATTAATCCTATAGATAGTTACATAGTTTGCAAATATTTTCTACCATTATTTCAGTTACCTCTTCACTTTGCCAAGTGTTTCCTTTGCAGTGCAGCAACTTCATAGCTTGATGTAATCCCATTTGTCTGTCTTTGCTTGGATTCTGTGTGGTTCTGGGGTCTTCTCCAAGAAGCCTTTATGTATACTAATGTCTTACACAGTTTCCAAAAGTTCTCCTCTAGTAATTTGAAGGTATCAGGTTCTAGATTTAGATCTTTTTCAATTTTCAGTTGATATTTCTATCAGGTATAAAGTAGGGATCTAGTTTCATATTCTGCACATGTGGAATTTTCTCAGCACCATCCTTGAAGAGACCATCCTTGCTTCAGGGGTGGATTTTAGCTCCTTTGTCATAGATTATTTGACTTTAGATGCATAGATTGATTTCTGTTTTTTTTTTTCCTGTTACATTAGTCTACATGTCTATTTTTGTGCCAGTATTGTGATGTCTCTTGCTTTATTTTTGTTGTTTAAGATTGCTTAGCTACTTGGGCTCTCTTGTGTTTCATATGAATTTTAGCATCATTTTTTCTAGATCTGAGAAGAATATTATTGGAATTATAATTGAGATATTGAACCTGTAAATTGCTTTCAGTAGCATGGACATTTTTATGATATCAATTCTCCTGATCCATGAATATGGGAGATTTTTCCATTTTTTATGTTGCCTTCTATTTCTTTCTTTAATATTTTGTAACTTTCACCATAGAGATCTTCCACCTTCTTGGTTAAATTGATTCTAAGTTATTTAAATTTTATGTAGCTATTGTGAATGGGATTATTCTTAGAAGTTCTTTCTTAGCCATGGAATTGTCTCTAAGTAGTCTTTTGGTTCAGTTATATATAGGATCATGTCATCTTCAAAGTAGGGTAATTTGATTTCCTCCCTTCTAATTTGTACCTCTTTGATTTCTTTTCCTTGTCTAATGGCTCAGGCTAAAACTTCAGGAACTATACTGAATAGCAGTGGTGAATGTGAGTATCTTTATCTGGTTCAGGACTTTAGTGGAAATGCTTCCAACTCTTCCCCATTCTGGAATGCTGGCTGTGGGTTTGTCATAAATGGTCTTGATTGTGTTGAGGAATGTCCCTTCTATACCCAGTTTGCTTAAGGTTTTCATCATGAAAGGATGTTGTATGTTATCAAATGCTTTCTCTATATCTATTGAGATAATCATATTTTTTTGTTCACTTTGTTAATGTGATGCATCACATTTATTGATTTGTGTATGTTGAACCATCCCTGCATCCCAGGGATATATCCCACTTTGTCCAAATGAGTGATCTCTCTGACGTGTTGTTTGATATAATTAGCTAGTATTTTGTAGAGAATTTTTACATTTATCTTATCAGTGATGTTGGTCTATAGTTTTCTTTGTTGTATCTTTTTCCAGTTTTGAAATGGGATGCTGGCCGGCGCTGCAGCTCAATAGGCTAATCCTCCACCTGCGGCACCAGCACACCGGGTTCTAGTCCTGGTCGGGGTGGTGGATTCTGTCCCGCTTGCCCCTCTTCCAGGCCAGTTCTCTGCTATGGCCCGGGAGTGCAGTGGAGGATGGCCCAAGTGCTTGGGCCCTGCACCCCATGGGAGACCAGGAGAAACACCTGGCTCCTGGATTCAGATCAGCACGATGCACTGGCCGCAACACACTGGCCATGGTGGCCATTGGAGGAACCAACGGCAAAAGAAGACCTTTCTCTCTGTCTCTCTCTCTCACTGTCCACTCTGCCTGTCAAAAAAAAGTACAGTCCACAAGGCACACTCTCAGGCAGTGGCACTAGTGGCACTGGCTGCTACAGACTGCTCTCACCTTGCTCTTCAAAGCTGGTGTCTCTTCCAGCTCCCAGCTGCAGGTATCATTTGTTGTGTTCCCACTCATTTCTGTGCATCCACACTTTTCATGCTACTCCTTGCCATCCCTCTTCCTTCTGTAGAGTTTCCAGTGAAGATTTCTCTCCAACTCTCCCCAGGAATGCAATTCCTTTGCTTTTCTTCTGCTATTTTCCTCTGTTCAAAAGCAATATATCTTTTCCCTACTTAGCCATATTTTCCCTATTTAACCATCTAAGAAGCCATCTCCTTTCTCTTGATGCCTATCTCCTAGGTTGTTCTGAGGATGAATCGAGCAAATAGACCTATGGGTCTTTAACACACAGTAGACTTCTGTACTCCTCTTGTCTTTGTCTCCTTTCCAGTTTCCTTTATATTTGATCTCTTAAAAGAGGAACAGATACTTTCAAGGAGCCTCTCAAAGAATAAGAAAAAAATAAAAAGATATAATCTTAAAATTTTCTATTATTTATTTCCAAATGGACACTGAATGTCTCCTGTTTTCTAGCTTGTGTCAATTTTGAGCTACCAGAGCCCTTCACTGAAAAGAAAACTTGGTGTAGATATAGAGACAGAGTTGTTACAGAACACTGTGTGACTTGATACAATTGAAATAGGAGCAATCTTTCTTTCACTGCATTCTGAATTATTTCTGAAGTTGTCATTTTTTGTGTTTGCTAGTGATACTTTGAGGTCAATGTGTAATGCCTTTAGAATTCTAAGTCTCAAATGTGAAAATTTTGGATTTAGGACAAAAATAGTATATAACGAATGGACACTCTGTAGAAAAATGCAGACATCGGGATTACAATTGTACAACCCTATTATATATTCATTAATCTATAATTCCTCCTTATTTTCTGTGCATCAGAAAATACCGAGATTAAAGTACTGCTGTATAGTAATGTCGAGGTGAGAATATTCTACAATTATAAAAAGGAAGAGAATTAAAAGAGAAATGAATTATACTCCAATTTTTTGGTTTTATTTCTTACTCTCTTTTAAACTTTTTTTTTTTTTTTGACAGGCAGAGTGGACAGTGAGACAGAGAGAAAGGTCTTCCTTTGCCATTGGTTCACCCTCCAATGGCCGCCTCAGCCAGTGCGCTGCGGCTGGCGCACCGTGCTGATCCGATGGCAGGAGCCAGGTGCTTCTCCTGGTCTCCCATGGGGTGCAGGGCCCAAGCACTTGGGCCATCCTCCACTGCACTCCCTGGCCACAGCAGAGAGCTGGCCTGGAAGAGGGGCAACCGGGACAGAATCCGGTGCCCCAACTGGGACTAGAACCCGGTGTGCCAGCACTGCAAGGCGGAGGATTAGCCTAGTGAGCCGCGGCGCCGGCTCTTTTAAACTATTTCTTTTTTTTTTTTTAATCTTTTATTTAATGAATATAAATTTCCAAAGTACGACTCATGTGTTACAATGGCTTCCCCCCCCATACCGTCCCTCCCACCCACAACCCTCCCCTTTCCCACTCCCTCTCCCCTTCCATTCACATCAAGATTCATTTTCGATTATCTTAATATACAGAAGATCAGCTTAGTATACCTTAAGTAAGTATTTCAACAGTTTGCTCCCACACAGAAACATAAAGTGAAAAATAATAGATGATTTTTTTTAAATGATGATGAAATCAGATCAGACCTATTGTCATGTTTAATCCCAGTGAGAGTCAAGTTGGGAATTGATAATTTCTTTCTTTTTTTTTTTTTTTTTTTTTTTTTTTTACAGAAGATCAGTTTAGTGTACATTAAGTAAAGATTTCAGTCATTTGCACCCCCATAGAAACACAAAGTGAAATATACTGTTTGAGTACTCGTTATAGCATTAAGCCTCAGTGTACAGCACGTTAAGGACCGAGATCCTACATGAGGAGTAAGTGCACAGTGACTCCTGTTGTTGACTTTACCAATTGACACTCCTGTTTATGGCATCAGTAATCTCCCTATGCACCAGTTATGAGTTTCCAAGGCTATGGAAGCCCCTTGAGTTCTCCGACTCTTATCTTGTTTAGACACGGTCATAGTCAAAGTGGAGGTTCTCTCCTCCCTTCAGAGAAAGGCACCTCCCTCTTTGAAGACCTGTTCTTTCCACTGGGATCTCACTCACAGAGATCTTTTTGCCAGAGTGTCTTGGCTTTCCATGCTTCTAAACTATGTTTACTTTTTAAATTCTTTATAACACTGATTCCTTTATTTCATTCTCTTGCTTTGAAGTATGAAGCCTTCCCACTCATGAAATTTTTTTTGTTTTTCAACATTTTATTAAAATACAGTATACATGCCAAGAAATGAACATAAGAGTATAGATAAATGAATTTTTTTGTCATCTGATGACACTCATAACCAATATCCCAATTAAGAACAAAGAATTACTGGTATCACAAGAGTCCTCACTCTTCCTACCTCTCTATTTCTTTTTTAAAAAAAACATGTGAAATAAAGAGTATGTTGCTGTTTGCATGGTATGATTTAATGAAGCAATATAACTATATACCAGATGATCTGAAATCCGCTCAATTTTCATACTATATGTATTTTTTAACTTTTATTTAATAAATATAAATTTCCAAAGTACAGTTTATGGATTACAATGGCTTTTCCTCTCCCATAACCTCTCCCCACCTGCACCCCTCCCATCTCCCGCTCCCTCTCCCCTTCCATTCGCATCAAGATTCATTTTCAATTATCTTTATATACAGAAGATCAATTTAGTATAAATTAAATAAAGATTTGAACAGTTTGCACCCACACCAAAACACATCCTGTATGTATTAACTACCACAAATAAAAGAAAACATCATTTTTTTCTTTTTACATCAGGCTTATTTCAATTAGCATAATCTCCATTTACATCCATTGCATTTTGTTTTGTTTTTCCAGGTCCTAAAGATGTATAGTTGGATTATTTGATAGCCTTTCTAGTTTATTGATGTAGGCACTTATTGCTAAAAACCTTCCTCTTAACACAGCTTTTAAAATGTCCCACAAGTTCTGATATGTTGTGTTGTCATTTTTATTCATTTCAAGAAATATTTTTATTTCTATTTTAGTTTCTTCTATGGCCTACTGTTCCTTCAGGAGCATGTTGCTTGGTCTTCATGTATTTTTATATTTCCTGGAATTTCTTTTATTGCTCATTTCCTGCTTCATTACATTGAGTTTAGAAAAGATACATGATATACTTCATTTTTTTTTTTAATTTGTTGAGACTTATTTTATGGTCTCGTCTATGGTGTATCCTAGAGAATGTTCTATGTACTGGTGAAAAGAATGTACATTCTGTTATAGGATGAAATGTTTTGTAACTATCTATTAAGTCCATTTGGTCTATAGTGTAGATTAGCTCTGTTGTTTAGTGATCTGTCCATTGATGAAAGTGGGGTGTTGAAGTCCTCCATTTTATCGTATTAGAGTTCATTTCTCCCTTTAGATCCATTGACACTTGCCCTGGTATTGAGTATATATGCATTTACTGTAGTCACATCTCCTTGTTGAATTGATCTCTTAATCATTACATAATGACTCTTTTTTTGTCTCTTTTAACAGTTTTTATTTTATATTCTATTTTGTTTGATATAAATATAGCTACTCCTGCTAATTTTCTGTTTCCATTTTCTTGGAATATCTTGTTCTATCCTTTCACTTTTACTCTGCGTGTATCTTTATTGGTGAAGTGTTTTTCTTGTAGGCAGCATATACATGGGTCTTGTTTTTTAGCCATTCAGCCAGTTTGTAGCTTTTCACTGGAGAATTTAATCCATTTACATGTAAGGTTATTTTGGATAAGTAATGACTTAGTCTGCCATTTTTCTGTAAATATTCCTCTTGTATAGAATCTCCTTTGTTCTTTCACTAGATTTTTGGCCTTCCCATTCTTTCGTAATGCTGATTAACTTTCTCCTAAGATTCATTTATTTGGTCCCTTGATGGTATCATAGAGATCCTAAACACCGTTCTCAGTCTTTTAATTTTTTTTTTGTCTGACTGAAATATTTCAAAAGACCTGCATGCTAAATATGGTATTCTTTTTTCTGCCCCACCAAATCCACTGTTAAGACTTTCTACTGTATTCTTAATTTAACCTACTGAATACTTCATTTCTAGAATTTCTATTTGATTTTTCTTCAGTATCTCAATCTCCTTGCCGAATTTCTTATCAATGTCATGTACAGATTTCTTTATTTAACTGTTTCTGTGTACTTAAATAACCTTACAATCATTTTTTAGAATTTCTTTTCAGGCATTTCATCCATCTTTTCTTTTGCACAACCCAATATTAATGTATTGTTGTGCTCCTTTGGGGAAGTCATATTGCCTTTCTTGTTTATGTTTCTTTTATTTATGCATTGGGTGACTATTTGTTACTATTTCCCTACGAAGATTTTTTTTTCTTGAATGAAGGCTTTATTAGAAATGTACCTCTTGCAAGGTGGGGGTTTTGTATCAACTTTTGCGGGTGGAGATCCAGTTTTCCTAGCACCATTTGTCAAAGGGGCTGTCCTTTCCTCAGGGAATGATTTTTACCTCCTTTGTCAAAGATTACTTGGTTGTGGATGTGTGGAATGGTGTCTGGAGATTCTAATCTGTTCCATTCTACATGTCTGGTTTTGCATCAGTGCCAGGCTGTCTTGATTATAGCTGCCCTGTGGTATGTCTTGAGGTCTGTTATTGTGATGCCTCTAGCTTTGTTTCTGTTGTTTGAGATATCTTTAGCTATCTGGGGTCTCTGTTGTTTCCAATGAATTTTAGTACAGTGCTTTTTATAGATGTTAGAAACGTGCCCTTGGTGTTTTGATTGGAATAACATTGAGTCTGTAAATTGATTTGGGTGGTATGGACATTTTTATGAATTGGTTCTTCCAAGCCATGGACATGGAAAATTTTCCATTTTTTGTGTCTTCTGTTACTTTCTTTAATGTTTTGTAATTTTTATTGTAGATATCTTTTGCCTCCGTGGTTGAGTTTATTCCAGGGTGTTTGAATTTTTGTGGCTATTGTGAATGGAACTGATCTTAGAGGTTCTTTATCATCCAAAGCATTGTCTGTGTATGCAAAAGCTGATTTTTGTTTGTTACTTTTATATCCTGCAAATATACCCAAATCTTTTGAGTTCTAATGGTCTCTTGGTGGAGTCATTTGGTTCCCCTATATATTGAACCACATAATCTGCAATCAGGGATAATTTGACTTCCTCTCCCCAAGTTGTATATCTGATTTCTGTTTCTTCAAGTGAGCACTAACTGCTATAATGTCTCCTCTTAACGCTGCTTTGCTGTATTTTACAAGTTTTGATATATTGTATTGTCACCATTATTGATTTCCAGAATATTTTTATTTCCATTTTGATTTCCTCTAAGATGCTCTGTTCATTCAGCAGTGTATTGTTCAGTCTTAATGTGTTTGCATATATTCTACACATTCTTGTGTTGTAAATTTCCAGTGTCATTCCGTTGTGGACAGAAAAGATTAATGATATGATTTTAATTTTTTTGAATTTGGTGAGAATTGCTTTAGGGCCTAATATATGATCTATCCTAGAGAAATTTCCATGCAATGTTGAAGAGAATATGTTTTCTTCAAATATGGGATGGAATATTCTGTAGATATTAGTTAGATTCATTTGGTCCATCATGCAGATTAGCTCTGTTTTTTTTTTCTTTGTTGATTTTTCTGTCTTGTTGATCTGTTAATTGATAAAAATGGGGTTTTGAAGTCCCTGATTAATATTGTATTAGAGTCTATGTCTCTCTTTAGATTCATTAACATTGGTTTTAAATTGTCTGGCACCTGGAATTGGTGCATATGCATTTATTTTAGTTGAATTATAGTTGAATTGATTCCTTAATAAAAAAAAAGAAATTAAAGGAATACAAATTGAGAAGGAAGAAGTCAAACTATCCCTCTTTGCAGACGATATGATTCTTTACTTAGAGGATCCAAAGAGCTCTACTAGGAGACTATTGGAACTCATAGAGGAGTTTGGCAAAGTGGCAGGATATAAAATCAATGCACAAAAAATCAACAGCCTTTGTATACACAGGCAATGCCATGGCTGAGAGGGAGCTGCTGAGATCGGTCCCATTCACAATAGCTACAAAAACAATCAAGTACCTTGGAGTGAACTTGACCAAGGACGTTAAGGATCTCTGTGATGACAATTGCAAAATCTTGAAGAAAGAAATAGAAGAGGATACCAGAGAGTGGAGAAATCTTCCATGCTCGTGGATTGGGGGAATCAACATCATCAGAGTGTCCATTCTCCCAAAAGCAATTTATGGATTCAGTGCAATCCCAATCAAGATACTAAAGACATTCTTCTCAGATCTAGAAAAAATGATGCTGAAGTTCATATGGAGGCACAGGAGACCTCGAATAGCTGGGGCAATCTTGTACAGCAGGGACGGGGCCGGAGGCATCACAATACCGGGTTTCGGGACGTACTACAGGGCGGTTGTAGTCGGGACAGCATGGTACTGGTACAGAAACAGATGGATAGACCAATGGAACAGAGTTGAGACACCAGAGATCAATCCAGACATCTACAGCCAACTTATATTTGATCAGGGGGCTGAAGCCAGTTCCTGGAGCAAGGACAGTCTATTCAATAAATGGTGCTGGGAGGACTGGATTTCCACGTGCGGAAGCATGAGGCAGGACCCCTACCTTTCACCTTACACAAAAATCCACTCAACGTGGATTAAAGACCTGAATCTATGACCTGACACCATCAAGTTATTAGAGAACATTGGAGAGACCCTTCAAGATATTGGCACGGGCAAAGAATTTCTGGAAGGGACCTGGGAGGCACAGGCAGTCAAAGCCAAAATCAACTATTGGGATTGCATCGAGTTGGGAAGTTTCTGTACTGCAAAAGAAACAGTCAGGAGAGTGAAGAGACAACTGACAGAATGGGAGGGAATATTTGCAAACTGTGCAACAGATAGAGGGTTGATAACCGGAGTCTACGGAGAGATCAAGAAACTCCACAAAAACAAAACCAACAACCCACTTAAGAGATGGGCCAGGGACCTCAGTGGACATTTTTCGAGGGAGGAAGTCCAGATGGCCAACAGGCACATGAAAAAATGTTCAAGGTCACTAGCAATCAGGGAAATGCAAATCAAAACCACAATGAGGTTTCACCTCACCCCGGTTAGAATGGCTCACATTCAGAAATCTACCAACAACAGATGCTGGCGAGGATGTGGGGAAAAAGGGACACTAACCCACTGTTGGTGGGAATGCAAACTGGTCAAGCCACTATGGAAGTCAGTCTGGAGATTCCTCAGAAACCTGAAGATAACCCTACCGTTCGACCCAGCCATCCCACTCCTTGGGATTTACCCAAAGGAGTTTAAATTGATAAACAAAAAAGGGTCTGCACCCTAATGTTTATTGCAGCACAATTCACAATAGCCAAGACCTGGAACCAACCTAAATGCCCATCAACGGTAGACTGGATAAAGAAATTATGGGATATGTACTCTTTAGAATACTATACCGCAGTAAGAAACAACGAAATCCAGTCATTTGCAACAAAATGGAGGAATCTGGAACACATCATGCTGAGTGAAATAAGCCAGTCCCAAAGGGACAAATACCATATGTTCTCCCTGATTGGTGACAACTGACTGAACACCAAAAAGGAAACCTCCTGAAGTGAAATGGACACTATGAGAAACGGTGACTTGATCAGCATAGCCCTGACTGTTAATGAACAACTTAATACATTATCCCTCTTAGTTTTTTTTGTCTGTTCTACTTAATATGACTGGTTTAATTCTGTAATTAATACACAGTTATTCTTAAGTGTTGAAAATTAACTGAAATGTGATCCCTGTTAAACATAAGAGTGGGAATAAGAGAGGGAAGAAGAGATGTACAATTTGGGACATGCTCAGGCTGACTTGCCCCAAATGGTAGAGTTAGAAACATACCAGGGGATTCCAGTTCAATCCCATCAAGGTGGCATGTACCAATGCCATCTCACTAGTCCAAGTGATCAATTTCAGTTCACAATTGATCATAATGAAAGGACTAAGAGTCAAAGGGAGCACATAAACAAGTCTAGTACCTGCTAATAC
Organism: Oryctolagus cuniculus; assembly: GCF_051225735.1. NCBI lineage: Eukaryota > Metazoa > Chordata > Mammalia > Lagomorpha > Leporidae > Oryctolagus > Oryctolagus cuniculus. The sequence goes on from NC_142877.1 coordinate 103,974,115, forward strand.
TAACCGATAGAATAAATAAAGGGGAGAGTGATCCAACATGGGAAGCGAGATACTCAGCAGACTCATAATATGGCGGGTGTCCTAAACAGCACTCTGGCCTCAGAATCAGCCCTAAAGGCATTCCGATCTGGCTGAAAAGCCCATGAGAGTATTTCAGGCATGGAAAGCCAAGACACTCAGGCAAAAAAAAAAAAAATGGAAGATCTCTGTGAGTGAGATCCCAGTGGAAAGAACAGGTCTTCAAAGAAGGAGGTACCTTTCTCTGAAGGGAGGAGAGAACCTCCACTTTGACTATGACCTTGTCTAAACAAGATAAGAGTCGGAAAACTCAAGGGGCTTCCATAGCCTTGGAAACTCATGACTGGAGCATGGGGAGATTACTGAGGCCATAAACAAGAGTGTCAATTTGTAAAGTCAACAACAGGAGTCACTGTGCACTTACTCCTCATGTAGGATCTCTGTCCTTAGCATGCTGTACATTGAGACTTAATGCTATAATGAGTACTCAAACAGTATATTTCACTTTGTGTTTCTATGGGGGTGCAAAATATTGAAAGCTTTACTTAATGTATACTAAACTGATCTTCTGTAAAAAAAAAAAAGAAGAAGAAGAAGAAGAAATTATCAATTCCCAACTTGACTCTCACTGGGATTAAACATGACAATAGGTCTGATCTGATTTCATCATCATATAAAAAATCATCTATTATTTTTCACTTTATGTTTCTGTGTGGGAGCAAACTGTTGAAATCTTTACTTAATGTATGCTAAACTGATCTTCTGTATATTAAGATAATCGAAAATGAATCTTGATGTGAATGGAAGGGGAGAGGGAGTGGGAGAGGGGAGGGTTGCGGGTGGGAGGGACGTTATGGGGGGGAAGCCATTGTAATCCATAAGCTGTACTTTGGAAATTTATATTCATTAAATAAAAGTTAAAAAAAAAGAAATGTACCTCTGTGGCTCTGTGAAGAGCATAGGCTTACACCAGAGTTCCATGAGTGTGTGCTGGGTGAGGCCAGAAGCCTTGGCCCGTTTTGGGGTGGGGTAAGAGTTCAGAATGATACCCACGTTGTGCCTGGCAGAGCACCTCTGGCTATAGTTAGTAGACGGAGGGGATGTTGAAGTTTGCTGATGTGGTCACAATCCCGGCTCTTCTCTGTGCCAATGTGAGCCAGCTGATTCAAAGCCTGGATTGAGCATGTGATGACTTGCTTCCCACCTACCTAACCATGTGTACAATACAGAATACTGACCCTCTCCATATTGTGTCCTTTGAGCCCCCTGTGAGATATTTCCCCAGTGTGCAGCTAACTGAGCTTCTATAGTCAGACTAGGTAGGTTCATGAGAACCCAGCCACAACCTGCATCTCTCTCAGCTCCATTTCCTATACCCACAACTCCTTCAGTCACAGGGTGCAAGGGATCTGCTGTCCATGCTGTGAGCTTCCCATTTCTCAGTGTGAGTTACCTGCTGTTCCCTGAATCAGGGATCTGGCTGCATCTCTACCCTACCAAACTGAGTCTGGTGCTTTGGTTGGGGAAGGAGAGAGAAGCAATGTGACCTGTTTTCACAAATCAAAGTACTTTCCCAGTCCACTGGCAGCTCCCTAGTGTGGACTCAGAGCCAGTGGGGACAATGGAATTCTTCCTAAACGAAAACTACATATGGCTAGGGGACCACAGCAGCCTCCTCTTACCTTGCCTTGGGAAGATGGCACTTACCAGCTGGAAGTCAGCCATGTATATACAGGAGTCACTGGATGTTTTGTTCATATTCATACCTCCAACACCTAACCCTAAATGTTGGCTCAGTGAACAAATGGGAGAAATACTTTGTAGCTATTTAGATTATTAGAATCCTTGCGATATATGTGTGACCTCTGACCTCTTTTCCCTAAAGAATTAATAATAATACCTCAAATTATTTTACTGGAAAAATAATTATAATCATTGCAAATATTTGATGAGTAGAATCATTCATATCAAAGTACTATCAAAGTAAATTCACTTTCCCATCATATAAAGAATGTTAAGATCTGCCTGCCTGCTGACCCCCTGACTTCTCTGTTCTTCCCCAATCCTGGAGTTGCATAAAAAGAGCTGACTCTCAGAAATCTCTTTTCTGTACTGAGTTTGATGCTTTATTCTGACTTTCTGGCTGATTTTTGGCCTTCTAAGTAAATTGAGGTCCTTTACCCTACTTGTTCATGTGATATATATGAATCTCTGCTTTTCTGTTCCCAAGTCTTTTTTTAAGGCTGGGTTCCTAATCTTCACAATAATCATTTGAGCTTCTCTCTTGCCTTCCCAACCACATAAGAGTCACCTAACCTGACCCACTTCTGTTTCCCCCTTCTGCTCACACAGCCCTTCCTGGGCTGAGTACAATACAATCCATTGTGTGGGCTACATGGAATTTTTGTTTTCTCTCTCCCCTTTTCATTCTTAATTGACTGCTTTTAGTATTTGGCTCTCTTTCCCATTCAATGAGCCCAATAGCAGAATTCTACCAGACAGATAATTATCAAGCATATTTCCACTTAGAATAGAAGTTTAAGGGAGGTGATGAACCCCATTAACAAGAGACTTTGTATGAATGAAAAGCATTTTTGTGGTGTCCATGCCAATGGTAACAGAGATAACATTCCCATGTTGGCAGAACAGGGAGCTCTCTGCCAGCAGAGTCCATGCCTGTCATGTCAAGTACTTAAACTCCGGTTTCTAGCCCAGCACATTTTCTGGCCATAGTAGATATTCAGTATCTACCTGTTGAACGGGTTTTTAGAAATTGGTCACATTTGGAGGTTGAAGGTTAGTTTTCTACTTGAAGCAATTATGTAAGTTTTCATCAAATTCAGAATATTATACTTGGTTCCTAAAACTTACCGTGTAGTTAATGCTGATAACGTCAAATCCAGTGGTGAAATATTGATGAAAAGTGTATATTTTCCTGTGCCTGCAGAGAGTTTATGTTGTCTGTAGTGTTCTAATTGACCAAACATTCAGCTGAGAGTTATCTCATAGTTCAGCATTTTCAATCTCTCCAGAAACTATAGAGATGCCAACAGGTGACCATGATGCTTCATACCCCTTATTCTCTAAAATCATATTAATTTCCCTGAGTCCTCAGGTGGCAGCAACCCTGTGATAACTTACAGGCAGTAATTCTGATGGGCCACAGTATGGAGAGTAAGGGGCTTCTCTCCCTTTTCCAAGTTAGCTGTTCCCTGTAGAATCAAATACTTGGGACTTTAATGTAAAGTAGGATTTCTCATCCTTGGCACTGTTGATATTTGGGGCTGAATAACTTTCATAGGAGAGGTCCTGTGCACTGCACTGTAGGATGTTTAGCAGTGACTTTACTTACTAAATACCACTAACACTGCCCCTTGCCCCAGAAAAGACTATGGAAATGACCTCGAAAAATGTCAGATGCCTCCTGTGAGACAAAATAGGTCCCAGTTGAGAACCACAAACAGAGCTTTGTTGAAAGAAATACTGGCATGTGATAACCTGGTGATTTCTATCTTTGGCAAAAGCACAGATGTGAGTCTCATGGATGGATGCATACACATTCTTGCATTTCTTCCTAGTGTGAAGCAGTCATTGAGAAGTGAATTTCAATGTCTTCTTTAGCTTCATGTCTTCTCTCATACTCCATCCTAAGCATTCCTCACAGCAACCTTTCCAACTTGTAACTGCCTCTTCTGCTTTCTGAATTGATAAGGCTGAAATGCTAACTGCAAGCCCCAGAATCTAGAATTGACATCCACCATTCCTTGTGGATCTACAGTGTGTCAGCCAAAAGTTAATAGGTCCATGATCTCAGTTCAGCTTGGCCACCATGGAAGAGTCATTTTCTACCCCTGTAGGAAACAGAAGCACAAATTCACATGGCTAAATAATAGCAAACACATCTTCTGACTTGGTTAAAATGATATTTACCCTATTGTTCAAATCCATCAGTAGCTACTCAAATGTAAACATTATGAGCTTGAACGTTTACTCATTATCTACTTGAAATTTTGAAGTCCTGGCTTGTGCATACGAATCATGTTAAGAAAATATATGTGCAAAGTCCAGGGCCATGGAATGTCAGACAAAGAGGCTGTTTGACATCACTAAACTGACCACCTTAAGGTCATCATGCTGTCATTCAACAAATACGTATTAATGGCTTATTTTGTACCATGGTCTCTGTACATCAGTTACAACAGAAAAGTATGCTGCCCTTATGGAACTTACATTCTAATATGTCAAATATCCAATAAACAAGTAAACAAATAAGATAGTTTGTGTTTAGTCCTGAGAAGGAAATAAACAGTTGAAGGAGAAAATTAGTTGAGGGAAGCTTCCCTACATGAAGTGGGCAGGGATGTAGTCTGATTCTGATACCTCCCTAAACACTGGGCAGATTGCACTTCCACAGAAATATTAGTTCCTCCTTGAGCACTTGGCATGGTAACTGTCATTGTGCAGTTGCTCTTCAACTTAGTTTGTTGGAAAGATTGATAATTTTTTCTCTGTAGCCTATTGTCTAAAAACCTATAGCAAGTATGTTAATTCCCACTTGCGTCCCGCGCACTGTGGCTCAATAGGCTAATCCTCTGCCTGCGGCACTGGCACACCGGGTTCTAGTCCCGATCGGGGCGCTGGATTCTGTCCCGGTTGCTCCTCTTCCAGTCCAGCTCTCTGCTGTGGCCCGGGAGTGCAGTGGAGGATGGCCCAAGTGCTTGGGCCCTGCACCCCATGGGAGACCAGGAGAAGCACCTGGCTCCTGCCTTTGGATCAGCGTGGTACGCTGGGTGCAGTGCACTGGCTGCAGCGGCCATTGGAGGGTGGACCAACGGCAAAGGAAGACCTTTCTCTCTGTCTCTCTCTCTCACTGTCCACTCTGCCTGTTAAAAAAAAAAATTCCCACCTGCTGCTATAATAAGCTACTCCAAACTGAGTGACTTCAAACAATATAAATTAATATAATATTATATTAAGATAATATAAATTATATTATTGTCTAGAGTCAGAAATACTAAGAACAAGGTATTACATTTCTTTCTTTGTTTTTTTTTCTTTATTACCACAAAGACAAATGTCACGTCACTTTAATTCACCAAAACCATCACACAGTTCTGTGCTTGGCACGCAAGTGCACACATTTCTCAAATGATATTGAAAGACAAAATAACAGTCCGTGTTTGACTAAGAACGTAATCTCCTGTATGTTATTTTGTACAGCAGCTTCTGACAGGTTATACACACTGAGCCATTTTTAAAGCATAAATGGAAAAGGCAAGCTGGAATGTTGGCCCATAGTTTGAGTTGGTAGAGAAAGGGCCCTCACCTGGTGTTATGCCTTCTTCCACACTCTTTCCTGTGTACTGCAAGGCACTGAACATGACAGTTTGTACCTAGAACTCTGATATGCCGCATTTTACATGTTGACATGTTTATAACATCAACAGTCTCTTGGGAAAGCCCCTGAATGGGTCATTTCATTGTTTCAGTTCACTATTAGAGGAAGAAGGAAGGCAGATGTTGTAGCTTCGTTTTTTGTGTTAGCCTTCCCCTGTTGCCCTTCAAGAAATAACAAAGGAAGGGAGGGGGGAAAAAATCACAGTTCTTACTAAACCATGCAAGCAGCACATTTATAGGTTCACTTTAGCAAGCTGTATGGCACTTAAGTGATAAAAACAAAATCAAAAAGTAAAGGGCATCTCCAACCCAACGAATGAATCCTTAGAACTCTTCAGTCCATGGTGCTAAACAACCATGGGAAGGAAAGCTAAACAAACACAGCTCCTATTATCATCAAAGACAAGTCACTTTTATTTTATGGAGGCTCCTTACATTGCTTTACATTTTTCTTAATCTTGCCTAATGAATGCATTGTTTGATCAAATGTGTTTTACATCTGACCTTCTCTTTTAGAAAATAATATACCTGTTGCTCAAGGTGTCACTGAAAGACTGAGGAAATATGAAGCCAAAGGGAGAAAACTTCTCTTTGGGTGTTGCTTTCAAGCTCTCAGAATCTTAATCCGTTTGTCCCGTATTTACTTTGATTCCAGTGGCCAAGGACGTCAATATTCTTTTTGATGAATTAGAAGCTGTCAATAGTCCTTGCAAAGATGACGATTCTCTCCTTCACCCTGGAAACCTGACCAGTACTTCAGATGACGCCAGCAGATTGGAAGCAGGGGGAGAGGTAAGACTGCATGATTCTTTAAAGGACAATCCTTGATCCAGGTGGAAACCCGTGATGCATGCTCTTACCGTCCATTTGAAATCATAATCTCATTGAACTGTGGGCCTAAAGAAATTGTGGAGCAGATTTCATTTTTGTTTCGTGGGTTTTGTTGTTGTTTGTTGTATTCTAAATAAATTTTATTAGAAAAAAACTTGAAGCTTTAAAATAAATTGTATTTTTGGCATTGAAATTCCACTTCTAAAAATACATCCTAAATTATAATCTTGAATAATTATGTAAAATAATAAACACAAATATGTGATATTTGATAGCATTTTTAAACTTAAGAGGATATGAGAGCTTATTGCAAACCTTTAATTTTTTTCCTGGAGTTACGTATTATATGCTACATAAAGAACTGGAGGAGAGGACCTGGTAGACTCCAATCATGGAGGAAGGATGAGAAAGTAAGGAAGCTGATTGCCTGATTTGTTCAGTTTGTGCTGGATGCCTGTGTTGAAATATTGCACCGTACCCCATAATGGTACATAAGTATAACATGCTAATCAAACATTTAAAAAAATAAATGGCAGATTTTTGTAACTTTGGTATCCTGTATGGGTCTAGCACATTTTGAGGATCCTAGATCTTCCAACGCTGAAAACAAACTTTTGGTGGTAATGCACTTACTTTCTTATAACTAAAGAATTGTATTTATACAAAGGAAGAGTCCTAAACCCACTGATCATTTAAGGTAATCTAAAATCTAGATTTTTCTGGTCACTAACCAGTGAAAAGCTTTACAAGAATGACTTCTTGTAGCTCTACCAGCACTTAGAATAGGGACATGAAATGCATGCGTCTGAAGCCTCTCTGAGTTTCCATTTGCCTTTGTAACTGAAAACTTCATTGCAATTGTAAATGGACCCATCTGTTCATGTGTCATTTTGGAAAAACAAGTATTTTGTCTGGAGCATTCACTGTTGCACAACATTCTGTCTCTGTCTCCATGGAGTTTAATATTTCTTTAATACATGCACTGGATACAGGTGATAGGCACTCAAAATCAGAATAGTTTATTGGGTACATACTCCTAATTTTTTTTCTAGAGCCAATTAACCATTGAAAGGATGATACCTTTGAGGCGTCATTAGAAACCAATTAACTATTGAAATAATGATACCTTTGAAGGGTTGTTGCTTATTTCTAAGCTTCCCAGACTTCTCCCCACAGATACTATAACCTACTATCCATGTTTTCTTTTTCAACAAAAAATTCATCCTGTCATCATCTATTTGCACAGATTCTTTGGATGCTGTAATATGGCTTAATGAAGGGGCTTTGGCAGGGATCTCATTCAGCAACTAGACTCATTTGCTGAGGTGACAGAGGAGACCATCTGAGAGGTTAGGGCTGTGCTGAAGGCAACGCAGGTGTGCACAGCACCAACTCTCACTCTCTGATGCCTTGGCTGAAGCCCTGTTTTTAAGGCAGGTATTGATGTGCTAAATCTGCAGAGTAGTTTTCTTGCTTGGCAAATAATAGTTAATAAAGTGTTTATTCTGGTAGATTCCTGAGTGCCACTTCAGGCAAGAAAAAAAAAAAAACATGAAGATTGATCTCTGATTGAAAACCATTTATGCTAAGACATTGTGCATGAGAACTTCCATTGCTCTTCTGAGACTTTTCTTTTGGTTGAGATTGCATGCATCATGCTTGTTCAAAGATGTGATTTCTAGCCATGACCTTGGAGGTCTGGCATGTTTGCCTTCCTCATACTACTGTTTGGAAAATAATGTATTCTGTGCCTTGGAGAAGACATCGAGCTCCATTTCTACTTGGCTAGGATTACAGAAACCATTTTGAAATCTATTAGTCTGAGAAACCTGGCTCCAGGCTTTTCAGCCTTTACTTGATGGTCTCGTCAGTAATGTCCATTATTACCACAAGCTTAAGGAGCCTGGATGAGAAGTAGCCCACTCCTTTTGTTCTTCACTTTTTAATATATGAAGTATTGGATTATTGCAAAATAATATATTCTATGTCAATTATGGAGCTTAATAGTAAACTGAACATCTTGAACCACCATTCAACTTATGAATTACAGTGATATTTTTCAAATTTTTCTGACAATCTAATTATAGGTTGCTAACTCTAATTTTTTTAAAAAGATTTTATTTATTTGAAAGGCAGGGTGACAGAGGGAGAATCAGAAGCAGAGAGAAAGATCTTCGATCATCTGATTTACTCCCCAGATGGCTGCTACAGCCTGGGCTGGAACAGGCCAAAGCCAGGAACTCCATTCTGGTCTCCTCTGTGGGTGGCCGGGTCCCTTGCATTCTGAGCATCATCTGCTGCTTTCCCAAGCATATTAGCAGGGAGCTGGATTGAAAGCAGAGCAAATGTTCTTTAAAAAATGGTATCATGTGGAATAAAGTCTTCTGTGATTTAGTTTTTTCTTTCAATGTTACTTTTAAGATTCATTCTTGTAGTCAGTACAACTGTGGTATATTGTTTTCACTGCTATATAATATTCCAGAGTGGTGCCATTTTTATAACTTGTTTATTGCCTCTCCATGGATATTTGAATTAATTTGCGTTTTTAAAGATTTCTGCTGTTATGAGCAGTTCTGCTATGAACAATTGTGTACATATCTCCTCATTTTCTAATCTAGTCTCTATGGTTGTATGATATGCAAGTTTTCACTTTTATAAGATAATAGCAGTGTATTTCTAGAGTTAGCATATTAATTTTTACTTTAATCCGAATAAGATGAGAATTATTGGTTGCTCCACATCCTTACTAACACTTAGTATTTTGGTATGTTTTGCATTTTGCCTTTTTTGACCCAATGCTTTGCCCAATTTTTATTTTCTCTTATGTTTTTCATTAATAACAATGATTTTAATGAAGCACCATGGAAAAATCAGTTTTCATTGTTCTTTAACATGACTCACCTGAAGCTGTTTTATGGTTGACTTAAACTGGACCTTTTCTCTTTGTGCAGGCAGTGCCAGAAAGAAACAAATCCAATGGACTTTACTTTAGAGATGGAAAAGGTCGAATTGACTACATTCTTGTGTACAGAAAATCCAACCCCCAGACTGAAAAGAGAGAAGTATTTGAAAGAAATATCAGAGCAGAAGGATTACAGATGGAGAAAGAGGTAAATAGATATAAATAAATAAATAGGTAAATATATATAAATATATATGCATCTGTTCATATCAAGAACCAGTCTCTTAAAGTAAGTAGTTAGTCATTATGTTAACTGAATGCTTGATCATGGTTTGACAATCTGTGGTGGTTTGGGTGTGTTCTAGTAATTATTCTTGCTCAGCTCACCTCTGAGTACATGAAACTGCCAAATGAGTTCATGAAAAGTCCAATTAAATGGATTGTTTCAAGGTGTGATCATTTACCTGACTTCCTACATCTGTTGCTTCTATGAACTGAAAAGTACTGTTGAAATGGGTTAAAGACGACTTTGGGTGAAAGCCAATTACTCTCCTCTGGAGGCCCTTTTGCATTTCAGGAAACACAATGAGCTTTAGCACCCTTGCACACCAGAACAGGCAGTCTGGCTGATTTGACTAAAAACAACTGGAATATACAAAATGATTCTGCTTTTAAGAGACACTCAGGTTGTTTTTGGCAGATTCTCAAGCTTGGAAGGTACCAGTGCAGTATTTTGTTCTCCACACTTCCTTCACCTTCTCTGCATGGGTAGTTTTAAGGAAGAACTAAGTAAGGAAGGTGCAAAAGGTCCAGCCAGGCCTGTGATAGTAATCCATAGTGGGATTACTGTGTATCCAGAAAAATTGTGTGTATGTTTAGAATTTGGCCCTATTAACTGAATTGCATAACTTCTCAAATTGTCCTTAAGCACTGTGCACAGCATTTGGAGTTTACCATGGTCAACAAGAAGAACCTTTTGGCAATTACAGATGTTTGCTTCTGATTCTGTGCCTCAAGGCGGAGGTAGATCTTTGAAGTGAGACATCCAGGTTTTTCTTGGGGCACTGCAGGTTGCAGTTCATGCAACTTATATTTTGCATTAAAATGTCAAGTATTAGGGACATGTTATGACCACACTTGTGTTTAGCTTGGGGCACTTCAGATAACTGATATTGTTCCAGATCTGTTATTGTGACTTTAACTCTTAAACATGCAGAATACTGAAATAGCATTTTTTTCCTCCAATTCCTCAACAAGAAAGATGGCGAGATGAATATGGCCTTAAGGGAACTGGTTCATATTCTCAGGAAAGTGGAACTAAGTTGCTCAAAAGTCTGTCTCAAAAGGAAGTTAACCAAAGCAACAAACAGAATTAAATATATTTTTTCCATCTTTGTAGGGTTCCAGAAAAAGCTTTCCTATACCAACTGTGCATATCCTTGATATATATTGGTCTTTATTTTTTTACCTTTTATTTAAGATATACAAACATGCCTTTCATGTAAACAAATGTAGGAATATAGTGATTCTTCCTACCCCACCTTCCTTCCCACATGCACTCCCACCCCTCCTCCTTCTCGTATTCCCATTCTTATTTTTACTAAGATCTATTATCAATTAATTTTATACACATAAGATCACCCTACAGTAAGTAAAGACTTCAACAAATAGTTTGAAGAAAAAAGCTATTCCTCAACAGTCAAAAAAGGACTGCTCAAATTCATCACGTCTTGAAGTGTCAATTTCACTTCTATAGATTACCTTTTAGGCACTCTGTTAGTTACCACAGATCAGGGAGAACATATGGTATTTGTCTTTTTGGGGACTGGCTTATTTCACTAAGTATAATGGTTTCTCTATTTTGTTGCAAACGACGGGATATCTTTTTTTTTTAAACCACTGTCTAGTGTTCCATGGTGTACATGTACCATGATTTCTTTATCCAGTCTTTGGTCAACAGCCATCTGGGTTGATTCCATGTCTTGGCTGTTGTTAATTGAGCTGCAATAAACATGGGGTTACAGATAACTCTTTCGTATGCTGATTTCATTTCTCTTGGGTAGATTCCCAGGAGTGGAATGGATGGGGCATATGTAGGTCTGTATTCAGATTTTTGAGGTATCTCTATACTGTCTCCATGGTGGCTTTACTAGTTTAGATTCCCACCAACAGTGGATTATGGTACATTTTTCCCCACATCCTCATCAGCATTTGTTTTTTGTTGATTTCTATATGAAAGCCATTCTAACTGGGGTGAGGTAACTTCATTGTAGTTTTGATTTGCATTTCCCTGATGACAAGTGATCCTGAGCATTTTTCTATGTGTGTGTTGGCCACTTAGGTTACTTCTTTTGAAAAAATGCCTGTTCAAGTCCTTTGCCATTTCTTAACTGGAGTTTGTTATGTTGTTATTGAGTTTCTTGAGCTCTATATATTACGGATATTAATCCTTTATCAATTGCATAGTTTGTGAATAATTTCTCTCATTCTGTCAGTTGCTTCTTCACTGTGTTGGGTGTTTCTTTTGCATTACAGAAGCTTCTCAATTTGTTGTATTCCTATTTCTTAATTTTGGCTTTGATTGCCTGTGCCTCTGGGTGTTTTCCAAGAGCTCTTTCCTATGCCAATGTCTTGAATGGTTTCCTCAGTGTTCTCTAATAATAATTTGATGGTATCAGGTCATAGATTTAGCCTTTGATCCAATTTGAGAGGATTTTTGTGTGAGATGTAAGGTAAGGTTCTTGCTTCATATTTCTGTGGGTAGAGATCCAGTTTTCCTAGCACCATTTGTTGAAGAGACTGTCCTTGCTCCAGGTGTGGATTTTATTTCCTTTGTCTAAGGTGAGTTAGTTATAGATGCCTGGATTGAGTTCTGGAATTTCTATTCTGTTCCATTGGTCTACCCATTTTCCATCCTTTCACTTTCAGCCTGCAGTTATCTTTGTTGGTGAGATGTGTTTCTTGTAGACAGCAAATAGATGGGTCTTGTTTTTTAATACATTCAGCCAGTCTGTTTCTTTTAATTGGAGAGTTGAGACCATTTATATTCAGGGTGACTGGTGATAAGTAATGACTTGGCTCTGCCATTTTTCCATAAAAATTCCTATTGTTTGCTTTGGATTTTCTTTGTATTTTTACTGGGAAATTTTCCATCTTCACATTCTTTCATAATGATGAGTATCTCTGTGTTTCTATGTGTAGCACATCCTTAAGCATCTTTTGTGAGGCTGGATGAGTGGCAACAAATTCAATTTCTGTTTGTTGTTGAAGGTCTTTATTTCATCTTCATTTGTAAATTAGAGCTTTGCAGGTTACAGAATTCTGGGCTCTTTTTTTTTAAGATTTTGATTATATCTCACCATTGCCTCCTAGCCTATAGGATTTCTGATGAGAAGTCAACTGTGAGTCTAATTGGAGATCCTTTGAAAGTAATCTGGCATTTCTTTCATGTATATTTTAGAGTATTTTTCTTTGTGTTTTACTGTTGAAAGTTTGACTACAATGTGACACGGTTAAGATCTTTTCTGATCATGTCTATTAAGAGTTCTATGTGCTTTCTGTACTTAGATGTCCCTTTCTCCAAATTGGAAAGTTTTCTGTAATTATTTCACATAGGCCTTCTAATCCATTCTCTTTCTATACTTTCAGGAACTCCTAAGACCTGTATGCTGGGTATAGTATCCCATAAATCTCCAATACTGTTTTTAATTTTTTCTAATTTCTTCTTTTTTTTGTCTGACTGTAAAATTTCCAGAGATTTGTCTTTTTTTAAAAACTTTTATTTAATGAATATAAATTTCCAAAGTACAGCTTATGGATTACAATGGCTTCCCCCCCATAACGTCCCTCCCACCCGCAACCCTCCCCTTTCCCACTCCCTCTTCCCTTCCATTCACATCAAGATTCATTTTCGATTCTCTTTATATACAGAAGATCAGTTTAGCATACATTAAGTAAAGATTTCAACAGTTTGCTCCCACACAGAAACATAAAGTGAAAAATACTGTTTCAGTACTAGTTATAGCATTAAATCACAATGTACAGCACACTAAGGACAGAGATCCTACATGAGGAGTAAGTGCACAGTGATTCCTATTGTTGACTTAACAAATTGACACTCTTGTTTATGGCCTCAGTAATCACCCTAGGCTCTTGTCATGAGCTGCCAAGGCTATGGAAGCCCCCTGAGTTCACTGACTCTGATAATTTTTAGACAAGGCCATGGTCAAAGTGGAAGTTCTCTCCTCCCTTCAGAGAAAGGTACCTCCTTCTTTGATGACCCGTTCTTTCCACTGGGATCTCACTCGCGGAGATCTTTAATTTAGGTTTGTTTTTTTTCCCCCAGAGTGTCTTGGCTTTCCATGCCTGAAATACTCTCATGGGCTTTTCAGCTGGATCCGCATGCCTTAAGGGCTGATTCTGAGGCCAGAGTGCTGTTTAGGACATCTGCCATTCTATGGGTCTGCTGTGTATCTCACTTCCCATGTTGGATCGTTCTCTCCCTTTTTTATTCTATCAGCTAGTATTTGCAGACACTAGTCTTGTTTATGTGATCCCTTTGGTTCTTTAGTCCTATCATTATGATCAGTTGTGAACAGAAATTGATCACTGGGACTAGTGAGATGGCATTGGTACATGCCACCTCGATGGGATTGAATTGGAATCCCCTGGTATGTTTCTAACTCCACCATTTGAGGTAAGTCAGCTTGAGCATGTCCCGAATTGCACATCTCTTCCCTCTCTTATTCCCACTCTTATATTTAACAGCAATCACTTTTCAGTTAAGTTTCAGCATTTAAGAATTGTGTATTGATTACAGTATTCAACCAAAAGTATTAAGTAGAACAAACAAACAAAAAATGCTAAGAGGGATAACATATCAAGTTGCTTATCAACAGTCAGGGTGAGGGCTGATCAAGTCACCATTTCTCATAGTGTTCATTTAATAGGAGAAGCACCTGGCTCCTGCCTTTGGATCAGGGTGGTGCGCCAGCTGCGGCAGCCATTGGAGAGTGAACCAACGGCAAAGGAAGACCTTTCTTTCTGTCTCTCTCACTGTCCACTCTGCCTGTCAAAAAAAAAAAGAAAAGGAAAGAAAAAAAAGAAAAGAAAGAAATAATCAGAAGCAAATTCATGAATTAAAGAAACCTGTTAAAGTGAGATTTGTCTTTTAACTTGAATATTCTTTCTTCTTCCTCACCAAGTCTGTTGTTAAGGCTTTCTACCATATTTTTTATTGTATCTGTTATTTTTGTTTGATGTATTCTTCATTTCTAATATTTTTTATTTCCCTTTTATATCATGTTAGGCATGGGTTTCTTTAATTCATGAATTTGCTTCTGATTATTTCTCTTTTTTTTTTGACAGGCAGAGTGGACAGTGAGAGAGAGAGACAGAAGGAAAGGTCTTCCTTTGCTGTTGGTTCACCCTCCAATGGCTGCCGCAGCTGGCGCACCGCGCTGATCCAAAGGCAGGAGCCAGGTGCTTCTCCTGGTCTCCCATGGGGTGCAGGGCCCAAGCACTTGGGCCATCCTCCACTGCACTCTCGGGCCACAGCAGAGAGCTGGCCTGGAAGAGGGGCAACCGGGACAGAATCCGGCGCCCCAACCAGGACTAGAACCTGGTGTGCCGGCGCCGCAAGGCAGAGGATTAGCCTATTGAGCCGCAGTGCTGGCCTGCTTCTGATTATTTCTGAGTAATCCTATGATTAATTTTTTGAATTCCATTTCTGGCATTTCATCAATCTCTTCTGCTTCACATTCTAGTATTGAAGTGTTGTGTTCCTTTGGGGGAGTCGTGTTCTCTTCCTTATTCTTATTTCTTGAATTTCTGCATTTATTTTTAGGCATTTGTGGAGATACTTGTGGTTTTTTTCCCCTCTGATGACTTTTATCTTTGGCCTATGTCTCTGGGGCTTAGTGGAATGTCTGGTGTTTCAATGAATACCCAGTAGTGTGCTGGGTGTGGCCAGGAAGCTCTGTTCAGTGCTCTAGAATGAGGGAAGTGTCCAAAGTGACACCCATGTTGGGTGTGAAAATTTTTTAATCACAGTAGAGATTTAATATGCTATGTTGTCATAATCTCACCCTTGCCTCCCGTTTTCCAAGATGACCCATGCCCGGGTTCTGGCCCCAGTGGATGCAATATCCATCCGTGCTGCCACCAGGACTACACAAAGATCCATGCTGATATCCATGTGAGCATGGATCCTGCAGCAGTGACCCACCCCAGGCAATCATGGATCCCGGAGTGTGTGGATCTTCCCACAGTGACTTCCCAGAGACCCAGCTACACCCTGTACCATCCCATACAGCCTCAGTGTTTCCACAGTTGCAGCACACGAGACTCCAACAGTCACAGGGCGCCAAGAATCCTCTCTGTCCTGCCAGTCTACCCATCCACAGAGAGGAAGAGATGCTCACATCGCCAGCTGCCTGTGGGTACTCTGCCCAGGCAGCCTAAGCTCCACAACCTGTGATGTACTGGGAGGCTAGGATCACCTCACAGTCATATATGGGTCCCCAGCCCCCTGTCAATCCTCCCAGCCAGACTCGGGCATCTCCTCTTGGCTGGTTGCTGGGCACACAGACACAAGCTGGAGTAGCTGTTACATATGCCCAAAATGGTGCCCCTCTCTCAGCAAGTTGTAGGGGGCTGTGGTTGAGGAGAAAGAAATGTGCCCCCTGTTTTCCTGTAGGTTGGCAGATACACTGCCCCCACAGGTCTCTAGGCCTTACTCACTCCAGGCTCTCCTCGCTTTACCACAAGCGGCTTGATCTGCTGTGGTCTGGAATTCCTCACTCTCCCAAGCTGGTGCTGAGGCTCTCAGCTGCTGGGATCCTGTGTTGTGTCTGTGCTCTTGCTGAACATCCACACACTCTACGTAGATCCACAGCATCCCTCTAGCTCCCGTGGAGTTTCCAATGAAGTTTTCTTCCTAACTCTTCCTTGAGATTGCGCTCTCTTCACTTTTTTTTAAAGCTCTCTTTCCCTAGACTAGAACAGTAAGCTCCCTACATATTCCACCATCTTGGAATCTCCTATATTGGTTTTTAAATTCCTGTTGAGACATTTGTCTTCCCTCTTTCTTAACGCCAACAACACATCAATATTTTATCCCTAAAATCATTTTTATTCTTTCGTTTTACTCCTAAGTAAAAGAATTTTTACATGAAGAAATAAAAGATAGGGTTTTCCATGTAATTGGAATTAATATAGCCCTTCCTTTAATCCATGGTGACTTTTGTCAAATTTTGATTCCTATCAAAACTAGATAGCTCTGTTCAATCTTAAAAAATTCATAGTTTAAGCTTCATGACCTTATTCTTCAGAATTAGGTCTTCTCTTGTAAAGGTCTTTTCAATGTCATTGCATGACTTCTCCAAAAACCCAGTAATTGCCCAAATAGTACATATTGCTAAACAGATCACAAGTCTATTGTGTTTGATAGAGCATATTCTACATTATGATATTCGGTGCAATAATTCTAGTAGATAACTGAGGAAGAGTTTGCTGCCTATTTTACAGCTGTGCTGCACAGGGAGGCATCAACCATGGTGTAATGCTGGACTGCTTGTTCAATTTTGCTTGTGCACACACAAAAAAGTTTTGTTATAATTTTAACAGTTTTAATAGCTAAGTATTAGTAGTGGGGAAAAATAGCAGTTGGGAAAAAGGTGATGTCATCATATGACAAAAGCTGCTAAAAACTTATCTAAGCATATCGTACCTACCATTTCCCAAAAATTTTTCTTTGGGCAGCAGCTTCTTTATTCTTCTTTTTCCCTCCTGTCCTCTGCGTACTTCCAAGAGCTCTTTCTGTTCCTGGACCCTGATTATCTAGCAGCCTGTCCCGTTACCTGGTTCTGGTCTTGCCCTGCTGTCAGCTGCTTTGCATGGTGGCTCACTGTGTCTGTAACTCAGCTTTGCAACTGTGCTTCATGTTCTTTTGGCCTCAGCCAGCTAAGCAAAAAGACTCTGGGACCTTTGCCTTAGGAGGAAAAATAATTAAAACAAAATATCCCTTTGTGGAACAAGAAGCAAATTGGTAGCTATGTTGTATTATCAGATTTTAAAAAAAATGAAAACACCTTTATGTGAATCAAATTTTTATTCGCAGCTATGGCAGAAACAGCCATTTGAACAGCTATTTCAGCTTCCAGAAGTTACTAACACTTTTTATAGGACATAGAACAAAGACTTAGTTGAAGGTGGAAGAGAAAAAAAGCAAATCCCAGGGAGCTTACTGTGAATCCATGTACATCTGAAATGACTGACACTATGTACATTGCGTGAGTGATTAGTATCTTACTTGTTAGCTACATGTCCTGATGTCCACAAGTTATGGAAATTACATTTCACAGGTACTGGTTTATTTATCCAAATGGATAAAGACAGGTTCTGTAGTTCAGTTTAATGTAAGGGAGACCTTACCTCTTAATGTTGAATTTCAAGAGGTACAATAAGGATAATCTGTAATTTATGAAGAAGCGAGGATGTAGTCAAATTTACTCTTTCATAAAACCTTTACCCCAGTCAACAGATAAGTGCTTACTTTTGCAGCCTGGGTCTGTGATAGGCTGTAGCTCAGCTTTCATAGTAGCCCAGGCCAGGCAATCCACAGCTGAGTTCCATTTAAAGTACCATTAAGTCCAAGTGTTTGTCATCTTACTATTTATTTAAAGTGATTCCTTTATTGAAGGTAGGCTCATATTAATTAATTCAAATTTTCTATGTTTTATTTCTTTTTTAAATTTTAATTCTGTGTCCCTTATTGATCTTTTCATACCCATTTTGAAGTCATTATCAAGAAGATGTTTATGTCTTCCTTTGTATAACTAGTCAAATCATGGGTGGCTTTTGAATTCTTTGTAATGTATGAATGGAAATTGTATTAATGGAGTAGACATCCTCTAGAATTAAATGAAACATGGAAGAAGACCCCTATTATTGCAGTCATTTCAAAATAACTATAATTAAATCATACCATCTTGATAGTTCACTCGAGATATTTATTGTACACTCACTCTATGCTATGCACTGGTTTAAGCACTAGGAACTCAGTGAGAATACAGACAAAAATCTCTGCCTTATTGAAACTTCAGCACAAGATAATTAATTAAATTATTTAAAATATCATTAAGCACTAAGGAGAAAAGAGGAAAGCTGGAAATGTTGAGAGGGTCTTGAAATTTGGCAAAGATAAATCTGTCTTCCAGAGGAAGAGAATGGCAAGTATGAAGGCCCTGAGGCAGGAGCGTGCCTGGGGTGCTAGTGGAACAGTGAAAAGGATAGTATGACTGCAGTCAGGAGAGCAATATGGAGAATGATAAATTACACCAGCAAGACAGTAGAAGTAAAATCACATTGGGTCATAATAGTTGCTTGGAAATTTTACTTGGAAAGCCATTGGAGAATGTAAAAGCTTTTAACTTTATTAGAGATTCAGGGATGGATGGGGGCACTCCCATCTGCTGGTCTCTTTCCAAATACTTGCAATGGATGGAGCTGGGCCACGCTAAAACCAGGAACCAGAAATTCAATCCAAGTCTCCCACATGGTGGCAGGGAATCAACTACTTGAGCCATCACTGGTGTCCATTGGAGAGTTTTGGGCAGAAGTATGACAAGATTCTGGTTTCTTCAGTTGTCTGGTAAGATTGGACTGATGTGCAGAGGGGTGAAGGGCAAAAGCAGGGAGACTGATTAGAAGACTCTGTAAATAAGAATTCAGGAAAGAGTCAATAGTGGCTTGGTCAAGCACATAACAGAGAAGATATTGAAAAATATAAAAAGTTTGGCTGGTGCCGCGGCTCACTAGGCTAATCCTCCTCCTGCAGTGCCAGCACACCGGGTTCTGGTCCCAGTCGGGGCACCGGATTCTGTCCCAGCTGCCCCTCTTCCAGGCCAGCTCTCTGCTGTGGCTCGGGAGTGCAGTGGAGGATGGCCCAAGTGCTTGGGCCCTGCACCCACATGGGAGACCAGGAGAAGCTCCTGGCTTCTGGCTTCGGATCAGTGCGGTGCGCCGGCTGCAGCGCACCAGCTGCGGCAGCCATTGGAGGGTGAACCAATGGTAATGGAAGACCTGTCTCTCTGTCTCTCTCTCTTACTGTCTACTCTGCCTGTCAAAAAAAAAATTGGCTGGTTTAGGGTTTAAGCCACTGGCTGTGATGCCAACATCCGATATGGGCACCAATCCATGTCCCGGTTGCTCCACTTCAATCTACCTGCCCGCTAATGCACCTGGGAAAGAAGTGGGAAATGGCCCAAATGCTACAGCCGCTTTCACTCACATGGGAGGCCCAAATGAAGCTGTTGGTTTCTGGCTTTGGCTTGTCCTAGCCCTGACATTTGTGGTCATTGTGGGAGTGAACCAGTGGATGGAAAATCTCTGTATGTCTGTCCGTCCCTCTCTGTAACTCTGTCTTACAAATAGATAAATAAATCTGAAAAAAGAAAAAGGTAAAACATAGAGCTGATGAGAGTTGCAGACAGACCAAATGAACAGTGTTGAAGAGACACTAGCTATTCATTTGCCACATGCCATTTCCTTTTTTGAAAGGAGTTACTATTTACTGGGATGTGGAGAAGAGTGAGTCTCGGTGTAGATTTATTAAATTTGAGATATCTAAGAAGAGATATTGCATATAGAAGGATGGAAGAGTCAAGATTTGGAGAGAGATCTGGGCTTGAGATATATTTGGATACAATTTCTAAAAGAATGGCTACAAATAGAAATGAGAAGGCAAAAACAAAAGAATGATTACAGTCTATGTTACGTGGCTAGGGCTCATCACAGACCCTGCAGCAGGCCTGTTGGTGCTGTTTTCTTTTCACACTGTTGTATAATCCCTTCCCCTTGAGTACAGGTGGGACCCACTTTTTCTTTTCCACCAATAGAATATGGTACAGTAGTTGCCATAATAGAATATGACAAATGTAATCGAATGTCATTCCTATGGTTATACTGAATAGCACTATTCCAGCAGACTGGAGTAAGAGATTCCCCCTTTCTGGCTTTGAAGAAATAAGCCTCCTTGGCTTAATGCTATAACGAGTACTCAAACAGTATATTTCACTTTGTGTTTCTATGGGGGTGCAAACTGTTGAAATCTTTACTTAATGTACACTAAACTGATCCTCTGTTAAAAAAAAAAAAAAAAAGAAAGAAAGAAACTATCAATTCCCAACTTGACTCTCACTGGGATTAAACATGACAATAGGTCTGATCTGATTTCATCATCATTTAAAAAAAAATCATCTATTATTTTTCACTTTATGTTTCTGTGTGGGAACAAACTGTTGAAATCCTTACTTAGGGTATACTAAGCTGATCTTCTGTATACTAAGATAATCGAAAATGAATCTTGATGTGAATGGAAGGGGAGAGGGAGTGGGAAAGGGGAGGGTGGTGGGTGGGAGGGACGGTATGGGGGGGAAAGCCATTGTAACCCATGAGACGTACTTTGGAAATTTATATTCATTAAATAAAAGATAAAAAAAAAAAAAAAAAAAAAAAAGAAATAAGCCTCTTTGTTGTGACACAGTCTATGGTGAAGAGCATGTGTCCAGGAGAGGGCTGCTTTGGGAGCTGATAGCCAGCAATAAACAGGGACGTCGGTCCTACAGTCTCAAGGAGATGTATTCTGCCAATGACCAAGAGATCTTAGAATGAGATCTTTAGTCAGCCAAGCTTCTTTTGAGACTGTAGATCTTTCCAAGATCAAGGTTGCAGCCTGGTGTGACCCTGAATCAAATAACACTTTTAGACTGAGCCTAACTTCTGACTTACAGGAGCTGTGAGATAAGTAATGTGTGTTGCTTTAAGCTACTCAGCTTATGGTAATTTCTTATGAAGCAGTAGATAATTAATATAGTCATTAAGAGTCTGGCCTCAGCCTGAGTGCTAAGCTGTGTACTCTGGGGAATGTAAGCTCATCCTCAAAATAAAGCTAGTAATGGGATCCATCTCATGGGTTATTATAATTAAATGAGATAATTTATATTGTGTAACTCTATATCTGTCAGATGGTAAACATTTAGTAGATATTATCATTGTTGTAGTTATAGTGACTATAATATATAAATACCTTGACTTTTTTACTTTAAAAGTTTCCTTGTTTGTTTTTGTTTTCCTTTGTAATAATTGGTGAACTCTCTACCTGGTGTAAGGTTAATCTTATGAGTATAAAAATTAACTGAAAATTGATATAAAAAATAAGAATGGGCCACGGCTCACTAGGCTAATCCTCCGCCTGCCGTGCTGGCACTCCGGTTCTAGTCCTGGTTGGGGCGCCGGATTCTGTCCCAGTTGCTCCTCTTCCAGTCCAGCTCTCTGCTGTGGCCTGGGAGGGCAGTGGAGGATGGCCCAAGTTCTTGGGCCCTGCATCCCATGGGAGACCAGGAGAAGCACCTGGCTCCTGGCTTTGGATAGGCACAGCGCACCTGCTGTAGTGGCCATTTTCGGGGGTTGAACCAACGGAAGGAAGACCTTTCTCTCTCTCTCTCTCTCATTGTCTAACTCTGCCTGTCAAAAAAAAAATAAGAATGAGAAAGGAAGAGGGAGGAATAAGAAATGCAGGAGTATGGGTGGGAGAGAGGTGGGGGTTGGAGAAGAAGCATCATGTTCCCAAATCTGTATATATTAAATGCATGAAGCTGTATTCCTTAAACAAAATTTAAAAAGTTTTCAAGGCAAACTTTTTTTTTGGGGGGGGGCAGGCTGAGTTAGACAGAGAGAGACAGAGAGAAAGTCTTCCTTTTCCATTGGTTCACCCCCCACCCCCGCAAATGGCCACTACAGCCGGCACGCTGTGCCAATCCAAAGCCAGGAGCCAGGTGCTTCCTCCTGGTCTCCCATGCAGGTGCAGGTGCCCAAACACTTGGGCCATCCTCCACTGCACCCCCGGGCCACAGCAGAGAGCTGGACTAGAAGAGGAGCAACCAGGACAGAATCTGGCGCCCCAACCGGGACTAGAACCGGAGTGCCAGCGCCCCAGGCAGAGGATTAGCCTAGTGAGCTGCGGCACCGGCCAAGGCAAACTTTTAATAATGTTTTTTATACAGATTATAAAGACTCTAAACTGTAACCATTAGGAATAGTAACACCAACTGACCATTTGTGACTACTGTATGTGGGAGCAACTGAGACTAGACTAAGTTACTGGAATTAAGACTTATTCTATGAATCTGCTCTCCCACAATATGGCGCTGGGGAGGAGCAAACAACTTCTACGCAGCTGCCTCCAGTTCAACCAATAAACTGCAGGAGCTGATCCTGTTCCTGATTGGAGGAGAGCAGCGTGCTCAGCGTGTGGGTAGCAGAGTTGGGATTGGTGGAAGAGGACTATAAAGGAAGAGAGAGACAACATGCACCAGGAACATCTAAAGGAACATCTGAGCAGCCCCCGAGAGAGCCGGCTGGCGGTGTGCTGCTCCTCCGCAGAAGCGGAGAAAGCGGCGGGGGGGTGCCACCTCTCCACGGAGGTGGAGGGGCCGGCAGCTAACCCAGGCCGGCGTCGTTCCTCCACGAATGAGGGAACGGCAGCTAAACCAGGAAGGGCCGAGCAGATGAAAGAACAGTGCAGGGTCTAGTGTCGTTCCTCCGCGAATGGGGGAGCGACAACTGTATATGCATTTATGAGCATCATAATTATCTGTAACTCTGAATATACTAGGTAACAAGTTGAGCATGTATCTGCTCCAAGAGGATCTAGTTTAGGATTAATCAAGGAATAAAATTATAAATCAGCTCAGAGCTCAAAACTAAACTTGGTTGTCCAACGTAGCCTTGCTTTACTGCTACTCAAGGGAAAACCACACAAAGATTTTCCCCATTTATAGTGAAAATCTCACCCAGGTTGTTCTCTGCCTCCATAGGCATCCAATTTATTACTTCCCTTTCCATCTTCATCTCTATGTATGTTCTGCAACCACATCCAGCTTCTCTTTTCTCAGAATTCAGGCCTTTGAGGATGTGAGTGGAAAGTACCAGAGACCCCTCTCTTCCTGAATAATTAAAACCATAATTGTGAGTGTCCAAAATAAATGAGTGTCAAGACAGCCTGACCTGCCAAAATTCCTGTCTTCTAGTATTTTCTGGTCTCAAAGAAATTCAAGCTTTTCTACACTCAGTAATTTCCACTTTTATGTATGTTACATATATGAATGAGGTGTGGAAATATGTATCATGAAAATATTATACATGAATTTCAAAATTTGTATGAAAACATTTTAATTTAATTTTTCAGTGAACTTTTAGTTGTATCCTCTTATTAAAGTTGGGAAGAAGAGAAAGAAGAATTAAGGACTGTTGCATTCAAATCCTACAAGAAACAGTCTCTTTTGAAGCTCTTAGCCATGGATAGTCTTAGTGTAGCTTTTACCAATATTAATCTGCATTTTCAGTAATTTTTTTTGTGAACTGGTATCTTAGGTTAGGTTCCTAAGCAGAAGAAGGGCCTGAGTTGAGGAGTCTTGCTGAAATTATTGACTGGGTGGTAATCTTAGGAGAAAGGGTAGTAAGGGGAGATAAGCTAAGCCAAGAATGTGGCCTCAGCTGGAGACTAACTTCCACCTGATCCAACAGGGATATGTAGAGCAGAAAGCACACCATAAAGCTGGTTCACCTTTAAGGCCAGAGTCCTCCTCCAGCTTTGGCTGAGGTCTGTGGATGTGGTGGGAGGTGAGCACTGCACCTATTTGAAGGTCATTCTCCAACACTCAGGACAGATCAACTTGGTGCTGGGCACCATCAGCATTCGTGACCACTGGTTTGAATTAGTTGCAGACAGGCTGCTACATGTGCAATACTCAGGCAGCTACTTTGAGGTCCCAGCCATTCGAATTCATAGGGGTCATTAATGGGTGTGAAGAAAGAGAGAACAAGTACAGACAGACATTTATTCTATTTTAATTTACCAGGTTTTCTCAGGTTTAGGTGACTACATCTTAAAGGCAAAGAATCTGTGTGTCTCATATAATCACTGTAGCGGCAGACTATGTGTTTACTGATTTTGTACATCCCAAAGACTTACTCAGTGCTTAGCTCATAGAACTGCAAGTTTCTACAAAAATTAAGGGTAGCTGATTTCCCTAGCTGTGTCTAGGTAACACAAGTCAATTCAGCTCTAGAGTTTCTCAACAATTGCATGATTGACATTTGGAATTGGACAGTTTTTTCTAAGAAGCTGCCTTATGCATTATAGGATGTTTAGCAACCTCCCTCGTCTCTACCCACCAGATTCCAGTAGCACCCCCTTCATGTTTAACCAAAAATGTCTCCAATCATTGTCAAATGTCGTTAGGGGGAGGGAGTGCCATAGTCCCTGGGTTAGATTCTTGATCTACCATTCTCCAACATTATGTTGCAGCATCCATGAGATACCTAGAGGAATTAAAGGCAGCTACTCCTTTCCTTAATTCCTGTGGGCCACCGAATTTCATTATTCATAACATCAAAGACTCAGAAGTCTGTCTTTGCATATTTGAGAGGAAGAATGGGGTAAGTTAAGACTGACCGCTCAAGCCAGGCAACTAGGATTCATATCCACTTAATTTTTCATAGCGTCCTAAGTAAATGACTTATGTGGAGTTTTTAATCTCTCTTTCATTCAGTCTTTTTCACTATTAAATGGCAGATCATTCCTGCTTCGTGGGGTTAAAATGTCTTGCATATATTAAATGCTCAGTAAATGGCTGCTGTTGGTACTGATAAAGAAGGGGGAAGCGTCCGTCTCTGGTCATTCTGTTCCTCAATCTCATGCATCTAACTCTGGTGCCTCTAGGACAGAGGGTCCCTGGCCTGTGTTCAGGAAAAGATGAAGGCATCTAGTACTTGATAAAAGATATCAGTGGAGAAGTCCAGCCTCATCACTGGAACTCAGTTTACCTACCACTGATCCATATCAGTCCATAGGATCAGGGCCTTATCCTCACTGGTCCATCTTCTTGAAGCAGTTTTATTAAATTGATGATGGTAGAGGGATGGTGAGAGTGGTGCTATACCTCTCAGTCTCAGTCTTCTGAGATCACTTGATCAAATTGATCATTATCACCTCAACTATTTTGCTTATTTAGGAAGATAAAGTCTAATGAAAACATTTCTGTTGTCAGGTCAAGATGACTAGGACAAAATCATCGTGATCTGATTTACTGAAAAAAATATTCTAAATCAATATATTTTATATGATTACTCATGTGTATTCCTTCACTCAAGACTATTTAAAAAGAAAAATACATAATACATGGCACAACTGAAGAATTGAAGTCATAATATGAAGTATTGTTACTCTCCTCCTACAAAAAGAAACTTAACTAATCTGAAAGATCTTTTCAGCAGTCTAAAGTGAACTTTTCCAGCATGAAGCACATTTTTGCACTGTTATCATTATGTGCCAAATGTGGGCATCATATTCTATCTATGAAAGGCACTCAAGTCTTTTTTTTTTTTTTTACAGGCAGAGTGGACAGTGAGAGAGAGAGACAGAGAGAAAGGTCTTCCTTTGCCGTTGGTTCACCCTCCAATGGCCACCGCGGCCGGCGCGCTGCGGCCGGCGCACCGCGCCGATCCGGTGGCAGGAGCCAGGAGCCAGGTGCTTTTCCTGGTCTCCCATGGGGTGCAGGGCCCAAGCACCTGGGCCATCCTCCACTGCACTCCCTGGCCACAGCAGAGGGCTGGCCTGGAAGGGGGGCAACCGGGACAGAATCCGGCGCCCCGACCGGGACTAGAACCCGGTGTGCCGGCGCCACTAGGCGGAGGATTAGCCTAGTGAGCTGCGGCGCCGGCCACTCAAGTCATTTTATTTTTTCCTGTAGATATTTTTATGAACTTATCTTTTTTATTCCATTTTCCCATAAATTTAAAAATAAGATTTAATTTGTTTGATATGGATAAAGAGGGAGGGAGGGAGAGAGAGAGGAAGAGAGAAAGAGAGGGAGAGAAAGATTGGTTTCTCCCATTTGTTGATACACTTCCCAATTGCTTGCGATGGCCAGGGCTGGGTCAGGCCTAAGCCAAGAGCCAGAAACTCAATCTAGATCTCCCACTTGGATGGCAGGGATCCAAATACTTCAGCCATCACCTGCCCACTCAAAAGATTTCCTGCAGTAGCAGGAAGCTGGAGTCAAGAGTGCAGCCAGGATTCAAACCCAGCCACTCTCATATGGGATGCCACTGTCCCAAGGGGTGTCTTAACTGCTGTGCCAGACACCTACCCCATTCTTGTTTTTTTCTCCATGTTGTATTAAATTGCTGAAAAATATGTACCAAAAATATGGCACTAGTTATTCATTAATTGTAGAATGACTTAAAAGCTTTGGAGCAGCACTAGGCTAATCCTCCACCTTGCAGCGCCGGCACACCAGGTTCTAGTCCCGGTCGGGGCGCCGGATTCTGTCCTGGTTGCCCCTCTTCCAGGCCAGCTCTCTGCTGTGGCCAGGGAGTGCAGTGGAGGATGACCCAAGTACTTGGGCCCTGCACCCCATGGGAGACCAGGAGAAGCACCTGGCTCCTGCCATCGGATCAGCGCGGTGCGCCAACCACAGCGCACCAGCCACGGAGGCCACTGGAGGGTAAAC
This sequence comes from Oryctolagus cuniculus, assembly GCF_051225735.1. Classification (NCBI taxonomy): domain Eukaryota; kingdom Metazoa; phylum Chordata; class Mammalia; order Lagomorpha; family Leporidae; genus Oryctolagus; species Oryctolagus cuniculus. The sequence goes on from NC_142877.1 coordinate 104,000,839, forward strand.
CAACGGCAAAGTAAGACCTTTCTCTCTGTCTCTCTCTCTCACTGTCCACTCTGCCTGTCAAAAAAAAAAAAATTGGAGCAGTCAAGAGAATTGTATATCCATGATCTACAGCTTGTGATCCTTACTAGTAAAAATTTTGAGAAAGGTTAATTGTAAACTAAAGTTTGTTAATCAGCCCTGATAAAATGTGGTTGTAAAAGTGATATACAACGCTGTCTGTTGAGGAAGGTGCCAAGGCTTAACTCACTCACTTGTGTATTAGGACTATTTAAAAGCAGTCAGTGCTAACTAATGACTCCAGTCCTGGATGGAGCCATTCATTTATTCACCAAATATCTAATCAATGTCTCCTCTAGCTCAGAAAATAAATATGTCAGTTGTGATGAATGCCGTGGAGAAACAGACCGGAACACCAGGAAGGAATCGGCATTTCATTTGGGGAGTTCAAGGAAGGTTTCTGTGGTTATGGGTGAACGAAGCACAGAGAAAAATGAGAGTTTCAGGCATAACCTCACCATTGGGATTACTTTTGCCTTATGTTTCACCTTTAATAGATTTGGATGTGTGTTGAAAGTGTGTCATTGTAAAAAATAAAAGAAAAATAAGAATGAGGGACGGCAGGGTTGGAAATATCATTATGCTCTTATGAATGAAGTTTATTCCCTTTGTATAAATAAGAACTATAAAAAAAAACACAAGCTTCTTGAGTAGAAAATGATGATAATAATCAAACTATCTTATAGGTAATCTTCAGTAACAAGCTATATATGTAAAATAAAGACCTTAATAGTAAATGTGTATTTCTATTTTTTTAATTTTTAAATTTTTCATTTATTCAAATTTATTTAAGGTATTCAAATTTTGTGTATTTCCTATATAAAGATTTAGGAACACAGTGGTAATTCGCACCTGAACCTCCTTCCCTCCCATGCTCCCGCACTTCTTCCTCCTCCCTCTACTATTCCTATGCTTAATTTCTACAAAGATCTATTTTTAGTTAACTTATACTAATGAGATTAACCCTTCATTTAAAGAAGTCTCCACAAGTAGAATGAAGAAAAAAAACCACTGTTCTTCAACAGTCAAGACAAGGACTGTTAACAGTCATCAAATCTCAAAATGTCAGTTTCACTCCTATGGATTACCTTTTAGGTACTCTATTAGTTATCACAGATAAGGGAAAATAAGCCTTTTGGGGCTGGCTTAATTCACTAAGTATAATGGTTTCCAGTTGCATCCATTTTGTTGCAAACAACAGGATATTTTTTACTGCTGTGTAGTATTCCATGGTGTATATAAAATATAATTTCTTTATCCAGTCTTCAGTTGATGGACATCTAGGTTGATTCCATATCTTAGCTATTATGAATTGAGCTGCAGTAAACATGCGGGTACAGATACCTTTCATATACTGATTTCATTTTGTTTGGATAAATTCCCAAGAATGAGATGGCTAGGTCATATGGCAGGTCTGTATTCAGATTTCTGAAGTTTCTCCATACTGTCTTCCACAGCTGCACAGTTGTGGAATGGCATCCTTTTTCACACCAGCATTCGTTGTTGATTTCAGTTTGAGAGCCATTCTAAATGGGGTGGGAACCTCATTGTGGTTTTAATTTGCATTTCCCTGATACCAAGTGATGCTGAGCATTTTTTCATGTGTGTGTTGCCATTTGAATTTGCTTTTTTGAAAAATGCCTGTTCAATTCTTTTGCCCATTTCTTAACTGGATTGTTTGTTTTTGTTGCTGTTGTTGAGTGTCTGGAGCTCTTTATAGATTCTGGATATTAATCCTTTATCAGTTCCTTTTCTATTTATTTGAAAGGTAGAGTTACAGGCAGAAGGAGAGACAGAACAGTCTTCCATTTGCTGGTTTACTCCACAGATGGTCTCAATGGCTGGAGCTGGGCCAATCAAAGCCAAGAGCCAGGAGCTTCTTCTGGGACTGCCACATGGGTGCAGGGGCTAAGCACTTGGGCCATCTACTAGTGCTTTCCCTGACTATAGCTGAGAACTGGATCAGAAGAGGAACAGCCAGGACATGAATCAGTGACCATATGGGATGCCAGTGTCACAGGAGGAAGCTAAGCCTACTACACCATAGTGCTGGCCCCGGTTTATCAGTCCACAATTTGCAAATATTTTCTCCTATTATTTCAGTTGCCTTTTCACTTTACTGAGTGCTTCTTTTGCAGTACAGAAGCTTTCAGATTGATTTAATCCCATTTGTCAATTTTGGCTTTGATTGCTTGTGCTTCTGGAGTCTTTTCCAAGAAGTCTTTGCCTATGCCAATGTCTTGCAGAGGTTCACCAGTGCTCTGAATTAATTTGATGGTATTGGAGCATAGATTTAGGTTTTTGATCCATTTGTGTGGATTTTTGTGTAAGGTGTAAGACAGTAGTCTTGTTTTACACTTCTCCATGAGGAGATCCACTTTCCCCATCACCATTTATTGAAGAAACTGTCCTTGCTCCAGTGATTTATTTTAGCTCCATTCTGGAGTTTCTACTCTGTTCTATCAGTCTACACCTCTTTTTTATTTGCCAGTAACAGGATGTTTTGATTATAACTGCTCTGTAGTGTGTCTTGAAATCTGGTATTGTGATGGCTTCAGCTTTGTTTTTGTTGTATAAGATTGCATTAGCTATTCCAGGTCTCTTGTGTTTCCATATGAATTTCAGCATTGTTTTTTCTAGATCTGAGGTGAATGCCATTGGTATTTTGATTGGGATACTTTGATTGTGTAAATTGCTTTTATTGTGTGGACATTTTGATGATATTGATTCTTCCAATCCGTGAATATGGAGGATTTTTCCATTTTTTATGTGTTATCTTCTATTACATTCTTTGTTTTATAATTTTCATTATAGAGACCTTAACATCCTTGGTTAAATTTATTCCATGATATTTACTTTTTTGTAGCTATTGTGAACAAGAGTGATCTTAGAAGTTCTTTTTCAGCCATGGCATTGTCTGTGTATACAAAGGCTACTTATTTTTGTGTGTTAATTTTATATCCTGTCATTCTACCCATCTACTTTTTGAGTTACAGTAGTCTGTCAGTGGAGTCTTTTGGATCCCCTGTATATCGAATCATGTCATCTGCACAGAGCTGTAGTTTGACTCCCTCCTTTGAAATTTTTTCTTGCCTAATGACTCTGGCTAAAACTTCCAGGACTATACTGAATAGCAGTGGTAAGAGTGGGTATCCTTGTCTGTTACCAGATATTAGTGGGAATGATTCCAACTTTTCCCCAATCAATAAGATGCTGGATGTGGGTTTGTCATAAATTGCCTTGATTGTGTTGATAAATGTTCCTTTACTAAATTTTCTTAAGATTTTCATCATGAAAGGAATTGTATTTTATCAAATTCTTTTTCTGCATCTACTGAAATAATCATGTAGTTTTTGTTCTTCAGTTTGTTAATGTGATGTATCAATTTTATTGATTTGTGATGTTGAACCATCCCTGCATACCAAGTATAAATCCCACTTGGTCCAAGTGAATGAACTTTTTGATATGTTGTTGGTTTTGACTAGCAGTATTTTGTTGAGGATTTTTGCATCTGTGTTCATCAGATATATTGGTGAATAGTTCTCTTTCTCTGTTGTATCTATTTCTGGTTTAGGAATGAAATTGATGGTGGCTTCATAGAAGGAGTTGGGGAGGATTCCCCCCTTTTAATTGTTTTGAATAGCTGAGAAGAATTGGAATTAGTTCTTGTTAAATGTCTTTGAGAATTCAGCAGTGAAGCGTCCAGTCCTGGGCTTTGCTTTGTTGGTCTTTATTACTGATTAAACCTCTGTTTTGGTTATTTGTCTGTTTATGTTATGTCTTCACGGCCTAATTTTGATTGATTGATGTGTCTAAGAATCTTTCCATTTCTTCTAGGATTCCCAATTTGTTGGCATACAGCTGTTTGCAGAAATTTCTGATGTTTCTTTTTATTTCTGTGGTATCTGTTGTTATATTCCTTTTTTAAAAAATTATGTATAATTGAAAGGCTAAAATATAAGGGAGAGAGAGAGAAAGAAATCGAGAGATCATCCTTCTGCTGGCTCACTCCCCAAATGGCTACGGTTGGGCCAGGCCGAAGGCAGGAGCCTGGAGCCTCCTCTGGGTCTCCTAAGTGCGCGCTGGGGTCCAAACTTCCAGGCCATCCTCTGCTGCTTCCCAGACACATCAACAGTGATCTGGATCAGAAGCAGAGCAGCCAGAACTCAAATGGATGTCCCTATGGGATGTCTGCACTACAGGCAGAGGTTCAAGCCTCTATGCCACAGCTCTGGCCCCTATTTTTAAAAAATACTTATTGGACAGAAAAAACTTGGCTTTAAATTTTCCACATTATTTAATTCATTCAGTATATGTTGCATGATTTTTTTTAAGATGTACTTTTTAGGGCCCAGCACAGTGGTGCAGTAGGTTAATCTTCTGCCTGCGGCACTGGCATCCCATGTGGGCGCCATGAGAAACGGTGACTTGATCAGCCCTTGCCCTGACTGTTGATGAACAACTTAATATGTAATCCCTCTTAGTATTTTTTTTTGTTTGTTCTACTTAATACTTTTGGTTGAATACTGTAATCAATACACAGTTATTCTCAAGTGTTGAAACTTAACTGAAAAGTGATTGCTGTTAAATACAAGAGTGGGAATAAGAGAGGGAAGAGATGCAATTCGGGACATGCTCAAGCTGACTTATCTCAAACGGTAGAGTTAGAAACATACCAGGGGATTCCAATTCAATCCCATCAAGGTGGCATGTACCAATGCCATCTCACTAGTCCCAGGAGTCACTGTGCACTTACTCCTCATGTAGGATCTCTGTCCTTAATGTGCTGTACATTGTGATTTAATGCTATAACTAGCACTCAAACAGTATTTTTCACTTTGTGTTTCTGTGTGGGTGCAAACTGTTGAAATCTTTACTTAATATATGCTAAACGGGCCGGCGCTGCAGCTTAATAGGCTAATCCTCCACCTAGAGGCACCGGCACACCGGGTTCTAGTCCTGGTCGGGGTGCTGGATTCTTTCCCTGTTGCCCTTCTTCCAGGCCAGCTCTCTGCTGCGGCCAGAGAGTGCAGTGGAGGATGGCCCAAGTGCTTGGGCCCTGCACCCCATGGGAGACCAGGAGAAGCACCTGGCTCCTGCCTTCGGATCAGCTTGGTGCGCTGGCCACAGCGCGCCAGCCGTGGTGGCCATTGGAGGGTGAACCAACGTCAGAAGGAAGCCCTTTCTCTCTGTCTCTCTATCTCACTGTCCACTCTGCCTGTTCAAAAAAAAAAAAAAAAAAAAAAGAAGAAGAAGAAAAGAAAAATGGGGGAGGGAGAGGGAAAGGGGAGGGTTGCGGGTGGGAGGGAAGTTATGGAGTGGGGGAAGCCATTGTAATCCATAAGCTGTACTTTGGAAATTTATATTCATTAAATAAAGTTAAAAAAAAAAAAAGATTTACTTTTTAGGGCCCAGCACTGTGGTGCAGTAGGTTAATCTTCCACCTGCGGCACCGGCATCCCATGTGGGCGCTAGTTCTAGTCCCAGCTGCTCCTCTTCCCATCCAGCTCTCTGCTATGGCCTGGGAAAGCAGTAGAAGATGGCCGAAGTCATTGGGCCCCTGCACCCGCATGGGAGACCCGGAAGAAGCTCCTGGCTTCGTATCGCCACAGCTCCAGCCGTTGCGGCCATTTGGGGAGTGAATCAGCAGATGGAAGACCTTTCTCTTGGTCTCTCCCTCTCGCTGTCTGTAACTCTGCCTCTCAAATAAATAAATAAAATCTTTAAAAACGAAGATTTACTTTTTATTTATATGAAAGGCAGAATTACAGATAAAGGAGGAGAAACAGAGAGAGAGATATTCCATCTGCTGATTCACTCCCCATATGGCCACAAAAGCTGAGCCTGGGCCAGGCCAAAGCCAGGATCCTGGAGCTTCTTCCAGGTCTCCCACGTGTGTACAGGGACCCAAGCACTTGGGCCATCTTCTTCTGCTTTCCCAGGTTCATTAGCAGGGAGCTGGATCTAAAGTAGCTGCCTTGGAAGCTCTGGGGATTTCAAGATTGTCTGACTGCAGCACAGGCAATTCTCAAAAACTTAACCTGAAGCTTCTCTAAATTTCTTACCTGCATCCACATCTGTCTTTATCTGCATTCTTGGAGGGAGAAATGATTTCTGCTTTTCCAGCTTCCAGATCTCATCTGAATGCTGCTCGGTAAGGACTATAACCCAGAACTCCCTGGGGAAGGGGATTCTGGAAATGTAGTTCCAGCTTCTCCTTGGCAAAGCAAAGTAAGCATCAGAAGAGGGTGGCAGAAGAGAGTATTGTGCAGCCATCAGCATCCCCCCAACATGTTTGGCCACCATTCCCTCACTTAAGTGTATGGCAGTCCTGTCTCTGATACCTAGGAGTTTTTACTTTTGTAAGACATGAATTCTGCCTCTGGGATGATGTAGGAATTGTTATTTCTGGTTCTTCACATGGGCATGACTGAGTAAATTGCCCATTGTCAGAGTTCCTCCCAGACACCCACACCTTTGTTCTGATGGTAACAGTAGGCAATTGTCTTTGCTCAAAGCAGAGCTGAGATAATTGAAACCCAGTCTTTAACTAGAGGGCCAGCAGCAGTCACAAGCCTGCATAAAGAAATAGCCTCATATTCATGATGCCAGGGAAGGGGAATGAAGAAAGAAAAGTTTTACTGAAAATTCCTTCTCCCATAACTGCCCACAGAGGAATAAAAGAAGAGGATTCCTCCACCACTTCTGTCTCCTGCCATGTTAGAGCATCAATCAACATGCAGACATATACTGAGTGTCTAGTGTATCCCAGGCACTAAGCCAGGCACCAGAGAATCAAAATAAGTGTTCTAACATTTGTTGATATGTAACAGGGAACTTTAAAATGCATAGTTTAGACAACAGTTATTCAGCTTGCTCTCAAATCTTCAATTTGGCAAAATCAGTGGGGACATTTACTCTCTACTCCATAGGGCATCAGCTGGAGCAGCACAACTTGGGCCTGGAAAACACTCTGCCAAGATGACTGACTCACATGGCTGAAAAGATGGTGCTAGCTATCAGCTGAGAGCTCAGCCAGTACTGTGGACTCTGGGCCTTGGCTCCTTTCCATGTGCAGCTTGGCTCCTTGGGCTTCCTTATGACATGGTGGCCAGGTCCCAAGAGATCAAGGTGGATGTGCACACCTTTATGACCTATCCACAGAAGCATTCCTTCTGCTGTGCTTCAATGGCAGAGGCAGAATCAAAATGAAGGGATTCATTCATGGAGAAGTGTAAGATTCTGGGAGATGTGTAAGGTGCCAGATAATGCCGGGACCATCTTTAAAAAACTACAGTATGCTCACTGTGTTTGAGTTCACTGACTAACAAGGAAGGCAGACATGACATAGATTGTGGTCTGAAAGGTTTCTGTGAAAGCACTAAGGGAATTTTAGAACTCTTCCCAGAGGATTCGGAAAGGTTAGAGGAGATGATCTGGATCTTAAAGGATGCAGAAAGGCATGGCATTGCAGATGGGAAACAACATAAGCATAGGCACACTGAAGTTCAGATTAAAAAATGTGGCTCTGTGTGTCTCTGCTTCCCAGTTGGAAAGCAAATCCCATGAGCACCACATGGACTCCCCGCAGTGCCTGGATCTTGAGTCCCCTTTCCTTTTCAATCTCTGTCCCTGTGCTCTCATCCAGTTTGGTACAACTTCTGTGTTCCATTCCTGTATCTGTCATCTCAGAGGTCATGTGTTGTTTAATAATTGGGATATGTTCTGAGAAATGCATCCTTAGGTGATCACATCTTTGTGCAAATATCACAGCGTGGACAGTGGGAAGTGGTGGCAACTGTTCTAATAGGCCTGATGGTTTAGCATGTACTATGTGCCATGGGCAGTGTACTAGACTCTTCACCTGTGACAGTTCATTGTCAGTGCTGTAGTTATATCAGCACTATACTAATGAGGAATTGATGTAAGTTGAGGGATTATCTGTCATTTAGATTTCTCTTTGATCAAAAATTACACAAGATGCTGGTTGTGATACAGTGGGTTAAGCCACTGCTTTTGATGTTGGCATTCCATATCGGTATACTGGTTCAACTCCCAGATTCCCAGCAACTCTATTTCTGAATCAGGTTCTAGCTAATATGTCTTGGAAGACAGCAGAAGATGGCCCAAGTACTTGGGCTCCTGTCAGCTCCATGGGAGATCAGAGTGGAGTCTCTAGCTCCATTTCTTTTAAATTTTTGTTAAATATAAACAAAACAGATTTCGTGTATTTCATAGACACAAGTCTAAGAAGATAATTAATTCCCTCCCTCCTCCAACCCCCCTCCTTCCTTTTTCTTTTAAGTTTTACAATAACATGCTTTTAATTTATAACCACAGGCTTAATGCATCACTAACCATAATGTTCAACAAGTATTGAAAGACCACTGTTCCATAAGAATATAGACAAGAACTATAAATTATAATTAACTCATAAGATGTCAGTTTCATTCTTATACATTGATCTTTTGTGTGTTATATATTAACCACCATATATCAGAGAAAACATGATATTTCTCTTTTGTGGACTGGCTTATTTCAGTACCCATAATGGTCTGCAACTAGTTGCACTTCTTGATGGTTTTTCAAAATCATTAGGTAAGCTGGCAGTTTTCTACCAGGAAACAAATTTAATAGTCCTTAAAGGGCTGTCATAACCTTTTAAGAAAGTTAAATTGTTTCTTCATGAGCAACAGTCTCCCAACTCTTCCATCTTTTCTGGGTCACCCTTATTTCATGGTTGCTAATTGCTGCAGGTTGCTTAAGACATAATGATACATGGGTTTCTGACTGGGCCATAACTGAATAATCAGCAGGTTGATAACCTGTGATAATCAGTAACACAGCTGTGATGATATAGTCGTCCTCAAATTCAGCTTAATCTCATGCACCATCTTTGAAGGAGTAGGTAAAACATTCTGATGGTCTTTAACAAGAAAGAACTTTTGGAGCTTTATAGATCAGAAATGAGTTGCTTCCTGGAGTGGCGGCAGTATCTACAAAGGAATATTTTTCCCCTGTGCTCTCAAAGGATATTAGACCAACTATTGTTCATATTGATGATATTGTCTGTAGTTAGAATAATTAGTTGCTCAGCAAATTGTGAGTTCCTTGAAATCTAGGACCATGTCTTAGACTCATTTATATTCCTAGGGTCTAACATAGTATTTGTTTAATATGTAGTCAAGATCAGCTTTATAGACAGCGGAATAGGAAGGGAGCACACTGATAGTCCGGGGAGAGACAGTTTAATAAAAGAGGAGATACTGCAGGTTCAAGGAAGAGTAGGAGAAGAAACAGCAGAAGAAACTCTTCTGGAACTAGTGATTCACAGTGGACCTGCGTGGAGAGCATGGGAGCCCACAGTTCGGGACACCAGTGGCAGACTCAACACACCAGTGCTGGAACGCGAGGTGAGCCGAACCGCAATAGCCCGAGACACCGGCAGGCAAGCAGAAAGAGGAGACTAGAGGGAACGAGGCTTGAAACCCCGTAGGGAAAAGTTCACCAGGCTAACTAGAAGAGAGAGGAAAAAAAAAAAGTGACTGGTACGGACACGGGTTTCTCTCTCTCCGCTCACCTCTCAAGGGCGAGCAAGACAAAGAGCAGGCGCCATCTTGGACATACGTCATAAGCAGAGCGACCTCAGGTCTGCGCCGGCCCTGAGCCTAGCAGAAAAACCTGTCTCTGGGCGGGGTGAATTAACAGGAGATTAGGACCTAGTGAATTTGTGGTGCTACTGAACTGAGACTGTGAAAAAAGAGACGGTGGGGGAGAGAACTCACGGAATTCACGTGAGTACTCTACAGAGACGCTACAATTCCGTAACTTTGGCAACCCAGTGAGAGACTGAAGGAGAATTTGAGCCCACTCTGAGGGCCGAACAGATTCCCTGTGTGGTCCTTGGGAAAGAGCTTCCGATCTCTGGCTCCTGTGGGTATATCATTTGCCTGCTAACTACCTCCAACTTTGTTCAACTGTGCGGAATTACTTCCCATTTGAATCAAAAAAAGAAAGAAAGAGAGAGAGATCTACCATGCCTAACCTGGGAGTGTCACCTTTGGCACACCAAACAGAGCTCTCAGGCCACACCCATCTCAAGCCTCTAAGGCTCCATCAAAAACAGACAGTCCACTTAAGCTAGAGTCATAGTATAATAAGAAAAAGCACCACAGTGAAGAAACCAAATATCTCCAATATGCCAAATAACAAATGCTAAAACCAAGGTAATAAAAACAAGGAAGTCACTAGGACGCCCCCAAATGAAAAAGACACCCCATTTCAAGATTATGAAGATGATGAGATAGAAGAAATGCAAGAAGCAGATCTCAAAAAATTGATAAGAACATTAAAAAGTTCTCAAAAACAAATTCTTGAACTACAGAAATCCTTAATGGACAAGATAGAACATCTCTCTCGTGAAAATGAAATATTAAGGAGGAATCAAAATGAAATGAAACAACTAGTACAACAGGAAACTGTGATAGTGACGAGATATCATAATGAAGTGAAGAATTCAATAGATCAAATGAAAAACACATTAGAGAGCCTTAAAAACAGAATGGGTGAAGCAGAAGAGAGAATATTAGACTTAGAAGACAGAGAACAGGAAAGGATACAGTCAGACCAAAGAAAAGAAGAGGAAATTAGAAATCTAAAACATATTGTCGGGAATCTTCAGGATACTATTATAAAACCCAACATTCGGGTTCTAGGAGTTCCTGAAGGCATGGAGAGGGAGAAAGGATTAGAAGGCCTTTTCAGTGAGATATTAGCAGAAAATTTCCCATGTTTGGAGAAGGACAGAGACATCCTAGTACAGGAAGCTCACAGAACCCCTAATAAACACGACCAAAAGAGATCCTCACCACGACACGTTGTAATTAAACTCTCCACAGTGAAACATAAAGAAAAGATCCTAAAATGTGCAAGAGAGAAACGTCAGATTACTCTCAGAGGATCTCCAATCAGACTCACAGCTGACTTCTCAGCAGAAACCCTACAAGCTAGGAGAGAATGGCGAGATATAGCCCAGGTACTAAGAGAGAAAAACTGCCAGCCCAGAATATTATATCCTGCAAAGCTATCATTTGTGAATGAAGGTGAAATAAAGACTTTTCATAGCAAAGAGAAATTGAAAGAATTTGTCGCCACTTGTCCAGCCCTGCAAAAGATGCTTAAAGATGTGTTGCACACAGAAACACAGAAACACGGTCATCAATATGAAAGAAGGTAAAGGAAGGAAACCTCACAGCAAAAGATCAGAGAATTCAAAGCATATATTAGAACTTATCTTTGGCAAATGGCAGGGCAAAGTTACCACTTATCATTAGTCACATTGAACATTAATGGCCTGAACTGTCCAGTTAAAAGACACTGATTGGCTGATTGGCTTAAGGAACAAAACCCATCTATTTGCTGCTTACAAGAAACACATCTTTCCAACAAAGATCCATACAGACTGAAAGTGAAAGGCTGGAAAAAGATATACCATGCCAACAGAAATGAAAAAAGAGCAGGCGTAGCCATCTTAATATTGGACAACATAAAACTTAACACAAAAACTGTTAAGAGAGACAAAGAGGGGCACTATATAATGATTAAGGGATCAATTCAACAGGAAGATATAACAATTATCAATGTATATGCACCTAATTACAGGGCACCGGTTTATTTAAAAGATTTGTTAAGGGACTTAAAGGGAGACTTAGACCCCAATACAATAGTACTGGGGGACTTCAATACTCCACTCTCAGAAATAGACAGATCAACAGGACAGAAGATCAACAAGGATACAGTAGATTTAAATGACACTATAGCCCAAATGGATCTAACAGATATATACAGAACTTTCAATCCTACAGCTAAAGATTTTACATTCTTCTCAGCGGTACATGGAACCTTCTCTAGGATTGACCACATACTAGGCCATAAAGCAAGTCTCAGCAAATTCAAAAGAATTAGAATCATACCATGCAGCTTCTCAGACCATAAAGGAATGAAGTTGGAAATTAGCAACTCAGGAATCCCTAGAGCATACGCAAACACATGGAGATTGAACAACATGCTCCTGAATGAACAAGGGGTCATAGAAGAAATTAAAAGAGAAATCAAAAATTTTCTGGAAGTAAATGAGGATGACAGCACAACATACCAAAACTTATGGGATGCAGTAAAATCAGTGTTAAGAGGAAAGTTTATTTCAATAGGTACCTACATCAAGAAATTGGAAAGGCACCAAATAGATGAGCTTTCAATTCACCTCAAGGATCTAGAAAATCTACAGCAAACCAGACCCAAATCTAGTAGGAGAAGAGAAATAATTAAAATCAGAGAAGAAATCAGCAGGATTGAATCCAAAAAAAATTACAAAAAATCAGCCAAACGAGGATCTGGTTTTTTGAAAAAATAAACAAAATTGACACCCCACTGGCCCAACTAACTAAAAAAAGAAAAGACCCAAATCAATAAAATCAGAGATGAAAAAGGAACCGTAACAACAGACACCACAGAAATAAAAAGAATCATCAGATATTACTACAAGGACTTGTATGCCAGCAAACAAGGAAACCTATCAGAAATGGATAGATTCCTGGACACATGCAACCTACCTAAATTGAACCAGGAAGACATCGAAAACCTAAACAGACCCATAACTGTGACAGAAATTGAAACAGTAATAAAGGCCCTCCCAACAAAGAAAAGCCCAGGACCAGATGGATTCACTGCTGAATTCTACCAGACATTTAAAGAAGAACTGACTCCAATTCTTCTCAAACTATTCAGAACAACCAAAAAGAGGGAGTCCTCCCAAATTCTTTCTATGAAGCCAGCATCACCTTAATTCCTAAGCCGGAAAAAGATGCAGCATTGAAAGAGAATTACAAACCAATATCCCTGATGAACATAGATGCAAAAATCCTCAATAAAATTCTCGCCAATAGAATGCAACAACACATCAGAAAGATCATCCACCCAGACCAAGTGGGATTTATCCCTGGTATGCAGGGATGGTTTAATGTGCACAAAACACTCAATGTGATACACCACATTAACAGACTGCAGAAGAAAAACCATATGATTATCTCAATAGACGCCGAGAAAGCATTTGATAAAATACAACACCCGTTCATGATGAAAACTCTAAGCAAACTGGGTATGGAAGGAACATTCCTCAATACAATCAAAGCAATCTATGAAAAACCCACAGCCAACATCCTATTGAATGGGGAAAAGTTGAAGCATTTCCACTGAGATCTGATACCAGACAGGGATGCCCACTCTCACCACTGCTATTCAATATAGTTCTGGAAGTTCTAGCCAGAGCTATTAGGCAAGAAAAAGAAATTAAAGGGATACAAATTGGGAAGGAAGAACTCAAACTATCCCTCTTTGCAGATGATATGATTCTTTATTTAGGAGACCCAAAGAACTCTACTAAGAGATTATTGGAACTCATAGAAGATTTTGGCAAAGTAGCAGGGTATAAAATCAATGCACAAAAATCAACAGCCTTTGTATACACAGGCAATGCCATGGCTGAGGAAGAACTTCTAAGATCAATCCCATTCACAATAGCTACAAAAACAATCAAATACCTTGGAATAAATTCAACCAAGGACGTTAAGGATCTCTACGATGAAAATTACAAAACCTTAAAGAAAGAAATAGAAGAGGATACCAAGAAATGGAAAAATCTTCCATGCTCATGCATTGGAAGAATCAATATCATCAAAATGGCCATTCTCCCAAAAGCAATTTATACATTCAATGCAATCCCAATCAAGATACCGAAGACATTCTTCTCAGATCTGGAAAAAATGATGTTGAGATTCATATGGAGACACGGGAGACCTCGAATAGCTAAAGCAATCTTGTACAACAAAAACAAAGCTGGAGGCATCACAATACCAGATTTCAGGACATACTACAGTGCAGTTGTAATCAAAACAGCATGGTACTGGTACAGAAACAGATGGATAGACCAATGGAACAGAATTGAAACACCAGAAATCAATCCAAACATCTACAGCCAACTCATATTTGATCAAGGATCCAAAGCCAATCCCTGGAGTAAGGACAGTCCATTCAATAAATGGTGCTGGAAAAATTGGATTTCCACGTGCAGAATCATGAAGCAAGACCCCTACCTTTCACCTTACACAAAAATCCACTCAACATGGATTAAAGACTTAAATCTATGACCCGACACCATCAAATTATTAGAGAGCATTGGAAAAACCCTGCAAGATATAGGTACCGGGAATGACTTCTTGGAAAACACCCCAGAAGCACAGGCAGTCAAAGCCAAAATTAACATTTGGGATTGCATCAAATTGAGAAGTTTCTGTACTGCAAAAGAAACAGTCAGGAAAGTGAAGAGGCAACCAACAGAATGGGAAAAGTATTTGCAAACTATGCAACTGATAAAGGGTTGATAACCAGAATCTACAAAGAAATCAAGAAACTCCACAACATCAAAACAAACAACCCACTTAAGAGATGGGCCAAGGACCTCAATAGACATTTTTCAAAAGAGGAAATCCAAATGGCCAACAGACACATGAAAAAATGTTCAAGATCACTAGCAATCAGGGAAATGCAAATCAAAACCACAATGAGGTGTCACCTCACCCCAGTTAGAATGGTTCACATTCAGAAATCTACCAACAATAGATGCTGGCGAGGATGTGGGGGAAAAGGGATACTAACCCACTGTTGGTGGGAATGCAAACTGGTTAAGCCACTATGGAAGTCAGTCTGGAGATTCCTCAGAAACCTGAATATAACCCTACCATTCAACCCAGCCATCCCACTCCTTGGAATTTACCCAAAGGAAATGAAATTGGCAAACAAACAAGCTGTCTGCACATTAATGTTTATTGCAGCTCAATTCACAATAGCTAAGACCTGGAACCAACCCAAATGCCCATCAACAGTAGACTGGATAAAGAAATTATGGGACATGTACTCTATAGAATACTATACAGCAGTCAAAAACAATGAAACCCGGTCATTTGCAACAACATGGAGGAATCTGGAAAAAATCATGCTGAGTGAATTAAGCCAGTCCCAAAGGGACAAATATCATATGTTCTCCCCGATTGGTGACAACTAACTGAGCACCAAAAAGGAAACCTGTTAAAGTGAAATGAACACTATGAGAAACGGTGTCTTGATCAGCCCTCACTCTGACTGTTCATGAGCAACTTAATATGTTATCCCTCTTAGTATTTTTTTTGTTTGTTCTACTTAATACTTTTGGTTGAATACTGTAATCAATACACAATTCTTCTTAAGTGCTGAAACTTCACTGAAAAGTGATCCCTGTTAAATATAAGAGTGGGAACAATAGAGGGAAGAGAAGTGCAATTTGGGACATGCTCAAGCTGACTTACCTCAAACGGTAGAGTTAGAAACATACGAGGGGATTCCAATTCAATCCCATCAAGGTGGCATGTACCAATGCCATCTCACTAGTCCCAGTGATCAATTTCTGTTCACAATTGATCATAATGATAGGACTAAGAACCAAAGGGATCACATAAACAAGAATAGTGTCTGCAAATACTAGCTGATAGAATAAAAAAGGGAGAGAACAATCCAACATGGGAAGTGAGATACACAGCAGACCCATAGAATGGCAGATGTCCTAAACAGCACTCTGGCCTCAGAATCATCCCTTAAGGCATGCAGATCTGGCTGAAAATCCCATGAGAGTATTTCAGGCATGGAAAGCCAAGACACTCTGGGAAAAAAAAAAAAAAAAACCTAAATTAATGATCTCCACGAGTGAGATCCCAGTGGAAAGAACGGGTCATCAAAGAAGGGGGTACCTTTCTCTGAAGGGAGGAGAGAACTTCCACTTTGACTACGACCTTGTCTAAATATGATCAGAGTCGGTGAACTCAGGGGGCTTCCATAGCCTTGGCAGCTCATGACAAGAGCCTAGGGTGATTAGTGATGCCATAAACAAGAGCGTCAATTTGTTAAGTCAACAACAGGAGTCACTGTGCACTTACTCCTCATGTAGGATCTTTGTCCTTAGTGTGCTGTACATTGTGATTTAATGCTATAACTAGTACTGAAACAGTATTTTTCACTTTATGTTTCTGTGTGGGAGCAAACTGTTGAAATCTTTACTTAAGGTATGCTAAACTGATCTTCTGTATATAAAGAGAATCAAAAATGAATCTTGATGTGAATGGAAGGGGAGAGCGAGTGGGAAAGGAGAGGGTTGCGGGTTGGAGGGACGTTATGGGGGGGAAGCCATTGTAATCCATAAGCTGTACTTTGGAAATTTATATTCATTAAATAAAAGTTAAAAAAAAAAGAGCAGCTTTATGTGTTTGTTAAATGACTTTATTTGTGGTCATGTTCTGAAGTAGATAAAACATTTATGCTAAGTAATAACACTGTTATTTTTCTAAGAAGGTGATTGGCACAGTAGACAGAATTTGACACAGTAGTTAAAACACAGAGACATCTATATCCCATATCGGAGTACTACGTTAGGGTTCTGGTTCTGCTTCTGATTCTAGCTTCCAACTGATGTGTACTTGGGTGGCAGCAGGGGATGGCTCAAGCACTTAGGCCTGCCACCCAAATAGGTGACCAGGACCTAGGACCAGTTTCTAGGTTCCTGGTGTCAGCTTAACCCAGCCCTTGCTATGAAGAGCAATGAGAGTGAACTGGTGGGTGGAAGATTGTCAGCCATTCATTCTTTCCCTTTCTCTCTCTCTCTCTCTCTCTCTTTTACCACCTGCCCCCTTCAAATACAAATGAAAACAAATGAATTTTAAAAAAAAAGTGATCGGGAAGAGGGAGAGTGCCATCTCAATGTGTATTACTTAGCTTTAGTCATCAAATATAATTCCTCTTCCTAGTGGTCTAGTGGACAGATAAGGCCATTTGACTGCTTCTGTCCAGTGATCTGGGCACAGAAGTGATATGTGTCCTGGTGAGACTCTATGAGCTACACCTCCCCTCTGGCAGAGTAACCCATTAGCATGAACCACTAAGTCACTAAGATGAGCTGATCTGAAGTGGAAAAGTGGCATGCATAAGAAGTAAACCTTTATCATTGCACCAACCAATGAAAATAATTTAATTTAAAATTTTCTAACAGCCATATATAAAAGGTAAAAAGAAACAGATGAAATTAAACAATGTGTGCTATAAACAATGTTTTATTTAATGCAACAGATCTAAAATATTGTCATTTAAACATGTAAGTAAGGTAGAAATTATCGATATCTTACATTGTGTGTATGGGTACATACATGCTCTAAATCTTCAGCATCTGGTGTATGCATTCCACAGATAGCACATCTCAGTATGGACTATAACTACAGCTCCAATGCTCTCTTGTTGTTTATGGGTAATGTCTACCATACTGACAGTACAACTCTGCTGTTTTAAGTCACTGATATATGGGGATTACTTATTGCTACACACATAAGTTAGCCCATCCTCACTGCCACACCAAACACCGATTTTCCTGGGATACCCTGTTGCAGTCAGTTTCCTAGGCTTTATGTAGAGATCACCAGGTTTGATACAAGAGTAACCAAGAGCAGGTTGCATCAATATTTATTTCATGGCAACACAGAGAACCTCTGATGGACACTGTAAAGACTTATGCTTAACTCCTCAGCACTGAATGGCTCCTGATTATAGACTGGAATGGGAAGATTTACTTGAGTTTCTTATGAATTTAATCCCATTGCAACCTGTATGGTAGTGTGAAAATGAATATTCTAATATTAGTGTCTAATGATAGTGCTTAATGCAGTAATCCATAATTTTAGAAAGCTACATTCTTGTTAGATCCCAAGATTGTTGTAAGTTAATTTAGAAAACAGTCATTCTGACTGACTGTGGAAGGTAGGGATACTGCTGTGGAGCGGCTATGCTGTCTCATGAAGGCAATAATGAAATATGTAATTATAGCATTAATTAACTGAAATAGGAACTATATTAGTTTTATAGTACTGCCAAGTCTTACTGATTCATCATTTTACATTTTACAATTACTGTCCACTTCTGTCACCATCTCCAACATCTGCAACAGATAGTGGCAGTGGAAATGGAGAGAAGTAGACAGATTCAGGATAAATGTGAAAAGAAGAATTAATAAGACTTGGTGATTAATTGGGTGTAACATAAGAAAAAGGAGAGAGAACTCCTACACTTGAGCCACTGGGTGGATGGTTGTACCACTGCCTGGAAAGAAGAGCAATTTTTCCAGAAAAGTGGATCCCCATTGGACACATTGAATCTTACGTGCCAAAAAGGACAGAAGTGGTGTTGCCTTTGGCCATGCTGAACTGGACCTCAAAAAACAGGTCTAAGCCAAATATGTGAAACTTGGAAACAGCAGACAGTAGCTGACATCCAAGCCACTGGAAAGAAGTAAGATCATCTTCGGAGGATGACAGAATGAGGCAAGAGCCTGGATCTTGTCCTCAGGGAACTCCCATGTAAAGATCTGTTAAGGAAAAGTGAAGGACCATTTCCTATTGCTGATGCCTTTTCAGATGATGAACATTGAGGAACAAACAGTACCGCAGAGCACTCTGTGTGTGTGTGTGTGTGTGTGTGTGTGTGTGGAGAGAGAGAGAGAGAGAGAGAGGGAGAGAGACGAATTACATCAGAGACAGCTGCAGGGGTTTTTGAACTACATTCATAAACTCTGATGTGTCTGTAAGAGAATCAAGAATAATATACACATAAAAGTCTTTTTAGAGACATGTGCCCTCATTTTTCAGGGAAAACTGGAGCTCAGGAAAGTGCAAGTCATTTGCCCAGTGACACACCACTGGTTAGATGGCAGCCCCACTGAGTAGAGCCGAAATTGCATAGTGATTACTTTGAGCCCTTTAACCCTTCAGGAATGTACATTACCGTTTTAGAGTTGAGATTCCAGACACATAAAGAAATTCTAGCATAGCTCTGTGTTAGCAGAATGTCCACCAAGCATTTGTAACTATGAGAAAAAAATTATCATTTTAAGCCACTACTACAGAAATATGTCAGCTTCAGAACAACCTTGCAAGGAAAGTATCATTTTCCTCATTTGTAAAATGGGGAAACAGGTTAAAGAATGAAGTAATGTGCTCAGGAACACATATATAATACATGGGAGAATGAGGTTTAAATTTGCTTTTACCATTAGCTTTGCATTAATGCTAGGAGGCATGGAGGAAAACATATGCCTTGTGCTTTGGACCCAGTATGTAACTAAGCGTATTTCCAAAAAGTAAAATGGCAATAGAATCAAGTCCATGAACAAATAAATTCCTGTGAGCCCTAGATTTTCCTCTTGTGGAACTGCAGTTCTGAGACCAAACTGCATTGGATAGAATCTAGGCTCCATTCTTGACTTATTGAGTGTACTAGACCTTTTGTACTTTATTTCACCATCTTCAATAAATTTGAATAATGATAATGCCTGCCTCATGTGGATGGCGTGGAGATTTCATAAAATAATGATGCAAAGGCTCTAGAATACTACCTAACAGGAAGTACTGCTATACAGCTGCTGCGACCTCTGCTGCCACTACTAGTTCAAACTTATTGTGGCTTTTTTCATCTAAGAGACTTATCTGAGTCCCCAAGTGGAAATTAATATCTCATTGTTGCCCCTGAATGTTAGAGTTGTACTTTGTTCTCAAACAGCATAGTTATGAAAAAGTGACATCCAGGCTATTACCTAGGGGATAGAGAACAGATTCAAGTGGCTACCCTGATTTGACCCTTCATGCTCAATAAATTGAAGCGTCAAGCATATTTATGCCTCAGGGCCTTTTTCTTTTATTCTCCTCATTGCCTGCAATGATCTCTCCCTGCATAATGAAACAGCCTTCTTTAGCATTTGCTTCAGATCTCAAATGTCACCTTATCAAAAGATCCATCCATACCACTCTACCTAAAATAGCACCTCCTTCCCACCATTGCTTTCTGTTTACTCACCCTCTTTATTCTTCAAAGAACACCATCAGATATATTACGGATCTGTTCAATAAGAGTCTGTATCCTCATTAGAACTTGGGTTCCACAAGAACAGGAATTTGGTCCATTTTGTTTATGGCTGAATTCCTAGAACATTCTGTGGAATATCACAGGCTCTCCATGAAAGTTTGTAGAACAGATGAATGAATGAGTGACTATTTAAACTAATTTGTCATCTACAGAGATCACTTTGATTTCCAGGTGCAGTGTCACCTGCACAAATTTTGGACAAATTAAGTGTTTCCAACCTTCCTACTGCAGGTGAGAATACTACTGCCCAGTTTTCTGTGCAAAATAATATTCATATCATTCTAGGTGCTGGATATTTTCCCTCTCCTCATTTGATCAATCCCAAGTCCTTTCAATTCTATGACCAGTAGATCTCAAGGATGTCCATTTCTCTCCTCATTATGTCTGCTTCCTGGTTCTAGCAACCATCCAGTGTCTCTCAACCTACTGGGTTAACATTATTATTGAATATTCCTATCCCTTTGCTTCTTCCATATTATTGTTAACATTTAGCATTTTACTTTGAAAATCAAGAGATCCTCACCTATAACACATTAGTGACTTCCCATTAACCTTAGTAAATAAAATCCAAACTCCTTCCCAAATTGTGGCTAGCTCAGTGAAGTCTTTGTCCAACCCTCCTCTCTATCCCCATCTCAGGTAACCCTCTCTACGTCAGGTTTTACTAAATCCAATCGCCCAGGACTTTCATTTCCTGATACAAACTCCGAATCTTTATACTTGCTGATTCCTCTGCTTGGAATGAGTTTCACTTGAATCCTCCCACGGCTAACACCATCTTTTAGAACTCAGGTTAAATGTCACATGATCAGAAATTAAACAGCCAAATCTTAAGCAAGTCTTCCTAGTTCCTTTAACCCTTTTCATAATTTTTAAGTCATATATTAGTATTGTTTAATGTCTATTTCCTACTCTAGGTTGTAAATTCTGTCTACTGTGGTAGATCCAGCTCCTAGTAGAGACCCTGACATATACTTGTCATTTAATGAACATTTATGAGTGCGGTTGAATAAATTAATGCCATAGGGGAACATATCAGAGACCTTGAGGACCCTGAAGGGACAGGAATTAGGGGCTTGATTCTCAGGTTCTCAGGTTTTTTTCTGGTTGATACTTGTAGCCAAAGACTAGAAAATTGTTCTGTTTGTCATCTTTCAAGTGTGTAACATGGAGGAGTAGGGAGTTCTGTGATCTTCCCACCACTGAAAAAATGTAATGACTCCTTTTGGAGATCATGATAACTGACATATTTCTGAAGGCCCTATGAGAACCTAGCTATACTATAAAATTCAATGAGGTAGGTATTGTTTTGTTGTCCCATTTCCCAGTGAAGCAAACTGAGGGACATAGAGGTTAAATAACTTGTCCAAGACCACAGAGCTTATTACAAAATATAAACATATACATATGGCTATGTATATTCACTGTCTGACCCCAGAAATTGACTTCCTAACAAGCCTTGGTAGTTTTGTACTTTTACTCTGCCAAAGCAATTTCAGCCAATCTTTTAATTACCTTTTCTTTCCTTACCACACTAGCTGTGTATCTCTTGCCCAAACTTCTCTGAGCTGCAGACTCACTTGCCTATCTACTCACAAAACATCTTTTCATGTGCATTCCAAACATAACATTTCCTAAACTGAATTCATGATCTACCTTGTATTCTTGTTTGCAAATGTGATCTTCTTCAGTTTCCTCTTCTCAGTAAATTTGTCAAGGGTCATTTGGTATAGAAATGTGTATGAGGGCACTTAAAAAAGTTCATTAAAATGTATATTATTAAAAAACTATGCATAGATGTCAAAATGTAAA
This sequence comes from Oryctolagus cuniculus, assembly GCF_051225735.1. Classification (NCBI taxonomy): domain Eukaryota; kingdom Metazoa; phylum Chordata; class Mammalia; order Lagomorpha; family Leporidae; genus Oryctolagus; species Oryctolagus cuniculus. The sequence goes on from NC_142877.1 coordinate 104,022,751, forward strand.
ATGTTTTGCACCAAAATACACTTACTTTTTAAATTCTACTTTTCCATGAGTTTTTGAAGGACTCTCTTGAGATAGATTGTTTGTATTAGATAATGGCATGCTCTCTTTTTCTCTTTTCTTTCCTTCCTCCCCCCCTCCTTGCCTTATCTGACTTTCCTTTACTGAATTGTGATTTATTTGTCTTTACATTCCTAGCATCTAGTACAAAGAAGGTGTTCAATACATTCTTGTTGTATGGAAGGAAAGAAGGATGGATGGATGCATGGATGATACATTGAGGGTGGGTGGATGGATGGGAAGGAGGGAGGGAGGGGGAAGGGGTAAGAATGGAAGGGGAAAAGGGAGGGAAGGAGGGAGGAATATTTGCTTATCTATTTCCCATCCAGGTGGTTTCCATTGCTACTTACTCATTTCTCCAGTCATTCTTCTAAGGACATTTTCCCAAATATCCCTTAATGGTCATTTTTCTTCTTTCTTGGCTTCTAACCTAAGGGTTTTTATTGCAGCATATTAATGAAAAAATTCTGTCTCATACAAATGATTTTTATTTCTTTTCACTTTGGCACTGGCACAGTTGGATTTGTGTGGAAAGTAATACTTAATAATGAGGAAAGACCTCTTTAGATACAGTAGCATAATCATTCAGCAGTAGGGAAAAGAGTGATATATGGGCCGTATAATTAGCAATCATCTGTTTCACATTTATTTTCTAGAAGGCATTCAGCAGCAAGCAGTAGGCCATGACTTCTTAGTTCCTCCTTGAAAACAAATAATAAGCCCTATATACTAAATTTTATCTCTTAAGTATGTTAGAACATACATACACACACACACACACACACACAGCCCAAGAATAGTCATTGTAACTCAAGGGAATGCAATTTATGTTTTTCTCAAGATAATTAAAATAACTTTCATTAGCCTCCAATCTAATCTCAATTCATTAGTAGTTTAAAATTGCTTTCCACTAAAGGTTACATTTTTATTGCTTTATTTTTGTTACTTTGTTTTCAAAATATGAAATTCTTTTAAGATTAGTTTGTATAAATTGATAAAAAAACAATTTAGAGAATATGCATCTTAAATACATGTAGGAAGTCATACTTAACCTAATGATTACCTTATTTAACCTAACAACCAAAAGTTATTAGATAACATGCACAAGAAAGTTAGATGTGATTACAAATTAGCCCTTCTGGAACATTCAATTTGTCTTTGAGTGAGTGACTTGGTCATTTCCAACCTCTCAGAAACTGAAGGGAAGTCTCTTTCACAACTTTGAGAATAAAATGAATTGGGAAAATAAATAAATGAGAAACTGTTATGAAGAGATAGATAAGTAAATAAAATTCTTTTTATTTATGTGAAAGGAAAAGATAGAACTCCCATTTTCTGGTTCTGTCCTCAAATTGCCTCAAGAGCTGGGAATGGGCAGAAGCTGGGAGCTGAGAACTCAATCCAGGTGTCTCATGTGGATGGCAGAAGCCTAGTTATTTGAGCCAACACTGCCTCCCAGAGTCTCCAATGACAGGAAGCTGGAATCAGGATCTGGAGCCAGCTACTGAACCCAAGCATCCAATGTGTGTCATGGGCATCTTAACCAGTAGACTAAATCTCTGCTCCTGAGAAGGTGCTTTGACATTTACACAGCATTATAAACAAAGTGATGACATTCTATGAATTAAATAATAAGAAAAAATGAAGTTATTTGTTGCCAGGCTGAATAAATCAAAATAGCAATGCTTTTATGTAGAGATGTGGCTGAGCTCCCACGGTAGAATTTTACTTGACTCCTAATGTGTTTAGATAATGAACTTGGCTCTCCATACGCAGAAATGTGGCATTTCAAATGTGTCCTAATTGGGATATTTTAATGTATTCTCTTTAATGCTTTCATACATTTTTGGAGAGTTCCACCATGATTATTTTTCCACTGAAATGTTTATTTTCTATAAAACTAGCAAATCCATGGAGAATGCATACTGAAAGTATCATCTTTTGTTCTCAGTCAAGATTTCCGTGGGCCGGTGCCGCGGCTCACTAGGCTAATCCTCCACCTTGCGGCGCCAGCACACCAGGTTCTAGTCCCAGTTGGGGCGCCGGATTCTGTCCCGGTTGCCCCTCTTCCAGGCCAGCCCTCTGCCGTGGCCAGGGAGTGCAGTGGAGGATGGCCCAAGTGCTTGGGCTCTGCACCCCATGGGAGACCAGGAGAAGTACCTGGCTCCTGCCTTCAGATCAGCGCGGTGCGCCGGCTGCAGTGTGCTGGCCGCAGCGGCCATTGGAGGGTGAACCATCGGCAAAGGAAGACCTTTCTCTCTGTGTCTCTCTCTCACTGTCCACTCTGCCTGTCAAAAAAAAAAAAAAAGATTTCTGTGGTTCTGTGACTCAGTTTCTGCAAGTCAATCACATTACCTATATTGTCTCCTTGTGTTGTTTAATTTTACCTTTTCTCTTACACAAAAATGAAAGAAGAACCTTGTATGAAGCCTAGGCGAATATAAATAATTCCACTATGACAATTAAATTTCCAAGTGAGAAAGTCACTGAACCTTCCTAGATTCTGAGATGTATCCTTCTTATAAACAAAAGGAAGCATTCTTAGGAACTAGAGTTTTCTGCTATAACTTGGAAAACTGTGATATGAGGGGACTTCAGAAAGCTCATAGAAAAATAGAATTAAAAGAGAGATTTGATACTTAATATTTGTTTGGGGGCAAAAGAATTGAAATCTATGCAGTCTTTTTTTAAATAGCTATTCCACACCTTCCAATAATATAATGCAAGTGAAATAAAATGTATGTTTCCATACACCACAATGATAGTGGGAACTGCAGTATTGGAAAAATGGAGGCTGCAGGTCAGCAGGGCCTGAGCGCTGTCCACAGCACCACCGCGAGGCACAGGGGTAAGACTGCAGGCCAGAACCTGCATGGTGCTGGTGCCTTCTACATCATCAGCCCCACCATATGCTTGGCCCAGATGGCACAGGCTACATGTGTGATTCTTGCAGGAACAGCCTGGCCTCTAGTGAGGGCCTAGCAAAGGAGAATCCCAAAGGCTTGAGCCCTCAGGACTGGGAATAGTCCCAAAGCGGGGGTCTTTGATGTGCTTCAGGCCTGAGCCATTGGCCTGCAGGCTGCCTCCTAGTAGCACATGGCCCCTGAGTGCATTACCAGCTGAGGCTGGACTCCCAGCCCCCTATACCTGGGCCTTGGCAGTTGTATCTGGCTTGACAACAGTTGGGCAGACCTCATGTTTCCTTGTCTGTGGGCACACTTGTTGGCAGTCAGTGGCTTGAGGTCACAGTCGTCCAGGTGTGGTGGTAGGCTTCAGCACAGCTCTGGGGAGGGGCTGATGAACTTCTGCAGCCAGGACCAGAGTGGGTGTGCCTGGCAATCACACACCCAGGGGTTGTGGTTGAACTGTAGGTACTGCAAGTCCCTCAGGGGTACCAGGGTCTACGTGAACAGCACTGAGAGGTACAAATTAGAAAAGCATCAGGAGGTGGCCAAGGTCACAGAAGGTGTGCAGGTGCATGCGGGCCACATGGTTCTGGTGCAGCAGGATGTGGTCAGGGCTGTGTAGGCCGCTGCAGGCATGCTCCAGCATGCCGTGGGTCATGCTGGGGATGCAGTGGCACATGCAGGAAGAGGTGCCTGAGGTTGCGCGTGTCTTGGAAGGCATCCTTGAAAGTGCCTGCAGCCCATTTCCCTGCAGGTAAAGCTTCTTCAGCTGTTACTGGCTTGTCCACGAGCCATGTCACTCACAGTCCTTCCTGCTTCCCAGCACGCACGAGGGCCATACTGGGCCTAATTGTTGACTCTGTGTAGTCATGGATCAAACAATTATTGATGTGTGCTTCCTCTGTACCAGGCACTGTGCTAGACCCAGAGAACTGAATAGTGAGTAACAGAGACTTGTCTTGTCCTCAGAGGGATTATATTCAGGGCACAACTTGTCCCAAACTGGAAGGTAAAACCTCATGCCACCCGAAATTCCAGAAAATTTGATTTTCCAGAACAATCATCCGAGGATACCCTCTGCCTTTACAGCAATGGGCTCTAACCTGCCTAACCCAGGGAAATCCAGCACTACATCAGCATCCCTGAGAATGCTGTATTTGAAACTAAATTTTTATAATATCATGACGAGTTCATACAAACTAAGAAAAACATTTGTAAGCCCAGCAAGAAGACTCTGAAGTAAAGTCTGCAACATAAATTACAATTATATGTCTTCTGCAATTTTTGTTTTAATTTTACTTAAGGTATACAAATTTCATGTGTTTCATATATATAAATTTAAGAACATAGTGATACTTCCCACCCTACCTTTTCTCCTGCCATGCTTCCCCCACTTCCTCCTCCCTCTCCTATTCCCACTCTTTATTTTTACAAAGATCTAATTTCAGTTTACTTTATACTCATAAGATTAACCCTACAGTAAGTAAAGAGTTCAACAAATGTTTGAAGGAAGACACCCTGTTCCTCAACAGTAGAAACAAGGGCTATAAATGATCATCAGATCTCAAAATGTCAATTTCACTCCAATACATTACATTTTAGGTAGTCTACTAATTACTACAGATTAGTGAAAAATGTGTGGTATCTGTCCTTTGGGACTGGCTTATTTCACTAAGTATAATGGTTTCCAGTTGCATCCATTTTGTTGCAAAAGACAGGGATTCACTTTTTTTTACCATTGAATAATATTTCTTAATGTGTGTATACCACAATTTTTTATCTAGTCAGCAGTAGATGGATATCTGCGTTGATTCTGTATTTTAGCTATTGTGAATTGAGCTACAATGAACGTGGGTATATAGAGGTACCCTAATCCATTGTTGGTGTGAATGTAAACTGGTGCAGCCATTGTGGAAGAGAGTATGGAGATGCCTCAGAAATCTGAAAATAGATCAGATTTTGCTACCATATGACCGTAGAAATCCCTGTCCTGGGAATATACCCACTTGATCCTATTTATATGATCATTTTAAGACTTAATCCTCTCTGTATGTTCTCTTTTTTAACACTTAATATGATCACTTTAACACTTAAGATGGCATTTTCACCACCCATTTTAATGGGATTTGGAGTCCCATGCCAAGTTTTCAAACTGTACCCTTAGAAGTCTGTAGGAATGTATGCAGTACTATACAGCATCACAGTTACAAACTTCCTCCTCTCTCTATTATTCCCACTCTTATTTTTTACTGATATCTATTTTCAGTCGAATTTGTACACATGATTAACCCTATGTGAAGTAAAGAGTACAAAAAATAGTATAAAGAAAAAGAAAAAACTATTCTTCGACATTCAAGACAAGGACTCTGTTCAAGTCATTGCTTCTCATAGTGTCAACTTCACTTCTACAGATTTCCCTTTAGGTGCTCTATTAGTTATGACAGATCAGGAGAACATATGTTATTTGTTTCTTTGGGACTGGCTTATTACAGTGAGAGCGATGTTTTCCAAATTCATCCATTTTGTTGCAAATGACCTAATTTCTTTTTTTAACCACTGTGTAGTATTCCATAGTGTACATATCCCATATTTTCTTTATTCAGTCTTCACTTGACAGGAATTTAGATTGATTCCATGTCTTAGCTATTGTTAATTGAGCTGCCTAAATATGGGGCTGCAGGTAACTCTTTCATATGCTGATTTCATTTCCCTTGGATAAATTCCCAGGAGTCAGATGGCTGGGTCATATGGTAGGTCTATATTCAGATTTCTGAGGTATTTCCATACTGTCTTACATAGTTGCTTTACCAGTTTACATTTCTACCAGCAGTGGTTTAGGTACCCTTTTCCCCACATCCTCACCAGAATTTGTTTTTTGTTGATTTCTGTATGGAAGCCATCCTAAATGGGGTGAGATGAAACCTGATTTGGTTGTGATTTGTATTTCCCTGATGGGTAGTGATCCTGAAAATTTTTTTATGTGTCTGTTGGCCATTTGTATTTCCTCTTTTGAAAAATGTCTAAGTCCTTTGCCCATATCTTCACTGGGTTGCTTGATTTGTTGTCATCGAGTTTCTTGATCTCTTTATATATTTTGGTTATTAATCCTTTATCAGTTACATAGTTTGCAAATAATTTCTCCCATTCTGTCAGCTGCCTCTTCACATTCCTGAGTGTTTCTTTTGCAGTACACAAACTTCTCAATTTGATGTAATCCCATTTGTTAATTTTGGCTTTGATTGCCTGTGCCTCTGGAGTCTTTTCCAAGAACTCTTTGCCTATGACAATGTCTTGCATGGTTTCCCCAAAGTTTCTAATAATTTGATTCAGTTGGTTAGAATTCTGTTGAGGATTTTTGCATCTGTGTTCACCAGGGATATTGTTCTGTAATTCTCTTTCTGTGTTGCATCTTTTTCAGGTTTAGGAATTAAGGTGATGCTGACTTCATAGAAAGAATTTGGGATTATTCCCTCCCTTTAAGTTGTTTTGAATGACTTGAGAAAAATTGGAATCAGTTCTTCTTTAAATGTCTAGTAGAATTCAGCAGTGAAGCCATCTGGTCCTGGGCTTTTCTTTGTTGGGAGTGTCTTTATTACTGATTCAATTTCCATTTTGGTTATAGGTCTGTTTAGCCTTTCTGTGTCTTCCTGGTTCAATTTAGGTAGATCGTATAGATCCAAGAATCCATCCATTTCTTCTGGGTTTCCCAGTTTGTTGGCATATAGGTCTTTGTAGTAATTTCTGATGATTCTTTTTATTTCTACAGTATCTGTTGTTACATTTCCTTTTGCATCTCTGATTTTATTTATTTGGGTCTTCTTTCTCCTTTTTTGGTTAGTTGGAACAATGGTGTGTTTATTTCTCTGAAAAATCAACTCTTCATTTTGCTGATCTTTTGTATTGTTTTTTTGGATCCATTTTGTTGATTTCTTCTCTAATTTTAATTGTTTATTTCCTCCTACTAACTTTGAGTTTGGTTTATTGTTGTTTTTCTAGATCCTTGATATGCATTAATAGCTCATTTATTTGGTGCCTTTCTGGTTTCTTGATATAGGCACCAATTACAATTAACTTTCCTCTTAACACTGCTCTTGTTGTATCACTTAAGTCTTGATATGTTGTGTTGTCATCTTCATTTGTTTTCAGAAATTTTCTTATTTCTCTTTTAATTTCTTCTGTGACCCACTGTTCATTCAGGAGCATGTTGTTCAGTCTCCATGTGTTTGCATATGTTGTAGGGATTCCTGAGTTGCTGATTTCCAGCTTCACTCCATTGTGATGAGAAGATACATGGTATGATTTTGATTTTTTAATTTTCTGAGACTTGCTTTATGCCTAACATGTGGTCAATCCTAGAGAAAGTTCCATGCACTGGTGAGAAGAATGTGTATTCTGCAACTGTAGGATGAAAAGTTCTGTAGATATCTGTTAGGGTCATTGGTCCATAGTAGCAATTAAATCTGCTGTTTCCTTGTTGATTTTCTGTCTGGTTGATCTGTCCATTGCTTAAAGTGGGGTATTGATGTCCCAAATTACTATCATATTAGAGTCTATATATCCCTTTAGATCCCTTAACATTTCTCTTAAATAGCCAGGTGCCCTGAAATTAAGTGCATATACATTTATAATAGTTATATCTTCCAGTTGAATTGATCCCTTAATCATTACATAATGCCTTTCTTTGTCTCTTTTAATAGTTTTGTGTTAAAGTCTATTTTGTCTGATATTAGAATGGCTATGCCAGCTCATTTTGGTTTCTGTTGGCATGGAATATTTTTTTCCACCTTTTCACTTTCAGTCTGCGTGTATCTTTGTTGGTGAGATATGTTTCTGGTAGGCAGCAAATATATGGATTTTTTAATCCATTCAGCCAGTCTATGTCTTTTAACTGAAAAGTTGAGGCAATTCACATTCAAAGTGACTATTGATAAGTAATGACTTCGTCCTGCCATTTTTCCATAAATTTTCCTATTTTTACTTTGACTTTCCTTTGAACTTTTACTGGGAGATTTTCTTCCTTTATCTTATTTTGTAGTGATGACCATGTTTCTGTGTTTCTGTGTGCAGCACATCCTTAAGCATCTTGTGAAGGGCTGGACAGGTTTCGGTTTCGGTTTGTTTTGGAAGATCTTTATTTCACCTTCATTCATAACTGAGAGCTTTGCAGGGTATAATATTCTGGGTTGACAGTTTTTTTCTCCTAAGACTTGGAATGTATCTCACCATTCTCTCCTAGCCTATATGGTTTCTGGTGAGAAATCAGCTGTGTGTCTATTTGGAGATCCTCTGAAAGTAATCTGACCTTTCTCTCATGCACATTTTAGAATCTTTTCTTTATGTTTTACATAGTGAGTTTGATTACAGTGTTTCATGTTGAAGATCTTTTCTGATAATGTCTATTAGGAATTCAATTTGGTTTCTGTACTTGGATGTCCCTTTCTTTCTCTAAATTAGGAAAGTTTTCTGTTATTATTTCACGAAATTGGTCATCTAATCTTTTCTCTTTCCACACCTTTCAAGAAATCCTAGAACCTGTATATTGGGTCGTTTGATAGTATCCTATAGATTCCCAAAGGTGATTTTTAGTTTTCTAATTTCTTTTTGTGTTTGGCTTCCTATGCTTTGTCTTCTAAGTCACATATTCTTTCTTCTGCTTCACCAATTCTGTTGTTAAACCACTGCATTTTTTATTTGTTCTGTTGAATTCTTCATTTCCAATATTTCATTTTGATTTCTCTTTAAGATCTCAATTTCATGGGAGAAATTTTATTTCATGTTATGTACTGATTTCATTAGTTCATGTATTTGCTTCTGATTACTTCTATGTAATCTTATGATAAATATTTTGAATTCCATTTCTTGCATTTCTTCAATATCATCATCTTCACAATCTAGTATTGAAGTGTTGTGTTCTTTTGGGGGAATCATTTTGTCTTCCTTATTCTTGTTTCTTGCATTGGTGTGTTAGCTATTTGGCTTTTGTGGAGATACTCAATGGTTTATTCTTTGTTTTATTGCTGTGGTGGCTTTTATCTTTGTACTATTCCTCTGTAGATTAGTGGAGTATCTACTTTCAGTGAATACCTACAGGTGTGTGGTGGGTCTGGCCAGGGAGCTCCGTTCAGTTCTGCAGGGTAAAGGGAATGTCTAAGGTGAAACACCCAGTTTTGGGGTGGTAAATCTCCTCTTTTTTATTTTTATCAAAGGGAGGTTTATTCTGCTCAGCTGAGCTCCTCTCCTCAAACAAGACCAGTGCCTGAGTGCTCGCACCAGTGGGTATATATTCTCCACTCTGTCCCAAGGACCAAAGGATCTGTTCAGTCCTCAGTGTAGGTTCAGATTCCCCAGCAATATCCCTCACCAGGGAACGAGGAAGCACTGAGTGTGTGGAGTCTCCCGCAGTGACTGCCCATAGTCCCAGATACACTGTGAGTCCTCGCACACAGCCTCAGATTTTTTTCACAGTCTTGGCACAGAAGCCTCCCACAGCCACAAGCTCCCAGCCTGTTAGTTCTCCCCACCAGTCAGGAGTCTCCACTCGGCTGTTTGCTGGGCATGGATATGAGCTGGTGCAGCTGTTATGTATGTCCAAAACGGTGCCTGCTCTCTATTGGCTTGTTACAGAATGCTGTTGCAGGGTGATTGGGGAGAGAAACGTTTCCTGCCTTTTTTTTCCTCCTCTAGTTTGGCAGGTACACTATCCTCTATGGGGCTCCAAGGCCTATTTCCTCTAGGCTCTTCCTGCAGCTTTATCACCAGTGGCTTGGGCTGCTACAGTCTGGTCTCACCTCACTCTCTAATGCTTTTGTAGAGGCTTTCTGCTGCTGGGGTCCTGAGTTGTGGGTGTCCACATCCTCCACATAGGTCCACTGTGTCCCTCTAATTTGCATAGAGCTTTCTCAGCCATTTCCTCCCTAACTCTTCCCTGAGACTGCACTCCCTCCACTTTTTTAAAACTACCTTTTCCTAGACTAGAGCAGTAAGCTCCCTCCCTATTCTGCCATCTGTCTCCCCCTCCCTCTCACTTTTCTTTCTGTTCTTTCCACAACTCAGCCATCTCCCTGGGAAGTAACTTTCAAAGAGAAGGCACCTAATTGATTCTTCATGTCTTTTGGGCAAAGACAGAAGCCGAAATTTATGAATGGTTTTCAGAGTACAAAGTCCTAGTTTTACCTCCCTAGCTTTTGTGTTTATAAACAGTCCTAAAAGAAGCAAAAGCTTTGGTTCGAATAACTCAGCCTATGAAATTCTTTGCCTGACACCGACCTAGATTTAAATCTCATGCCTCCTTCTCTCTGCTTTCACCACCATTCTCCATACAAATGTATACTCCATGAGGAAGCCACAGGAATCTTTGGATACTTAAATCACAAAGGCTCCCAGTGTCCCATGATAAATTCCAGCTGTCTTTCCACATGTGAAGTTCTGCACACTATGATCTTCCACTTTTCAGCCTCTTCTGATGCCGTGTTTCCTTATTCTGGACATCCCAAGCACATTGCTCTCCTTTTTGTCTCTTAAGGATACCAAACAATTTTTCAGTCCAGGGCTTTTTTCTCCTAGAACACACACCCCATGCTCTTTACCCAGGGGGCTGCCTTCTTCCTTAGATCTCAGTTTATATGCTCCCTCCATAGAGAAGCCTTCCCCTGACCCTTTGTCGACAGTATCATGTACCTCCCCCTACTCGTCTCCCATTATTTTCTCTTCAGAATATTCATCCTTATCTGAACTTATCCTTCTTTTTACATCTTTTTTAAATATTTAGTTTTACTAGGAGGGTGTGGGAGAGTTAGGAGAGGGAAAGAACTTGCAGCTGCTGATTCACTCCCCAAATGGCTGCAATACCTAGGGCTGGGCCAGATCGAAGCCAGTAGACAGGAGCTTCTTCCAAGTCTCATATGTGGGTGCAGGGGTCCAAACACTTGGGCCATCTTCTGTCACTTTAGGGAGCTGGATCAAAAGTGGAGCAGCTGGAACCTGAACCCATGCCCATATGGGATTCTGGCATTGCAAGTGGCGGCTCAACCTGCTATGCCACAGCCCCAGCCCTGTCCCTCTCTTTGAAAGTCACTTTTGCCCATTTTTAAAATATATTTTGCAGAATGCAAATGCTATTCATACCTCTCTTGTCCACAGCTTGGTCTCCAGTGCTTGACAGAGTGGCAGATTTGTCACATGAATATGTCCACACTTAAGGGCCCGGCTTATTGGTAAAGGCACTCCACATCCCAAACATCATACAAGTTCATGTGTTCTAAGTTCCAACTCAATTTAAACCAGAGGAAATGTGGGTATACACTCCAACTTAGTTTCTTTTTTCTGTTTCAGTCCTCTCTAATAAATAGTGACATTATCTTTGTGAAGTTACATGCCCCATGGGAAGTCCTTGGAAGATATGCAGAACAAATGAATGTAAGAATGCCTTTCAGGTAGGTGTCAGTGTATTTCCCCCCACTCCCCCTGCTTCTTCACTGCAAACCTAATGTTCTTCTCATTAGGGAAAAATAAAACTAAAATGCAGACCTAAAAGCCATTAGAGGAGAAAAATCCTTCACATGTTTAGAGGTGCAGATAAATCTTCATGGCCAGTACGATTTCCTGACTTTATGTGAAATATCTTAGCTAATTCAGTCATTAGCAGGCAGACTTTTCAAGAGCTTATGATAATGAAGCATTTTCCAAGTAGCATTTTTATTTTAACGATGCCAATTTTTAGTTCTATGCATTGTGACTTTGAATACCCAGACTCCAGGCACCATGCTTCCTACTGACCAGTCCCTTTCAGAAAACCATTTAAATCTCCCAAAGAAACAAGTTCAAGAGATTTCATGAGAATGTAATCTTTCTAAACAACCTGTTCTTGATTTAAAAAAAAAAACATAAATACTGTGCAAACAAAAATGTTGGTACTTGTTCCATGAAGGAACAATCTATGTGGATTACCTAGTTAGTGTTATTAAGAAGACTGATTTATCTTCATCTCACAGTGAATATTATCTTACCTGTGGACTAAGGAAAAGTGATTCTGATTTGCTTGATAAAAAAAAAATAATGTATTAAACTTGAAATTTTAAAAGCAATGTGGGAATGCCTGTACTGGAATCTTTTCTAGGAGGTGGGAGGTTTAGTACCAAGAACAGTTCCAAAGGGACTTGATGAATTGGTACTTTATGTTTGCATTTTGCCAGTAAAACTAAGTCAGATGACAGGAATTAGACAAACTGGTACCAGTTCTACAATATACCTCTCAATGTGCTATGGAAAGCTATACTGACAAAGAATCAGCTCTGCTTATCGAGACAGAGAAAGGAACTGGGGACACATTTAGAAAAGAACACTCTCCATTTGTAGGCCTCTAAAATATCTCACTCTTTTACATCTTTTTTCTTTTTTATTGGCCTGTCTGTCCTAATAGCAAGTTAAACTAGAGGTTGGGGGTTCTAACATCTGTATCCCTGGAGGCAAATTTCTCACAGTTGATAAATATAGTTTTGATTCTATCATATATTTTTGTTCTTGTTAAAAAGGAAATCTGTGGACTCAAGGGTTTAATAAATTAAGAGAAGGTATATCAACTTAGTTTCCATTGAAATTGTTGCATTATAGTTCATTAAAACCAATTATTTATCAATGATATAAAAACTACCTAACATGAAATAATGTAATATTACACCTAAGATTCAGGAGGAAAAGAAATGACTACAATATATGTTTAGCTTGAAATGGATAGTTTCTCCCATGTATAAATTTCACAAAACCCTCAACATACCTCTGTGACAGAGAACCCAAAGAGATTTGTGCAAATGTGAACAATGTTAATGCAAAGAAAGTTCCCTTAGTACTCACAAGGATTTCATATCTGGAGTGCCTGGCCACATCCTAGATAGCACCACTGCATTCCTCTCACATGGTAGAGAAGTGATGCTTCCAGTCACCATTAATATGCTATTCTCATACAACAGTAAAATGTGATCCAAGTAATGCGATGAGAGTGAGCATAATAATCTTCTTAGATGTAGGAGTTCCTGTAGGACAACAATTTTAGGAGAAAATACTGTTGGCTATTATTGTTCATGTTCCTATAGATAGGACACTTATAAATACTTAAATTGAGCAATAAATATGCCAATTATGGTAACTTACAAATAAATGTTATGTCACTGAAGAATTTGCAGATTTGAGAATTTAGGTTATATGTGGTACTAATTGCCTCCAGTAGAGATGTGGTTTTACTTAAACATATTGCAGGTGCTACAACCTGATGCACTTTAAATTTATGCTGTTAATCTTGTCCACAGTTTCAGCCTAAGGAGATACATGCATTATCAGAGAATCCTCCTACCATGTCATTTCAACAAAATGAACAAATATCAATTAAACTGAATTTAGATGCCTCAAAGAATCTTATCCGCATTTATTATTTTCTGTATAATTCAGTTCTGAATCTCAGTTTTAGTTTCCTTCGATTTTCATCCATACAATGTTAAAAAAAAAACATATATCCATGGGTATGTTTTTATAAAGTTAATACAGTTGATTTTTTAGGTCAATTTTAGGTTTACAGAAAATTGAGCTTGCAATACGGGGAATTCCCATATACTCCTTCCAGCCCCACTCAGTGTTTTGTTATTAACATCGTGCCTTAGTGTAGGGTATATCAGTTACAATTGATAGGCCAGTATTGGAACATTAATATTAACCTAAGTCCATAGTTCAGGGTTCACTCTTTGTTGTACAGTTCTCTGAGTTTTTTGTTCTTGTTTTTTGACAGGCAGAGTGGACAGTGAGAGAGAAAGGTCTTCCTTTTGCTGTTGGTTCACCCTCCAATGGCCGCCGCGGCGAGTGCGCTGTGGCCAGTGCACCGCGCTGACCCAAAGGCAGGAGCCAGGTGCTTCTCCTGGTCTCCCATGGGGTGCAGGGTCCAAGCACTTGTGCCATCCTCCACTGCACTCCCAGGCCACAGCAGAGAGCTGGCCTGGAAGAGGGGCAACCGGGACAGAATCCGGTGCCCTGACCGGGACTAGAACCCGGTGTGCCGGCACCACAAGGCGGAGGATTACCCTATTGAGCCACAGTGTCTGCCACTGAGTTTTAACAAATACATTTTGTCATATCTACCATAACAGTGGCATGCAGAATAGTTTTATGCCCTAAAAATTCCCTGTGCTACACCTATTCATATCCTCTCCCTCACAGCCCACATCCCTGGCAACAACTGATATTTTTTATTATCTCTATAGGTAATGCCTCAAAGATGCACAATATTTTGTGGTTATTTCCCATTTTCCAAAACTGAGATAGCTCGGTAACAGTTTGGAGTATATATAAACCATGTCAGTTTCATTGCTTCTCCATTGGTTTAAGCTCAAAATACAGAAAGGCAGATTGCATTTTATTGAAACATTGAACTCTCCATTCACTCATATAGAATTTTGTTCAATATTTTAAAAGTGTAGTATAGAGCAGTATAGCAGACCCTTATTAAATCTGATTATAAAAACCTCTTTTTAGGATCCCTTGGCTTCACCTGTTTAATCTGTAACCAGGGCCTCATGGTTAGCAGATGCCCCAGTGTGGTTATTTACAACTTGTCAATGTTAGCCTTCTTAACATACTGGCTGTAAAATATATATTTTTATATTACCCCTGTGTAGACCAAAAGAGAAATATTCTGTAAACTTGAAGGGCTGTATAAACATTAGTTAATATAATAATGTGCCCATAAAGTTATGTTTGTTGCCCCAATCCATCTCTGCATTTCCCTGGGAAAAAAAGCTGTCCTCAACTAAAGCCATGCAACTACCAATCCATGCAAGTACAAATCACCACTCTGTGCATGTTTTGTTGGCAAAGAGCAACCATAAAGATTATGGTAATGAGAAGAGGAGGATAGCAGTGGAAACTTTCATAAGATTTCATGATGCAGAAACACATGCCCTGTGTTCCCACTACATTTCTCACTGTTAATCTCTTTTTAGTTTTTTCTTCTTCACCTCTTACAGGCTTCTATCTTCAATCTCCTTTCCTTCCTTGCTAGTTCAAACTGTAACTGACGATGGGTTTTCTTCACGACTGGCTTCATTTTTGCTGTTCTTCCAGGAGAAAAATCTATTACCTGCCCCGCCGGTACAAGTTCATGAGCAGGTGAGTAGCATTTTCTGTCTTGATGGTGTGTGTTTGCCTGTTGGCCTGTGTACTCCCAACAATGACAAGGGGCTGCCTTTGTCACATGGGAAAACCAGCTGCCATGCATGTTCTAAAAATAGCTATTTCAGGTTAATCTGAACAAAAAACAAAAAATCCAAACTGAAAATGTCCTTCTTGAAGGCTTCCCCTTCCCACTTGGAAGGATGCAGTCCACCTGCAGTATGTTGAGGCTGCTGCTTTTAAAACCCCAGCTGTCAGATTAATCACCTAAACTCTCAGCCTTTGAGATCATCTGGAGGCTTCGATGTTGTTTTTTTCTCTCCCAGACTCCTCCCCTACTGAATGTAATTTGAAGCTTGATGTGCAGTCACCCTCTCAAAAAGCTGATGTCCACATGGGACCCCATGATAGGAGAAAGGGACTCCTATGTTAGCAATGCTTTTTTAATAAAATATGCAAATGTGTAACCTCATTCAGGAGCCACTCATATCCTCCCCCTTTTTTTATCAAAGAAAAACCTCATTGGATAACATTGTGTTTTTATTATAATGTGTGTCCTTCTCAAGCTTGTTTCTCATTTTTTTTTTTTGAGAACACATCAATGATAATGTGTCCTAGTTGTGATCATTTACAAATCCAATTGAAACCTTAATTGGTCGTGTGTCTCCCGTCACCTTGAACTGAGTTGATTGTTAAACTGGGAAACCAGTGAGTTTCTCTGAAAGTCCTGTAGGTCAGTGTGGTAAGACTTAGGATTCACATTTGCTGTTTGTGTGCTATGCATGGTTATAAGTAAATAATTGGTATATTTTGGTGAGTTTACTTAAATGCACATGCACTCAAGTAAGTATGGTGTGAGAATTGGCATCCAAGGAAACTGAACTGTGGCTTCTCAGAATGTCCCTGTGCAGCACCTTTTTGGCCGTTCTTTCACTAGAAAACAGGCATGACATTTGGTCTCACCTTATTTAAATTAGTTCCTTGTCACACAGTGACTTTCTATGAAAACCCAATGCAACGTTTTAGCCAGTATTAGTAGTTCTCAATAGTTCTCAAACTTTAGGCAGTGTCAGAATCACCAGAAAGGGCTTGGTGGAAACATAGATTTCTAAACCTCACCTGCAGAGTTTCTGATCCAGCAAGTTCATGGCAAGGCCATAGAATGTTAAGCTCTAACTAGTTCCCAGCTGAAGCTAATGCTGCGAGTCCGGGGACCATGTTTTGAAAACCACTGGTCTATAGAACAGATCAGTCTGCAGCTTCCAATTAAAAGTAAGGATTTTACTGACCGTAGATGGAGGGAATGAAAACCAAAATCAAGTAAAACCTGAAGGAAATACAACAAGGTGAGAAGTTTCTCCCAACTTTCATGACATAGTAAAAATATCAAGTCTGTACATGATCACGTTTCAATCTATTGAGTGAGATATAATCCAGATTCTAAAAGGAATTGGAGAGAAGAAGCATTACTCTTGTTCAAATGGACCAGCCAGCCTTCACTCAGGAAATCCCACATGGGTGGGACAGAGCATATCATTTGTGATCACAAAGCCCACATTGATACTGGGTGACTAGAGGCAACTTACTTCAAAACTCTGAACCTAAATTTCCAAAATTTATAAAATTTTTTCCTAAATTTATAAAATTAGGATACTTATATATTCCCCAAAAGATTGATGTAAAGTTTGTGACTAGTAGATTGATGTTCTAAAAGTGATTATCATGTTTATAATATGTAATGCTTATAAATATACTCTCATGTGTTTGTGTACTTCCTGTTGCCTTTCTGCTTCTGAACTTGTCATCCATCTCCTCTGTCATTCCTTTCTTCTGTCCCCTGGTGACTAATGCTCCATTTTTCTGGAAAGCTCTGATTTTACTTACCAAGTGGTCATTTATATCTATTCCATACATTCTCAGATACATTTCCTATGCATATCTTGTCTCCACCATATACACGGTTACATAATTTAAAACCTCAGGGTAATTCTGAATGGTTAGCCCCTGATATGATCATCCTTTCAAGTTCTGCAGATGCTGTTCCATGAATACTTCAAGTACCTGTCCATTACTCTTCATTTCCACTGATGTCACTGAAGCTGAACTCTGATCACCTCTTGTCTGTTTTATATCAATTTATGTTCCTACCCCTGTTCTGATGTCCTTCCAAATTCTCTTCTAATCATCTCCCTATGTAGCAAATCTGATTATGTCACAAGGTGGCCACCCCACAGTGATTACAATGAAGTTAAAAGCTTCAGCTTAAAAGAGCCCACTTTAGGGTCCTGCACTGCGGCATAGTGGCTCAAGCTGCCGCTTGCAACACTGGCATCCAGTATGGGCACCAGTTCAAGTCCCAGCTACTCCACTTCCCATACAACTCCCTGCTAATGCACCTGTGAAAACAGCAGAAGATGGCCCAAATGCTTGGGCCTCTGAACCCATATGGGAGACCCAGATGGAAGCTCCAGGCTCCTTGCTTTGGTCTGGTCCAACCCTGGCCATTGTGGTTATTTGGGGAGTGAACCAGCGAATGGAAGACTTCTCTCTGCCTCTCCCTCTCTGTAACTCCGCCTTTCAAATAAATTGGAAAAAAAAAATGAAATCAGCCCATTGTAAACCATCTGCACCCATTTCTCCCTTCCTACCACTCTGCTCCAACTATTTTGAACCATACATGGTTCCCAAACTATTATGCCTCCTTGAGGTTGTGTGTCACTGCATATAGTGGTTCCTCTTTAAAAGCCTTTCTCATTTTGTTCACTAAGGTTATGCCTACGCAGCCCTCAAAACTCAGCCCATGCAATTGGATCTTTTGGCCAAGTTAAATGATGCTCCCTCTTTGTGTTCCATTTGGCACCTGTGGTCCATTACCCTGTAGTCTATGATGTGGATGTCTGTCGCACCACCTATACAGTATTTGAAGGCAAAATGGCATTCATTTCTATATTTCTATTACCTTGAACATTATAAGTGGAGTAAATCTCCATACGCTTGTATGAAGATGGAGTGGGGAAAGAGGAGGTCAGAAAGAAGATAAACACAGAGAAACCATGTCTCCCATAGGGGTAAGAAATGTCTGGCTCGTTGGGCATATATAACCTATTGAATCATTTGGCCTGGCTCTGCCAAGGCAACCGCAAGTGGGACTTGGAATTAAATAAATCTATAGCAGGCTAATTTTTAAGTTGGCAATTTTTCATGGTCCATGAGTGATGTTATAAATATCCAAATGGCCTCTGGCAGGAAAAAAGAAGGTTTCCCACCCCTGGTAAAGCATCTGATGCAGAATTGGGACTAGAACATTCGCTCAAACAATGGGGGAAAGATCAGTAATGAGGGGTTGAAAAAGATGCTAATAAGAGGAAAAACGTAGGACCTGAACCCTGGTTAGGATACCAAATGTCATGAAGTCCAACCATTATCAGATTCAACTGTTCTTCAATAAATTTGTGGAGAAATAGAACTAAAAGATAAATTTATTTTGTGCAAAAAATGTTGAGATCCATGCATGTGAGTAGTAGTAGTCAGAAAGTTCATGGAAAATGTATATTGTGAATACAATATGCATAGATTTCAAAATTTACTTCCAAAATAAATTTATCTTTTAATTTCACTTTCCACACACTTTTTGAAGTACCCTCATATTTAAACTTCTACAATACGTTTGACAAGTTCGCTTTTGAAAATTCCTGGTGTTAGGAAATTCCCTAACCCTCTGTGGGAATCTGATGAAAATGCTTCCTTTTTTTTTTTTTTTTTTTTTTTTTTTTTGACAGAGTGGACAGAGAGAGAGAGAGAAAAGTCTTCCTTTGCCGTTGGTTCACCCTCCAATGGCCACTGCGGCCAGTGCGCTGCGGCCGGCACACCACGCTGATCCGAAGGCAGGAGCCAGGTACTTATCCTGGTCTCCCAGGGGTGCAGGGCCCAAGCACTTGGGCCATCCTCCACTGCACTCCCGGGCCATAGCAGAGAGCTGGCCTGGAAGAAGGGCAACCAGGACAGAATCTGGCGCCCCGACTGAGACTAGAACCCGGTGTGCCAGCGCTGCTAGGTGGAGGATTAGCCTGTTGAGCTGCGGTGCCAGCGAAAATGCTTCCTTAAAATAAGTCATCATCCCTCTGTTTAGCTTTCACTCCTTGACTATAATTCTAATCCCAAGTAGATAAAAAATCTATAGAGCAAAACAGGCAACATATGTTAAAAGAATGTGAAATTACCGAGAAAAATGCGTGGTGCTTAGCAGCTGTTTGGAGATTCAGAGTTGGGAAAGAGGAAGAAGTCCGTACTTAAGGGATTGGGAAAATGTTGGAAGTAAAAGCAGAATCGAAATCCAGAAAAGATAAAAGTGTGATAAAGAAGAGGATTTTTCTTTTAACAAACTGTGCATTAGAACTATACTAGGTCTTTGAGGTACTGGTGCCCTGGAGGCCTTTGGAACCGATGGCAAAGCAGTTGAAGCAAGAATAAAGCTGGAGAGTCAGTTTGGGAGTCACAGCTGCAGAAATCCTGATTTTAGCCAGGAGAGTATGTGGACTTTCCAAGGAAAGGGTGTGAGGAGTGAAGAAAAAAGCACAAGTGGCCATGTTTTAGAAAATCGACTTCAAGGGTATCAGAGGAGACATGCAGAGGATAGAGAGGAACAGACTGAAAGTAGCAGAAGAATGAAGGGAGGGCAGTTGCAAGAAACCAGGAGTGAACTTTCATAAGGAAGCATATTCTTCAACTTCTGATGACCAATGACAAATGAGAATTGATTTGGGATACTTAGAAGTTGTTGGTGACCCCGATGATAGCAGTCTCTTTAGAAGACTGGTTCTCAAATGTTAGCATGCATCTATATCATCTGTAGGACTTTTAAAATCATAGATTATTAGTCTTATTCCTGTGGCTTCTGATACGTTTGGTCTTAGTGGGGCTCAATAATTTGTATTTCTATCAAGAGTCCCAAGTGATGCTGATGCTGGTTTGTCTGGGGCCTCATTTTGAGAACCATAAATGGAACAGAAACTAAATTATAGCTAGTGCAAGGTAGACAAGATCCTAATGAGCCAGGCAGGGAGGGTTCCCTATAACTTTTGAGACATTTTATGGTAGAGGAAGGAGCAAAGAAGGCTGGCTTTAGAATACAACTCAAGGGAAGGTAAACAGTGGAGGCTTGAACATGTGACCAGTGACATGTTCTCCATATGTGCAGAGGAGAGGTTCTGAGTGAATAAAGTTTGAGAACTCCTATTTCTAAAGCTGGAAAAATGATTTACCAAACACTAATCTTTGGCTGGAAAAAAAGGCTATGCTAAATCAAGGGGATAAATCACAGTCATGGAAAAATTTAAGTATTGGACGGCCCTGAAAGATTGTGGGCCAAAACAAAGGAAAAAGAAATCTCAGCTATGGTATTATGATACATTTATTCAGAATGGCCTCTTAAATCAGGCTTCAGGGCTTTCCAAATAGAACTGATTTGGACATCACTGGAGTGATATGACTTTCTAAAGGATAGTGTCTGGTGTGATCCTTAAAATGCAATTAATCAAAAGTTTTGTATCTGCTTAACCCTTTATTTCATCTCAAATGGACTGATTTAGATGATGAAGAGTATTTGTCTCTTTGTAGCCAGCTGTGATATTTCAAATCTTTGAAGGGCTCACCTATAATGTATCACCTTGTATACCAGTAGTGAAGCACTTGATTGCCAATATTGTAAAATCCACCTGTCATACTAAATATGAAAGTTAATTTATCTTCCCATTTCACTTATATAAATGATGTTTATTTTCATTAATCCATGAAAGCATCCCTGAAACAGACTCACCTCCTTTAAGGATAAGAGAAATTAATGAAAAATTCTGAATTATCTGAGCAGGCAGAAAAATTAAACATCCTAACACAAATATCTTTATTTTACAAGTCACCTATTCCCATGTAGTTCAGATTGTGTTTTGGAATAAATGTTGTCTTTATCCATATATATATACTTGGAATGCTGTTTCAACTTTTACCTTGGGCAGACTTATAGGCATTATAAATTGCCTTTCCCATAAATAAGGGGGGGTTTATCATGTTATTCTGCCTTTTTTACCTTCACAGTACAGTTCAGGATAACTTATAGAGGTTGTGATTACAGAATAACTAATCTGATGATTGTGGGTAGCTGATAGCTAAAGTCTCAATACTACTCATTCCTGCCGCTCCTTCCCTCCACGTACACATTCTGCCAGACTTTATCATTTGTGATGCTTGGCATAGTGAATGCTAGGCCCTATTGTATTATACATTCAGTGTAGTCTCAATCTTATCAGATGAGCAAATGGGCACAATGACAAAGTGGTTTGTATTTTTCCATCCCCATTTTTAAAAATTAATATATTTAAATGTTCCAGGGCCTTTGGAATCTTCTATAAGGTATTAAGCTACACCCCAAATAGTAACCCTCTGACCTAAAAGAATTGCATTAGCTTCCAAAGATCCCTAACTCCTATCCCGGGAGAGGCTGTAAATACAAGGGACTTGGCTCTAAGAAAAGGAAGAAGAAATCTGAGCTCCTGTTATCTGTTGTCAGTCCAGAAGGGCTTCTTTTTACTGCAAAGTGGGACTCTAATGTCTCTACTAAAATAAATAAATAAATAAAAAGCCTATCTGTAGGTTCCCTTGAGGCATATCAATCCTGAAAATGTAATCTGTTGGAAACATGATGCCATTATTATAATATTCTGGTCTGGGCAAAAGCAGGTGTCTCTGCAGTAGGCCTGTTTCATTTAATTCAATCCAATTAACTTGTCATTAGTGCACGCTGTCTCCTGGGTTGTTAGTGGCTCAAGGGAAGAGGCCTTGTCTTCTTCCTCTGGGTGCACAGTAGCATCTGAGTTGTGGCTTTGCTCAGTGGGCAATTTATAAAGGCTTATGCATGGGTTAGCATGTTGGGAGCACAGCTCTTTGCATATTGCCCTTTCTTTAATCACTGCCGCTCCTAAGGTAGGTAGGATTGTCTCCCCCTTTACAGTGAGGTAACCAAGGGTCAAAGAGGGCAAGCAGAACCTTTCTGAGATTCACCTTGAACAGCCACAGCAGAGGTGGCACATCTGTGCCCGTGTGCTTCAACGGCATTGCCAGCTCTTCCCAGCTCCTTTTCTAAAATCGTGCCTTCTGTGAACCAACGTTTTGGGGGAGGAACCTGAACTGAATGATAAGAACAACTCTTTATAAAAGTAATTCACCTTGTAGTTCAGCTACTGACTTGACAAGTCAAGGCCAGAAATGCCCACATGGATGATCCCCCCTTCTCTTTATTGATTTGCCTTTGTAATCCACAAGAGGGCTTTTGCTCAGTGAATGGCAGACATGAAACAAGGTGACCATATATCCTGCCAGAA
This sequence comes from Oryctolagus cuniculus, assembly GCF_051225735.1. Taxonomy (NCBI): domain Eukaryota; kingdom Metazoa; phylum Chordata; class Mammalia; order Lagomorpha; family Leporidae; genus Oryctolagus; species Oryctolagus cuniculus. Next base: position 104,045,237 of record NC_142877.1, read on the forward strand.
TCAATGCTAAATCATTAAGCCAGTGTTTTCTCTTTTCTTCTCCCTGTCAGAAGAAGCTTTATTAGGTAAACTCCACTCCTATAGGAAAATAGAAATGGGATGCTTTCTGGTTATTTGTTTTCAGGCTTATCTGAGTAATTTTTAGGATTACTTGTTTCGGGAACTTTCCTTCTTATTATTGAAAGGCAGAGGCCCAGAAAAAAGAGCAAGCAAGCTCCACCAGTGGGTTCAGTCCCCCAACTACTTGCAATGGCCTCTGGCTAGGACTAAGGCTAGGAATGCAATCTAAGTCTCCCACAGGGGTAGCAGGGACCCAATTACTTCAGTCATCACTGCTGCCTCCCAGGGTCTGCATTAACAGTAACCTGGAGTCAGCAGTGGAGCCAGGGATTCAAGCCAGCCACTCCTATATGAGACATGGACATCTTAACCAGTGCCTTAACTACTAAGCCAAATATCTGTCTCCTATTTGGGGGTTTTGTTAGATCAGGGTATCACAACCTTCAAGGGAGCATTATAGTTTTTGAGTTGCTTTTGGAAGGAGAATTTTCTACATAAAAATCCATCCTTCATCCTAGAAACTCCCATCTAATTGAGCCCTTTGTACAGCCAAGGCATTGTGCAAGCATTTGATATTCATTATTCAGTTTAGTCTCCACCACTGCTTTATGCAATGGGTACTTTTAGCTCAGAGAGTTTTATCTACCTGCTCAGCCTCTCATATTAGCAAGCTATGCAAATGGGCTGTGACTCCACTTCCAGCTGACTCCAAAAGCCATCACTATACACAGAAAGTTTCCATTCAGTATTGCAAAAAGGAAAGCTGTTTGTTTGTTGGTTTGTTTGTTTGTTTAAATAACATAACAAAAGTATTGCCCAAATCACAAACAGCATGTATTATCTACAGAGCTTCTGGCCAATCATCATTTTAGAAATGAGGATATGAAAGCAAGACAAGGCTAAAAGGCTTGTCACGTGCCACTCGTACATATAATGGCAGAACCAAGACTCCAGCTTGTGCCTCCTACTTTCCAACCCATCGGTTTTTGTGCTGTGTGTTTCTCCTTTGTGTGGCTGAAGGTTATCCTCAGTGGTGTGTGAGTGTGGCTCAGTTTGGAGACAGGGATGGGTTTATGGAAGAGCAGCTTAAGGTAGTACTCATTCATCATGTCCCTGCCAAACTGCCACAGCGAAATAGACTCATTCCTGGAGTCATCAACTGGGAGGCAGAGACTGCATGCAGAACGCCAGCCTTAGCACAGTGGGAAACCACCTGACTGTGGCCTGGTCTTAAGGGGGAGAATCAGATAAGACTGTATGAAAGAATATGAGTGTTCCATTCTTGTAATAATGCATTACCACAACTCAGATGCACAGAATAACACATTTACTATCTCACAATTTTGCAAATCAAAGAAGCCCTGGGGAACAAGCCTCAGCCAGTTTCTCTGTTCAGGGTCTGTCTCCCATGCCTGATAGTGAAGCGTTGGCCTAGGGAAGAATCTGCTTGCATGTTCCCTCAAGTTGCTGGCACAGTTCAGCTCATGCAGTTATAGAGCTGAGGTCCCTTTCTTTACTGGCTCATGGTTGAAAGCTGTTCTCAGCTTCAAGAGGCTGCCTGCATTCCCTGGCTTCTAGCCTTTTTCGTCTTCAAAGCAAGCTGTGCAACATCAAGTCTTTCTCATACTCTGAATCTCTTTAATCTTGTCTTCTGCCACGTCACTCCTGCATCCAAGTGAAAGGTCTCTGCTTTGAAAGGGCCCATGTGGTTAATTTGGGACATGTGTGAATCCAGGGTCCTATCCCTATCGTTAGGTCTGCAACCTTACTTACATCTTCAAAATCCCTTTTGCCCTGTAACATAACATACTCAAAGGTTCAGGGGTAAGGGTATAGATGTGCTGTAGGTGGGGGAACAATTCTGCCAGCCAGAGGAAATCGCAAACTGCTGACCATGTTTGAGTGGTCATTCCTCTATGCGCAGGCAAATTATGATAGAACCTGGAACATCCATCCTTTGTTTTCCTGTATCTGCTTGGGCTCCCTACTGAAAGCCAGTCTACCCTCTTCAACCCTGCACCTAGCTCTATGTCTCAGAAGTTGTTTTTTAAAAGATTATTTTTATATGAGTTATGGGATAGGGGAGAGATCTTCCAGCCACTGGTTCACTCCCAAAATGATTGTGATGGCCAGGGCTGGGCCAGGCCAAAGCCAGGAGCTTCATCTGGGTTTTCCACCAAGGTGACAGGGGCCCAAGCACTTAGGCCATCTTCAGTTGCTTTCCCAGGTGCATTAGCAGTGAGCTGGATCAGAAGTGGAGTTGCAGGACTTGAACCGGTGCTCCCATGGGATGCCAACATCATGGTCCGCAGCTTAACCTCCTGTGCCACAGTGCCAGCCCCACAAAGGGTTTATTTTTAAGATGCTCTTTTGACTGTCTGTCTTCTACCATAGTGGTGATGTGTCCAACCACTCTATATTCTACTTTTACGTCAGTCCTGTGGGTCCTCAAGAAGTTATTAACAATACTTGCTGTCTGCTGGCAGCTTCTTCAAAGTATGCCATACACACAGTCTTTTGTGAGCTTCCTAACCACCCTGGAGGTCAGCAAAATGCTGATAGCAGTGATGACCCTGATTACCATTACTCTACTCAATAACCCTGGAAAAGAAGGCTCAGAAAGGTGAGTCACACTGCTGATAAGCCCCTGTGCCAGGCTTTAGGCACCCCGGGAATAAACCCCAGCTTCCTTCCATGACGCCAAGCACTTTCTCCTAGCTCTCTCTTCACTTCCTTTCACTTCTCATTTTTAAATTAACTGATCATTTTCATTATGCTGTTCTACTCTATCTCTCTACCATCTATACATTTCATTGAAATTGCAGTGGCACAACTAGCTGTTAGAAGTTACCATTTATTTCATTCCCATAGAGTATTTATGCCTAATTTTTTTTACAACTTTATTTGTGTTTGTCCACGTTGAGCACTGTACCCAGCTGGATTGAATTCATAGTGTACACAGAGCCCAGATTCTGCAAAGTATAATCTGATTAGTGCTAGAAACTAGAGATGTGTGGGAGGTAAAAGTTCTATTGTTAAGAAAAAAAAAAAAAGCACCTTTGGGCCAATGTCCTCTTTCTTGAATGAGTTTTAAGATAACCAGACAAAATAAACCCCAGAATCGTGGTAAAGAACACAAGGTTAGCGTAGGAGGTCTAATTGATGAGTCTGTTTAAGAACTAACTCATGAACTTACACAAGTGATAGATTCTGGTGAAGCTCAATTAACTTTTAATTGAAAAAAGAAATGTTAAGAGATAAGTGATTCTTCTATTCTTTCTTAGAAGAAGGGGAAAACATAATAATAGCCAGAATAACTGTAAAACAAATACTGTTCTGAACACTTTACAGGGGGACTTCAAAAAGTCCATGGAAAATAGAAGATAAGCTTGTTTTGGTGCAAACATTTTAAACCCAAAGCATAGGTTTTTTTCATAATATGTATTTTCTGTGAGTGTTTTGAAGACTTTAGGTATGCATAGGATCCAAAAATTTTTATACCAAAATAAACTTATCTTTTAATTCTATTTTTCCATGAACTATGAAGTATCCTGTGTGTGTGTGTGTGTGTGCATGTGTATTGGTGCTTGTGTGTATGTGTAGCAACTCATCATTACAACTCCATGAATTTATCATTACTTTGCCCATTTTGCAGACATGGAAACTGAAGCACAACACAGAATCACACCACAAATATTTATGTGTCCAAGATTTGAAGCTAGGCATTCCAACCCCAGAGTCCATGTTCTCAAATTCTGAGTCATGCTGCTTTTCTGAACCCCCATCATCCCACTATATTTTAAGTATTTATAGAGAGATGGGGTGAGAGGGCAAAGGAAGAAAGGTTGGGGAGATGGGAATGTTTTCCCCTTCTTGTCTGTCTGCATGGTCCTGAGAACAATCTTTACTTCAGTGTGTATGTGTGTGTGTGTGAGTGTGAGAGAGAGATGGCTGAGTGTGGGGATGAGGTTCCTTTTTCTAAAGGAAGAGCCTAGGGCAATTGTGAGTTTTTTTCCACTTTGAATGCCCAGGGGTTCTGAAAACAGCCAACACTATGCAGTGCTGAGGTCATGGTTAGGCTGAACGATCTGGAGAATGAAGGCGGCAATAAAATAGAAGTTTACCACCAATTTCCAGCTTGGAAATGATTGATCACATAAAAAATATTCCCTTCATCTGGGAGTTTCACCATGATGGTTAATTTTATGCTTCATCTTGAGTGGGATGAGAGTTGCCTACATAGCTGGTAAAATGTTGGTCTGGCTGTGTCTGCTAGCCTATTTCCAATAGCATGTTTTGACTTGGTAGACTGAGTAAAGAAGTGGGTGGGCATTATCCCATTCATTGAAAACCTCGATAGAATCAAAAGCTGAAGGCAGTGCAAATTTCCCCAAAAGGGACGGGAGAGTGAATGTGCCATTGGCTTAGAGGATCATGGAAGCTGAGAAGTCCCTCAAGCTGCAGTTTGTAAGCAGGAGGCCTATGAAAGCTGCTGATATTAATCCCAGTGTAAGACTGAAGGCCGAAGGACCAGGAATACCAATGTCTTATAAATGTTCTGGCTTGAGAAGACAGCAAACTCACCCTTCCTTTATGTTTTGGTTCTGTTCAGGCCATGGAATTGGATGACGCCAGCCAGCAATGAGGAAGGCTAATTTCTTTACTCATTCTACTGTTCACAGTTACAACCAGAAATAATGTTTTATCCACTATCTGGCTTCTTCTTAGCTCAGTCAAGTTGACATATAAAAGTAGCCATCACAGTCACTGAAAATGACAAATTGCTATGTAAAATAGTTTTAAACTGAAGAAATAAAACATGGCCAGATGTAATCCACTGTCAACTAGTTTTACAGAGATGAAATCAGGAGTCTAAAATATGCACTTGGGTCCTGATTTTATTCACTGGCTGAGTAACTAGAGTCTCTTTTGTAATGTGTAAAATGGTACCTGTTCAGTTCATCTGAATAGATGCTGCTTGCTAAATGCTCTTTGGCCAAAGAATATTTTTCAGTGGCATTGATACTTGAGGGAGCATAATCTTTTTAAAGTCAGATATGATTTTTGCTCCTGCTAGTGGTTTGCTATGAACAGTGATTGAGAGCTGGTCTCTTAGATGCTTGGTGTTTTCATCAGCAGGAGTCAGTGAGGGCCAAGGGAACAGGACACAGCCAGCAAGGAAACAGTAGCATGAAACCGATTTTCAGGACATTGCCATGGTCTCCCTTGAGTGTGCTAGGCAAGGTAGCACATCCACATCGTGATGTTCTGGCACTCAGGGAACTCTGAGGTTAGCTTGAAAAGACAGCAGTGAAAGCTAAGGAGTCTGCTTCGGGAAGGTGTGAGAGGCAGGCAGCAAGCCATGGCCTTGAGGTCCCTAGGCACGTTCTCCCCACCAGGATGTGCTGACAGGTCCTCTCAACAGTTACCTACAGCCTGAGAGCGCTTATCTGACCTCAGAATTTTTCCAAACAAAAAATGAGTTTCTAGACCCTACAGAATGTGAGAAGTGGTAGTCTCTGCTGCTTTGCTTAAAGGACTGTCAGCTTCCTTTTCAGTCTTGCAGCCCTGTTATGACCACTTACTTGGTCATTTATTGGCATGTAATAGACAAACAAGTCATGTGACTGCTGTTTTGTAGATGTATTGAGGTCACGTGGTGAGACTGAAATAACACTGGAGTTAACAGCTCTTTTCTTTAAATCTGTGAAATGGGGGTACCACGAGTACAGTCAGAGTGCCTGGAGAGTGTGGTGTTAGCAGCATGGCTCTGTGGAGTCTTCCCTGCTGTGTTTTGGGGCAATGCTGACATGCTGTACCCTTTGGTCTTGCCTTCCATGTACCACAGGATCGATAAGCAAATAAGCAGGTTTCGGAGATGGTTACCTAAGAAGCCAATGAGGCTGGACAAGGAGACACTGCCAGACCTGGAGGAGAATGACTGCTACACTGCCCCTTTCAGCCAGCAAAGGATCCATCAGTGAGTGTTGCATGCAGAAGCCCCTGTTTTCCTAAGGGCAATGCCACTGTGGCGAAGTCTTCCCCTGCATGCCTTTGTTTCTTACTATGTGCAAAGAACAGGATAGTAACCTTTATCTTAAGAATATTGTGAGTGTTCCTATCCCTTTAAATTAGGAAGAGCTGGTAACTGCTGTACACCCCCACATCTCAGTGACGTGAAACCATATGTGTGTTGGATGAATGATCTTCTCCATGGTGATTCCAAAACCCAGCCTCCGTCTATCTTTGACTCTGCCAACTTTTTGCATCTAGCCAGCAGACAGGGGAAGTACCCTGTTCCCTTCCCTACTTAAGAGTATTTGGTTTTTATCTCAGTCCCTTTTCCTTCAACACTTCACCAAGCTGTCCTAGGAAACACTACCTCACCTGGCAGTCCACCCACTGACTCATCTATCAGACCATCGCAGAACAGTAATTTGTCAATTTTGACATGTGGGGAGGGAACAAAAAAACGTTGACTAAGTAACGGTGAGACAGTGAGGAATTGCTACAGTGATAGAGAATTTACTTCTGAAGCTTCTGAAATGGCAAGCAATGATAGCCAGGTGGCAGGAGAGAGAAGTGTGCTGAGGCTGTCGTCAACAAAAGGAGAACAGACTCCCAAAGGGGGCATATGCCCAAGCAGCCCTGCCACACCTGCAGCCACTGAAGGAGTTCCCAGCCCCCCTGCTCCAGCCATGGTGACAGCCTCAGTAACGATGACTTACCTGAAGGCAGGGAAGGGCTGACAGATGATTTTTTTAAAGGCTGCTGAATTTGACAAAAAATAAACTGGAGAGCAGTTGTCAAGAAGTTACAGGGAGTATGAGGGAGGGCATATTTCAGCAGCAAAAGAAAATTAATTTAATTCTGTGAGCCTCTAGAGGGCAAAAGAGAAAAGAAAAAGCATAGGCATTCTGCCCCGAAATAGGTGATGCGTGGGAGAATCAGCTGCATTCAAGGGAAAGGGGCGCCCGAAATGAGCAGACCTTAGATCTTCAGGGGTCAGACCAATGCCCACTCACCCTGAAAGGGGAAACCACAGCCTGAGTGAAGTCCTCCCTGGGAAGTGGGAGCCAAGAGGAGGTTAATGTTAGCTCATGAATCATGGCCTTTAGGTTTTTCCTTAAGAGGAAAAGATAAAAACTGATATCTTCCCACTCTTAGGTAAACCCTTTCCATGTCTGTGCCATTCATCTTGGGAGTTTTTAAGACAAATAATTGGTTGCTTTTTTAAATGCCTCTGGGGTAGATAGAGTCTGGCTTGTATGCAGATTTCCCCTTGGCACCTATCCTGCCTGAGAGAGTGCAGGAGAAAGTTTTCCAGACAGTAGGCAGATGGATCCATGGATACTTGGGCGATGGATGGAAGAGTCAATGAGTTACACAGTGTGTACTCTAGGGATTTGCTTTACTTCAAAGGGATATAGGTGAATGTAAGAAGAAAGTTTCTCACTGCTCTTCTTCATGCCGGCTGTGTCCCTGATGTTCTCACTGTAGAATACCATGTGGAACATGGTTTGCAAAGACAAATACACCTGGGTGCCTATCAGGACTTCTATAGAGTAGAACTGAGAATTTTGTACTTTTACAAGTATTTTTAAATACATAATCAATGAAGAATAGTAACACGAGAACTTTTTTTTAAAGATGTTTGGGTATTGAGTCACTAAATAACAGATTTGTTTAACAATCCCTCAGTGTCTACTTCTTGCCAGGCACTGTCTAGGTTCAGAGTTTATAAAGATAAATAATACACAGTCTTGGTCCCAGCCTAGGGAAGATGCAGACCATTTAAAAAAAAATTTGAACAGTTTGGTGGGTATGACTTTAAAGAAGAAGTGAGTGCGTGGTTTTCCAGAATGGAGGTAGGTTGATAATAAGGCTGATCAAAAAGAAGAAAGTGTTTGCTATAAATTTTGAGGGAAGGGAGAAAGATGGACCCAGAAAAGAAATAAATATATTTAGGAAAAACAAAGGCATGAAAAGGATGGTGTTTAAGGAATCACAAGTAGCTGACTGTGATTAGGGATACAGGAAGTGTGGAGGGCCTAGCATTATTGATTGAAAAGAAGAAAGTGATGAGGAAGATGATATTTGAAGACAGAAGAACGAAGAAGGAAAAGTGGTATGAAGCAAATACCAGAACCAGACGTCAGTGGGACCAAGAGAGTAGAAGGCCTATGATGCAAGCAGGAGATGAAACATCAATTAATTGTCTTGAATGTTATGGGTAGTAGGAATTTCTTTCTCTTTAAAAATAGTCATGCCACACAGGCAACATCCTTTTGATGAGTATAAAATAAATTTGAAGAATACTGGCTTTCCAGTTGGAAACAATTGTTTAGAACAATCAGGAGGTAAAGGCCCTTAAGATGCTTTAAGGGCAATAAGGGCAATATGAACAGGTTCAGATTAATCAGAAATAGCTCATGAATGAGCTCTGGGAGTTATAGCATAATATCCTAGGTTTCTAACTTAGTCCAAAAATCTCATGTGTCTTCTTGGTTTTGCAGAATTTTCATATTGCATTTGCCTTAGAACAAAAGTGACTGATAGACATTTAAATGTGTCTAGGGGGTGGGGAAAGAGACATGAATGTAGCACAGACAATATAATTGTAAGTTTAATAAATAATTATTAAGGTGGAAAAAAGCTTTAAAAATAGTTTGTTCTCAGGATAAAATCCAGACTCCTAAACTGATTCACTAGATTGAGCTATGTTCACCTCCTTAACTCACCTTGTGATCTGCTGTCTCCAGTGGACACATGACTCCTTCTGCCTGAATCTTTGGGCTCCCTCCTTTTGAGATTCATCAAAGACATTTCCTCTAGTATAGCTTCCATGATTCCCAACCTCTGTCCCCAACTCTGGGAGAGCTACATGCTTATATGTCTTGATAGCATTTTTCTTTTCCTGAGTTAATAGTACTGTCCATTTTAATTGCTTTCTCCTAGACCATAAGCTCCTTAAAACTTATATTTCTTACTGGTTTCTGAACCCCTTAGTAGGTGCTTAATAGTGATTTGTTAAATGAAACACATAAAGGAGTTCATAGAAATGAAAAGAAGAGAATCACATGAGTAACACAGATAATGTGAAATTGGCTGACAGCACACTCATCTGAAATTGAATTTGCAATGTCTTGTTCCCAAATACAGCCCACCACCTTGTTCCTAGCATCAGACACTGCACTAATACCTGTCCAGTTGCTGAAACTGGAGGCTGGACTGCATGGCAGACACTTCCTTCATCTCTGCTTTCCATGTCTTCTACATCTCCAAGGCTGAAGATTTTCCATCTAAGCGTGTCTTTGCTGCAGTAAATTTCCCTAATCTTTGCCGCTGTTATCTCACTCCTGAAATGCAGAAATAATATGAAAGTTCTCCTCAGTTCTAATCTTGTGCATCTCCATTTCAATTTCTTGGGTTTCTACAGAATATTTTCAAAACTTTCATCTAATCATGTCATTGTGCCCTGTAAAAACCAGAGCATACCAAAGTTATTGACATGATATTCAGAGCTTCACAGGACCTAGCCACCCTGCTAACTCCTCTCCAATCTAACCTGCCTTCACTGCCTTCTACCCTTCACTTGTAACCATCCAGCTGCATTACAACCTCCCTCAGTCCTTTGGAAATACTGTCTCAGGCATTGGCACATGCTGTTTCTTCTGGAATGCCCTTCCCATTCCTCCCTCTTTACCTTGTGTACTCTTATTTATCCTTCAGACCTCAGCTTCAAGGAGTCTTCCCAGGGCCACCCCTACCCTCAACACCAGGTGCATTAGCAAGGAGCTGGATCGGAAGTGGAGCGCCAGGACATGAACAGGTGCCCAAATGGGATGCTGGCACTGTAGGCAATGGCTTTACCCATTGTGCCACTATGTCATAATTCTTGCCCCTAGTATTAGATTTAATTCTGCAGAAATTCATTTGTTGCTTGCACCACTGTCTCATGTGGAGTCTCAATGTCTTTTTCATAGTCTAGTCATTCAAGTTCTGTCTAGTAACTCTTCCTTCCCCTAAATTCTTTACAAAAAGAGAGAAAGAGAGAGGTAAGTGAATCCTTTGGGAATGTTTTATGGCTTAGAAGTGGTATATAGCACTTTCACCCTCATTTCATTGGTCAGTTCTCAGATATGTATTTACCCTTAACTCAATAAATGCTGGGATAACTATTCTACCTGCATGCCAAGGGTAAAAATGGAAGTATATTTGCTGAACAACTAGACAGTCTGTCTCATTGATGAAGCATAAATTCAAATTCAGATAGGGAACCTCCAGATTTGCTCTACTGCAGAATTTTTCAACCTTGATGCTATTGGCATTGGGGTAACTCTTTGTTATGGGGAGCTATTATGCGCATTATAGAATATTTTAGCAGAATTCTTGGTCTTTACTTGAGATGCTGGTAACATCCCTCTCCCCTTTAGTTGTTACAATCAAAAATGTCTCCAGAGGCTGTCAAGTGTCCTCTCACAGTGATGGCAGGGTGAGTGCCAAATTGTATTCCTTTCCACGACTTTGAGAACCATTGCTCTACTGTCTTTCTTTACCTGACACCCTCTCTCTGTGCTAAATTAAACTCGAGTTTAACATGAAGACAGACAATTCCATCTAAGAATTCACTTATTTCTTTACGTTCTTGCCTGTGAATGTTGCCCTTTTTAGGTATCACTGCCCTTCATCCTTGAAATGGCATTAGCAGTAACACCCTGGAGGCAATTACTTCCTAAAGTCAATACACATAAAAAAAGATTCTCTGCTAGCAGACAGAAAAAAAAGGAAAATATAGAAAAGAATTGTGTCATTTTTAATAACAGATATGTAGTATATTTTTTTCAAGAAATGTATCTATTCTGAATTGCCAGCAGTCAGAGTCTTCTTGTTCAACTTTAATTTCCCCTTGACTTGTGAATTTATTTTTAGACTCAGTTCTGCTAACTGATAAAACGCAGAGGATTATGAGCATTAAGTTCTGTTCTCAGAACTCATGTCTGATTCTAAGAGATTTAATTCATGCATCACACCTTTTAATTCATGTGTCATGAGCATACAAGAAATGGGCATTATAAAAAGGCCATGTGACATAAGATTTATTTGCATGCCTTTTCTCCCTTCTGTATTGTGAGTTAGAGAATAACAAAAAAATCTAGGGAATATCAAACAACACAGCCCTTGGAGCCTGAGAACAAACTTACCATGGAAATAATGCAGGGATGGTGCGGGGGTGGGGGTGGGGGGTGGTTAGCAAAGGCTGATAAGAAAGGGAAGAAGGTTGCTGGAGGTACAGAGGATGAGAGATTATCCATAACCTCCCTTTGGTTGTGTTCTTATCACTTGACTTTGTTCTCCACAAACTATAACAGTGAGTTATAGACAGTAGCAATCAGACAGCCAAGTAGACAGCCAATTGTAGAAACAATTATAATAATAAAGGATAGCAACCACTATTTCCTAAGCAGATCCCATATTCCAGATACACCACATTACAACTCTGTGAAGATGGGGGAATGTTGAAGATCAGAGAGACTGAATGGTTCGTTCAAGGTCACTGGGTTCAATGTTAGGTTAGAGAACAGGAGGGAAGTGTGTTTTCTACATAATGCTATCATCTCATGCATGAGCCACAGGAGTGAAGCCAAGGACTCTTTCAGCTGTGTTACTCTGGAGGTGACCCTGTATGTGTGAAGACATCTCATAGTCTCTGGAATTTGTTGGTAAAGTACTGGAGGCACATTGAAGAGACAGACAAAATAAGGTGATAAAGTTGAAAGAAAATGTAATTTAGAGTCAGCTTTGAAGTTCAGGGGGAAAATGGGCTCATATTTGTAGGCCTCAGTGGCCTGTGTATTTGTAGGAATTGACAGATGAGCCAACCAATAGGGCTTTAAGCCTAGTGGGTCGAGCAGAAGAGAGAAGCATAGTAAGTCACATGATTCTGTCTGTCAGAGAAGAGAAAACACATTGCATAAAAGGGCACTTTCCTACAGTTTGACTGTGAGTATGAAGTACAATTCTTGCATGAGAGCATTGGGAGGCTTTTAATGAAATAGTGGGCAATATCATTAGCAACCTCCCTAAAGCAAATGCCTCACTGGGCTCTTTTGGAGACTGTTTCTGGTGGGCCCTTCTGCATGGTTCTGGAGAATTAATTGCCTATAGTCATAACCATCTAGAAGTATGTAGAGAAACTGTCTAGGAAAATACTGCAGCATCCCCTAATCTTAATGTCATTGCTAGAACTTTATTCTGCAAATGTTAAAATTGAGAACTGCTTAAAAAGAAAATAACTTCACATTCTATATAAATATGTAGATATGTCCATACTAGAAAAGCAATAAAAGAAAGCTAGTGAGTACATATCTCCGTAAACCACGTATGAGTCTATTCATTTTATCCAATATCATTGTTACCAGGTCAGGGCCCACAGGCTATTACCAGCCATGATAGTATGGCCACCTGAACATCTAATCCACAGGAAGTTTTCTCACACTAGCCAGCTGTGGGGCCTGAGTTTGTCATCATTGTAGTCAGTTATTTCATTGAAGTATTACCTCTCAAAACTCCAGCCATCTCAGGAAGGGTAATTCAATAGAGCCATGTGGAATTTATTATAATATGATATCTAATATTTATATGCTAACAGAGTTCCAACTACTTCACAGTTAAAAACTGCTTTAGTCCTTTAAATAAGATACAGTCATTACCCTCATTTCACAAAGGAGGACACTGAGGCACAGAGAGGTTAGTAATTTACCCAAGGTCACACAGTTGGTAGTGGCAGGGCTCGGATTCCAAGGCCAGGCATTGTGGCTTCAGTCTTTCCCTCTGAGTCCATTTTATGTTGATACAATAGAATACCCAATATTTTACACACACACACACACACACACACACACACTAAACATATATATAGAATAGAGAGTTATTTTTGCTCGTGGTTCTGGCAGTCGAAGAGCATGGCACCAGCATCTGCTTGGCTTCCATGGAGAGCTCTGTACTATGTCATGTCATGGCAGAAAGACAGAAAGGGGAAACACATGTGTATGGAAGAGGGAGGGGACAAAGGAGCAGTCTCTCTAGCAACGCACTCTTGGGAACCATCCCACTCTTTCAGAAACTCCATTCATCCCTTCATGAGAATAGAGCCCCCATCACCTGATTACTTCAAGGTCCCACTTCTCTGTACCTTAACACTGGTAATTAAATTTCAACATCAGTTTCAGTGGGGTCAAACTATAAATGTAATCATGCAAATCATAGCACTGCTATGACAAATTACCACCTACCACAACGAAATTTATTGTCTTACATTTTATAGGTTAGAATACAACAATATGGGTCTCACTCGGCTGAATAAAGAAGTGTCAGGGCCTCAGTCTTTGATGGAGACTGTTGGGGAGAATCGATTGGTTTGTCTAACATCTGGTAGCTGCTGTATTTCTTTGCTCATGTGATATGAGTCTTTACATCACATCATTCTATCTTTCCGTTATCACATCTTTTTATTCTCTGACTCATCTGCCTTCCTCTTCCATTTTTCTGGACTCTTGTGATTACAGTGGGCCCACCTTGGTAATCCAGGATCATCCTTCTGTGTTAAAGTCAGTGTATTAGCAACCTTAATTCCATCTGCAACAGTAATTCCCCTTTGCCATATACCTTAACATATTCACAAATTCTAGGTTTTAGGATGTAGACATTTTTGGAGGGTCTTTATTCTGTCTTGCACAGTTAGATATTTTTTTTTACCAGTCTACAAAGCTCCAAGCATCTGGTGCAGAGGACAAGTAAGTTTTGATGGGAGAAACAAAGAAGAGAATAAATGATGGGAGGCAGCAGTAGGATTTGGGGACATGAAATGTGTCATTTAATCCAGTACTTGTCACATAGAAAGCACTCAATAAGTGATAGCTATTATCATCAAGTATGATGAGCCAGAAGTAAATTAAGAATCCTTGAAAGAATTTGAAAGTTGCAGTAGCTGTTTAAAGTGAAAATTTGAAATAACAAAAAGTGATTTTACTGAGTTGACTATCTGACCTGACCTAGAATAGCATTAATTTTAACCTAAATGTTACTCAGCACCCCAGGTACAAAGCAGTATCACAGGCCGGCGCCGTGGCTCACTAGGCTAATCCTCCGCCTTGCGGCGCCGGCACACCGGGTTCTAGTCCCGGTCGGGGCACCGGATTCTGTCCCGGTTGCCCCTCTTCCAGGCCAGCTCTCTGCTGTGGCCAGGGAGTGCAGTGGAGGATGGCCCAGGTACTTGGGCCCTGCACCCCATGGGAGACCAGGATAAGTACCTGGCTCCTGCCATCAGATCAGTGCGGTGCGCCGGCTGCGGCGGCCATTGGAGGGTGAACCAACGGCAAAGGAAGACCTTTCTCTCTGTCTCTCTCTCACTGTCCACTCTGCCTGTCAAAAAAAAAAAAAAAAAAAAGGCAGTATCACATTTGTTAATCAGTAATGTAGGCCTATTTGCCTTTTCAACAGAGATACCTGAAGAGACTGATTCTTCTAGCATGTGCCTTTTGCTGTATTTTCCTTTCAGAGCTTTTGGAGATTTTCTGTTGTTTTCATTGATCTGAAATCTTCAGAGACTCCTTTAGGCTAAGAGATGCCATGTTGGATATTGGTGGGATTAACATCGCTTTAGTGCAGTCTCAGAACAGTTGTTTTCTGTCGGTTTCTTATTCAGCATTCAGATCCTCAGTATACAGATTGCATTGATCCAGAGAGTCAGGGGAAATATATCCATATTCTGGAAAGTTTTAAACTGAAGTGAAAATGAAACGAATCACACAATGCTGAGGTTTGTGCTACTGATGATTGTGAGTCTCTGTTTTAAGTAGGACATAACTGAATGACTTCACTTTAAGGGGACAGACAGGTCACCTAATCATATAGGAAAAGCACACATTTGCGGGTGAGAAGATCGATTTATTAATTAGGGGTTGTCTTAATAATTTAAGAGGTCATGTGTGATAAGTCATTTGGAAATATTTCATTGCATTTATCCATCTTCAAATAGTTGTTTTCCCAGTTTATCAGTGTAGTCATTCAACAAGTGCTTTCAATGTCTGTTCACCAAGTATTGTACTGTAGTAAATAAATGTACTCACATATGATAATACATGTTTGTATTTACATATAAATAGAGATATATATTTACTAAAAATTTTAATTTAAGCATATTAAATTTTATTGTTCAAGAGACTATTTTCCTTATGAAAATAGTAAAAGGGTATTTTTAAAGCATCTATATTAAAAAAGATTTGCCACATTTAAGTACAATAAAATAAGGAAGTGTTAACAGAAGAGGAACCTGGGACTAGAGGCACTTGTGTCAGTGGGTTGTACATAAAGCAGCCACCTTGTGCTTTCCATCATCACAACAGTAGTGGTCAGGAGGAACAAGAGAGAGCAGAGGGCAAGGGGAAAACCATTTCTTGGAAGTAAGAGCCCAGGGGGTTGGGCCGTGTATTCATCGTGGTCCTTTCAATACCCCTGCAACATAATTCATTATCATCATCTTACAGAAGAGTGAACAGGGACCCAGAGACGTTAAATACTTCATCCTGGGCCATGCAGTCACACATAGACTTTAGGGGTAGAGTACAAATCTGAATACCAGCCCATGCTTCTCCCATCCATTCATTGTATACTGGGCTACCCATGATGTGGGGAGTGTCATTATCTCCATTTAGAGACAGAGAAATGGAAACCAGGGAGGCTAAGTCACTGCCCTGAGCTACACGGTTGTCAGAAGTGGGAAACCATCTGAGCATCTGCATGACCAGGGAAGGACACTTCTCGCATTTTAAGGGAGGAGAAGGAGTTAAAACTGTAAAGTTTATAAATAGTCATTTATTTAAAATAACCACTAACCCAGAGCCACCTCTTAGAAATGTCTGTGTCCCTGGAGATTAGCTTGATTCTTCTCACTTCCCACTGTCCTCTTTCCCGATCCTACACCCACAGCAGCAACTTTGTGCCCCCTACTCCACATCAGTGACATCACCACTGCATGCTGACCAACCTTGACACTACCATCTTCCTTGCTGCCCTCCATTGCCACCAAATGTTTTTGGTCTTCCTTCTTTCTGATCGCAATGCCACTGCCTTGGTGGAAGTGGATACCAGTTCATTCATAAACAGTTCTAACGGTCTTGGCACCACTTTTGTCTTTTCTTACTCCCAAATCTATCACCACACTGATGTTGCAGGTGAATAGCAAGGCCCAGGCAAAAGCAAGACAACCTTCTTCAAGCTGTTTACAGTCTTTGAATTGGCAATCCTATTGGGGGCAGGATTTCCACCCTCCCTTATCCCCTCAGATGTGTAACTTCAGCAGTGAATGATATGCAATATCACATAGAGTAATATTGCTTCCTTGCTTAAATGTTTCTAGTGATTCTTTAAGGCCTTCAGGATAAAGTTCAGACTACTTGGCATTGTACATAAACTACTTTCCCATTTTTTTTCTTTTCTTTTTTAATTAGAGAAGGAGAGAGAGAAAAGGAAGATTCCCATCCACTTGTTTAGATGTTTGCAATAGCAGGGGCTGGGCCAGGCCAAAGTCGGGAGCTGGGAACTTAATCCATGTCTCCCACATGGGCAGCAGGGACCCAACTACCTGGATCATCACCTGCTACCTCCCAAGGTTTGCCCCAGCAGGAAGAGGATCAGAGGCTGAAAAGGCAGCCCCGGCAGCTATTTTAATAGAGAGAGATTACTGTGGGCAATTGAAGAACTCTAGTGTCACAAAGGGAACACTGAAGTCACCAAGATAAAAACTGTAAGAAGTAAAGCAGCGATAGCCCCTAGATCTGAGGGAACTAGCTGGGGTTGTGGTTGGGTTATTGGAACCACGTACCTTGTTGGAAGGCCCCTTGTAGCCAGACTTCTGAGTAGCTGCCTCCTGGTCTGATGGCTCAGGAGTGTGAAGCAACAGAGTGAGTCTGGTTTGGGGAATATGTGTTTCGCTTAATGCTAGAAACTGGCACCAAATGCTATTGAGAGATTGAGGGTCATTGCTGGGGTGACAGTGACAGGAACAACAGGCCAGCAAGAAGTCGCAATTGCCTTCGAATCAGAGAGACACATGGTGATGCAGGGAGTGTCAGAGAAGAGAAAAGAGAGGAGAAATAGAAAGATACTGAATGAACTCCCACTCCCTGATGTCTGGAGTTTTACAGTCTGAATTTTAAATACTTTGGCTAAAGCCACATCCTTGGAAAGATGAAAATTTTCATGTTATTATTCATTTCCACTCCATTATGAACAGTTAAAACTAAAGAATGAGTGCAAGGAAGGGAAGGAAATGGATTGTATTGGCTGTAGCAGAGATGTACAGAGAATACCACAAAGATGTAGGGGAAAGGCTAAAAATGAAAAGAGAGATCGTAGAAGATAAATTTTACCAACTTAGAAATTTTGCAGATATTTGGCGGAGATTTTAGTATTTTGCTGCTCACAATAATAGAAATGAACTGCATGGAAGTAGACATATCCACTCCTTTATGACAACTGTAAATAAGAGATTCTAAAAACAAGAACCAAGCAAGATCAAACCCACACCAAGACAGCCACAGATGAGTCATTGAATAAAAAAGAATGCATTCACAATTGCTTAGATAATTCAAGTCACACTTTACTGTTGACTGAGTTAAAAGTAGCATTCTAATTAGTGGAAGGCAGAGTGCCCTTATTCTAAATTGGATTTTTCCCACCTGAGGATTAATTATGAAGCTTTTTTAAAAATTTTATGTATGCTTATAGATATTTATTTATATTATACACATATAAAATGATTTTTCTTCTATTTCACCTTTGAGGAGCAAATAAAAATAAACTTGAGTATGGTGAGCTTTCATGTCTTCATTCTGAATATCTATCTCAGTTCAGTACACATCAAGCACCAGTTCTGTGACAGGCACAGGATAGGACTGGGACAAAGATGAAAGAACCACTTTTTCTGCCCTTAAGGGTTAAGAAGTGAGCTCACAAAAGCTCTGGTCAGGAGCAGTAGGTTCTGGAGTTAGTTGGCCCTGGGTCCCACATGCCAGTTTTGCATCTCTCAAAACGTGTGATTCTAAGCTTCAATTTCTTCTTCTGTAATTTGGAAATAATAATGATAGTACTCATATAATATTGTCAAAAATAACAACAGTGCATCAGTGCCTGTGCAAATGTTAAATAACATCTATTTTTGTTAACATTGTTGGTACACCCTGATATTATATGATTTAAATATATGTGAATTCTATTGATGTTGATTTTCATGGTCTGGTTTTAAAGATGGGAATCATTTGAAACATTATCAGTTCAGGATATCACTTTTTAATTATTTTTCTCCACTTCCTACAGCATTCTTTCTCTTTTCTCATATCCTTTCTACTTCCCATCTTCTCCTCTTTCAGAATTATCCAGATTACTGTCCACCTCACCAGTTCTCTTGTGCACACCTAGCTAAATGTACAATGTACTATTTAGACTACAGTGTCTCACCAAGGCATTCTCAAACACTGACTGAAAAAGAATACAAATCCTCTGGATAGGTTTTTACTTAAAAATTTTTTTATTATTTATTTATTTAAAAGGCAGAGTTACAAAGAGAGAGGGAGAGACAGAGAGAGAGCTTCCATCCACTGGTTTACTCCCCAGATGGCTGCTACAGCAGGCACTGAGCCAGGCTGAAGCCAGGGGCCACAACGCTGGCCCTGAGCTTTCTGAATTTTAAAAGTACCTATTGGTTAAATCAGTTATTCACCAAGGATCCAGTATTGTGGCATAGCAGGTAAAGCCACTGCCCACAATGCCAGCATCCCATGTGGGCACCATTTCCTTTCCCTACTGCTCCACTTCCCATCCAGCTACCTACTTATGGCTGGGAAAATTGCCCAAGTGCTTGGACCCCTTCTACCCATGTGGGAGACTTGGAAAAGGTCCTGGCCCCTGGCTCCAGGCTGGTTTATATCCATGCCATTGCGGCCATCTGGAAGTGAACTAGTGGACAGAAAATCTTTAGATTTCTCTCTCTCTCTCTCTCCCTCCCTCCCCTCCTCCCCTCTCTCCCTTTTCCCCTCTCCCCTCTCTGTTTTCTCCCCTCCTCTGCTCTCCCCTCTTCTCTTCTCTTCTCATCTCCTCTCCTCTCCTCTCCCCTCCCCTCCTCTCCTCTCCTCTCTCCTCCTCTCACTTCTCCTCCTCTCCTCTCCTCTCCCCTCCTCTCCTCTTCTCTCCTCTCCCCTCCTGTGCTCTCCCCCTCTTCTCCTCTCCTCTCCCTCTCCTCTCTCTCTCCTCTCCTCTCCTCTCCTCTCCCCTCCTGTGCTCTCCCCCTCTTCTCCTCTCCTCTCCCCTCCCCTCTTCTCCCCTCCTCTCCCTTCCCCTCCTCTCTCTCTCTCTCCTCTCCTCTCCCCTCCTCTCCCCTCCTGTGCTCCCCCCTCCTCTCCCCTCCTGTGCTCCCCCTTTCTCCTCTCCCCTCCTCTCCCCTCTTCTCCCTTCCTCTCTCTCTCTCTCCTCTCCTCTCTTCTCCTCTCCCCTCCTCTCTCTCTCTCTTTCTCCTTTCCCCTCTGCTCTCTCTCCTCTCCCCTACCCTCCCTTCCCTCCTTCCTCTCCTCTCCCCTCCCTCCTCTTCTCTCCCTTTTTCCCTTCCGCTTACCTCTACCTCTTCCCCTCCCTTCCTCCTGTCCTCACCTCTTCTTCCCTTCTCTCTCTTTATCTCTCTCTGTAACTCAAAGGAAAATAAATCTTTTTTAAAAAGATTAGCCAAATTTTTCTACCAGAACACACTGTTTACTTATGCATCATACTCCCTTATGCCTTCCTAATCGTACAGAAACCACAGTAGAATACACAGGAGTAAAAGGGTGTTATTATAAAGCCACCTTGACTCTATTCTAATTTATTTTTCAAAATACTATTCCCAAATTCAAGAACCCTAAACATTATCAATGTCAAAGTAATCACAACATGTCTCACCATTGATCCTGTCCCATGAGGATGCCATAACACATGGGTGAATTGACTGCTGCTGCTTCCTTAAGACCAGTCTGCATCCTTAGACCCAGCAATATCATTCCTAATTTCAGTGTGTCCTTCCTCGAGATTCATTTGCATGTATGTGTTTTATAGAATATTTACCACAGCATTTTCATAATTATAAAACATTGAAAATACCCTAAATATCCACCAGCAAAAGAAAGTTCATAAACTGCAGTGTCCTCAAATGATATAACCAGCAGGGAATACAATCAGAATAGAGCTATTTGTACCAATATGAATGAACCTTAGGATTGTAGCACAGTAAATGTAGCATAATGTTATTTCTATGAACTTTTAAAACATGTGATAGTCCATTTTTAGAACTATTTGTACACTGGGGATTACAAAAAATTCCTAATAGTGGCTGCTTCTGGGGAAAAGGAATTGACAAGGGGCATGCATGGGGCTTCAACTTTATTTGCAAACTTTATTAAGTTAGTGATTATGTAGGTATTTGCTACTATTCTCAGTGCATTTTTGTCTGAAAATGTTTTGTTAAGAGAAGAGCTGGGATGAAAGTCATGGCTCAGTGGATTAAGCCACAGCTTAGGATGCCTACATCCGATATTGAAGTGCCAGGGATTGAAACACACCTCTGCTTCCAATCCAGCTTCCTGCTAATGTGCCTGGGAGGCAGCAGATGATGGCCCAAGTTCTTAGGAACCTGCCATGTGAAAGACCCAGATGGAGTTCTTGAATCCTGACATCAGTCTGGCCTATCCCTAACTGTTGCGGGCATTTGGGTACATTTCAGTATAGCAGATGAACAGTGTATCTCTGTCTGTCTGTCTCTCTCTCTCTCTCTCAGGTAGGTAGGTAGGTAAACAAAAGACCTTTAGAAGTCCTATCTTTAAAATACTCACTATATTAGGAACTTTTGGAACTATGAAGGACAGTAATGCTTCTAAAAAGTAACAAATAGGGACCTATTAATAAAATCATAAAATGCCATGTATGGGTATGATGTGTACATGAGTACAGTGTATAGACTATCTCCTGATCCTTGAACATCCCTCAAATATGGGCATTACTGTTGTCTTCATTTGAAAGACAGGAATCCTAAGGCTTAGAAAAGTTTTTCTAAAAGAGTTAGTGGTTGGTAGAACAAAGACTCTAGCCCAGGTTTGTCTTTAGCCAATAAAGTAGATATTATTATATTGTTTCATTATATAATACCAATCAAGACATAACTCAGCTGTGTTATTTGGGAGGGGAAATCACAAGGAACTCGAGATTTTTGTGGGTTTTTTTTTTGAAAGCAATACTTTATTTTTTCATTTATATTAATATGTACTCTATAAAGAATATTACAAACTAGCAAACATGTTCACAAGCTCTTGGGCACATAGTGAGTAAATTACATCTATCTATGAGGCAGCTTCTCTCAATAGAGTTCACCATCAAGTCAGATATGAGCATTAGCCTCTCTAATCTACAGCATAAAATATTGACCTTTAACACGAATAATCACTATGAAGAGTCTTACTTTATTTAAAAGTAAATGTTTTAGTTTTTGAAAATAATTCCATTTTGTAAACTTTGTCTTTGACAAATTTAGTATTCCAAAGAACTCTTTCCTTTCTTCTTTCCTTACCACTTCTTTAAATAAAATTAACTTATCCATATCCACAGTTTTAAGAGTCCAATAGTCTTATGGGCTTTCTTTTTTCTATTTTTGGACAGGCAGAATCAGACAGTGAGAAAGACAGAGAGAAAGGTCTTCCTTCCGTTGGTTCATCCCCCAAATGGCCATTACAGCCAGCACGCTGTGTGGATCCGAAGCCAGGAGCCAGGTGCTTCCTCCTCGTCTCCCATGTGGGTGCAGGGCCCAAGCACTTGGGCCATCCTCCACTGCCTTCCTGGGCCACAGCAGAGAGCTGGACTGGAAGAGGAGCAACCGGGACAGAATCTGGCGCCCCAACCGGACTAGAACCCGGAGTGCCAGTGCCACAGGCAGAGGATTAGCCTAGTGAGCCTCGGCGCTGGCCCTGTCTCATTGGCTTTCTTTGAAAAACAGGAATCCCAAGAACCCCACCCCTGGCAACCCCTTATCTTTCTGCCTCCAAGAGAAAACCATTTTCAACTCTTTTAGCTGATCCTTTTGTAATTACTTCTATATATCTACATACATTATTTATTGTTACTTTGGGGGTTTTCAGATATTGATTTCCTACTACAGAGAAAGTAATTTAGCTGTTTTTTCTTCCTGCCAGTTCTCACATTAGAAACCTAATTCCTAGTTTCTTGATGTGGTCATATAATTAAGTATATTATTAGAATGCATATAAGGACTTACATAATTATTAACGTTCACATGCTGTGCAGAACTCAGCCATGTAGCACAATATGGCTGGATTTTCCTTTCCTGCAATATTTTTATTGAGCTGGAGTATCTCATTCTCTCAATTTTTAACTTCCCAAGTTTTCTATGCATTTGTCACCAGTCCCATAGTAAACATTGCTAATTGTCTAAATTTGTAATGTACGGGTATGTCATATATGCAATAATTTTCATCCTATTTGGTAAATCCCTCAATAGGCTTTTGAGAGATTCCAGTCTGAACTTTTGCCTCCTATTCCTGGTATAAATTTTCCCGGGATATTCTTGTGCCGATATCCTGGTATTCTCGTTGACTCTCACATATGTTGCATCCTCTGGGTCCTGGCTCTTATTCATTCTGTTCTTTTCATTACATCTTCAATTCAAATTTCATAGAAGGGCTGCATAGAAAATATTTTATTTAAGATCTTGCATAGTGTTATGGGATGAATCGTGGCCCCTTCAAATATACTTATTAATGGCCCACCACATAGTATTTCAGGAAGTTACCTTATTTGGAGATAGTCTTTAATGGAGTAAGTTAAGATGAAGTCATTTTGGTGGAACCTAATCCAATATGACTGATACCATTATATGAGAAAGACACCAGGACAGAGAAGGAATACTATATGAAGACACACAGAGAAGACTGATGTCAGGGCCAGCGCTGTGGCGCAGCAGGTGAACACCCTGGCCTGAAGTGCCGGCATCCCATATGGACACCGGTTCTAGTCCTGGCTTCTGTCTTACGAGCCAGCTCTCTGCTATGGCCTGGGAAGGCAGGAGAAGATGGCCCAAGTCCTTGGGCCCCTGCACCACATGGGAGACCTGAAGAAGAAGCTCCTGGATCCTGGCTTCAGATAGGCGTGCTCCGGCCATTGTGGCCAATTGGAGAGTGAACCATCGGATGGAAGACCTCTCTCTCTCTCTCTGCCTGTCCTCTCTATGTGTAACTCTGACTTTAAAATAAATAAATCTTAACAAAAAAAGACTAATGTCTGTAAGTTGAAGAGATTCTGGAGGAAGCCAACCTGGCTAATACTATAGTCTCAGACTTTCAGAATTATGAGAAAGTAAATTTCTGTTATTTAAAACACTCAATACTGAGTCTAGGGGAATATAGTTTTTGAAAAGTGGAGAGAGTGATGTCTCAGTGAAGAGTTCGGGGAAAAACAGCAGAGGAAACTCCACACAAATTAGAGGGACACCGTGGACCTCCATGGAGGTGTGGATGTGTACAACTCAGAATCCCAGCAGTCAAGAATCTAGCACCAGCCCTGGAGAGTAAGGTGAGACTAGACTGCAGCAGCCCAAGCCACTGGCAATAAAGCTGAAGGAAGAGCCTGGCATGAGTCCAACTTGGAGCCCTGTGGGGGATAGTATGCCTGTACCCAGTTAAAAGATACAGACTGGCTGAATGGATTAAAAAAGAAACCCATCTATTTGGTGTCTACAAGAAACATAACTCACTAACAAAGATGCACACAAACAAAGTGAAAGGATGGAAAAAGATATTCCATGCTAACAGAATCCAAAACAGAGCTGCTGTAGCCATCCTAATATCAGACAAAATAGACTTTAACACAAAACCTGTTAAAAGAGGCAATGTGGCTGGCGCCACGGCTCACTAGGCTAATCCTCTGCCTGTGGCACCGGCACTCCAGGTTCTAGACCGGTTGGGGCGCCAGATTCTGTCCCAGTTGCTCCTCTTCCAGTCCAGCTCTCTGCTGTGGCCCAGGAAGGCAGTGGAGGATGGCCCAAGTGCTTGGGCCCTGCACCCACATGGGAGACGAGGAGGAAGCACCTGGCTCCTGGCTTCGGATCCGCACAGTGCTCTGGCTGTAATGGCCATTTTGGGGGTGAACCAATGGAAAGAAGACCTTTCTCTCTGTCTCTGTCTCTGTCTCTCTCTCTCTAATTATGCCTGTCAAAAAAAAAAAGATGAAGAACGATACTATGTAATGATTAAGGGATCAAGTTAACAGGAAGATGTGGCTGTTATAAACATAGACAAACCTAATTATAGGGCACTTGACTATTTAAAAGAAATGTTAATGGACCTAAAGGAAGATATAAACTCCAATACAATAGAAATGGGGGACTTGAACCCTACTTTCACCAATGGACAGATCAACCAGACAGAAAATCAGGAAGGAAATAACAGTTAATCGACACTACAGACCAAATGGACCTAACTGGTATCTACTGAACTTTTAATCCTACAAATGCAGAATACACATTCTTCTCACCAGTGCATAGAGTTTTATCTAGGATAGACCACATGGCAGGATATAAAGCAAGTATCAGCAAATTCAAAAAAAAATCAAAATCATACCATGCATCTTCTTGGACCACAATGGAATGGAATGAAATGAATGCTGTAAATCAGCAACCCAAGAATCTCTAGAATATATGCAAACAAATAGAGACTAAACAACATACTCCCAAATGAAGAGTGAGTCATCAGAGAAATCAAAATATTTCTAGGAACAAATGAAGACAACAATATAACATATCACAACAATGGGATATAGCAATTCTAAAATTGAATATTTATATTTGATTTTCTATTTTTACCTGAAAGTGTTAAGACCAAGTGATTTTTTAATTTGTATTCAACTCTCAGCAAAGATGATATCAAGAAGTACAATTAAAAGTGACTGAAAAAAAATAAAATCTCACATTGCTTTATATTCTAGTAGCTTATCGCTTTAATCCTAAAAAGTGGCTAGAAAATCTTTTCCAGTCAAAACTTTTAATTTTGTATAGTTAGTCTGATAATATTTTCCTCCTTTTACTCATAACAAGTGCACTTAAGATAAGAAGTTAGTTTTTGCACTGCAGTTGCCTAAAATCCAGAAAACTCTTAAACTAAGCCTTGCTACATAAAAAAATTAATTGGTTGCTTTATTCCCACTTAGATTTTCATTAATTTGAGGACATAATTTAAGTGACAGTTAACTATCACCTTTGCTTCTCCTTGTTTTAAAAAAAAGCATCTATTTAAACATCTAATTAAGAAAGTTTCAAGGGTTTTCGGTGCCAAGGAGGCTTGAGCTCCCGGAAGTCAGTGAGGCGGCCCCTCCCAGCGGATCCACTGGTCCTTCGGGCGGAGATGTGACCTTGGTCCCAGACAGCCTGCCTCAGGCGTTGCCACAGCTCCGGTGTCAGTGCCCTTAGCCTACACAGATGGCAGGGTACTTCTGTGCGTGGAGCGCGGAGCTGCCGCGGTTTCTGGAGGCCTTCAGGCAGCTGTGGCAGGTACAAAGCCACCTAGGCAGTGGCTCCTCAGCCTCAGTGTTCAGGTGCGCACCTGTGGCACCCCAGGCTCACCGCCCAGCACCCTCAAGCAATTCTTGCCACAGGGAACCACTGGTGGTGCGGCCTCAGCTGCCAAGTATGGATTCTGCAAAGAGAGAGCAGCGCTGGAGCATGCAGACCTCAAACTGCAAAACATTGTGGAGTGCAGAGAATGAATGTTTTAAACTCGTTGACTTTGGTTTAGTGTCAAAGAAGGCAATCAGGATGTAAAGTATATTCAGACAGACAGGTATCTTCCAGAAGCAGAGCTGCAAAATTGCTTGGCCCAGGCTGGCCTGCAGAGACACACAGAATGTACCTCAGCTGTTGATCTGTGGAGCCTTAGAATCATTTTACTGGAAATGTTCTCAGGAATGAAACTGAAACATACAGTCTGATCTCAGGAATGGAAGACAAACAGTTCTGCTATTACTGACCACAGATTTGCCAGTAGAGCAGTGGTGAATGCTGCAATTCGAGCCCATCACCTAAGAGACCTTATCAAAGCCTGCTTCATGGTGATCCAAGCAGAATTCCTGCGGAAATGGCATTGTGCAGTCCATTCTTTAGCATTCCTTTCACCCCTGAAATTGAAGATCTGGTGATGATTCCTACCCCACAGCTAAGACTGCAGAACGTACTAGATGATGATTATCTCGAAAGTGAAAAGGAATTCATGAAGATGTTGCAGAAGATGTAAAAGAGGAATGTCAGAAATATGGACCAGTGGTATCTCTGCTTGTTCCAAAGGAAAATCCTGGCAGAGGGCAAGTCTTTGTTGAGTATGCCAATGCTGGTGATTCCAAAGCTGTTCAGGAATGACTGACCTGAGGATGTTTGATGAGAAGTTTGTTGTGGCTACATTCTACCCACTGAGTGCCTACAAGAGGGGCTATCTGTATCAAACCTTGCTTTAATCCTAAAGACTATTTCCTGTTTCTCCTCTTCCATTTCCTGGGTTATTCTACTCCATAGCTGAATGCAATAGTACCTCTTTACCATTTTAAGGAGGTACTTTGTACATGTATTCAATCCTGTGGATGTGCAGCCATTGTCCAAGCAGTGAATACAGTGTAAACATTTGGCACTGAGTAGGACAAGACCTCTCAGCTATACATTAAAGTGTTTAGATCATCCATGTGGAAATGTGTGTGTGTGTGTGTGTGTGTGCAGTAGGGCAAGTCTATTACCTACAAAGTTAATTATTTTTTGTGATCATGAAACAAGAATGAATAATATGTTGTAGTGAATATTAAGAAATTTGTTAGGGCTGGTGACATCATTTACACATTTACAGATTATTCCTTTTGTCATCAGGTAGTTCTTACAGTTGATATCATAGCTGGCACTGGCTGCTCTCAGTAACGTGAAGTAATTGTCAAGCAGCAGTTACCCACTGTGTTCTTAACCCTGAGTTGTGAATTTTTTTAAAGGAGTATTATAGTACTGAATATTCCTTAAAAAAAAACTGCAGTGAGTTTATCTACTTTCTTTTTATTAAGGCTTTTAAAATAGAAAGCTGATGCTTGATCTTGCACAATTTTTGTATCTGGTATGTATCATTGAGTGTGCAAGTGTGAAAGTTGGAGAAAATTGGAGTCAGTGTACTTTATAGTGTGCATCTTGTGAGTTAGTGTAGTCCATACCCATCTCTTCTCTACCTGTTTCACACATCTAAAATTTAGGGTGTATGGTTTTTGAGAATTGGTCTGATAGAGTATGTAAATGACAAAACAGTTCATTCCAGAGAGGCTCAGAACAAATTGGAGTCTAGACTGGGGTTACACTGAAACTCTTAAAGGTGATTGGAGCAAAATTTTTGCTACATGTGAATCACCCCATTCTTCAGTAGACTTTAGACTCTGGATCGGCTCGTCTTTGTTGTACTGAATCTCCTGTGACAATTATAAGATTTCCCAAAATTTGTTTTAACCTACTATGATGGATATTTAAAGTGGGTCCAAAAGAATAAAAAAATTAGATGTACAGTGAAGGGAAAAAGAAAAGAATAGGGGATAATCAGGATTCTTTTCTTCTTTCTGTCTCTGGCTCTCATCCACCCCCACCCCTTTTCTTTACCCTTTCTCATTCTCTGCCTCTATCCTCAGCTGAAAGAAGCTAGGGGAACTATATGTCAGGTAGTCTGGCTTTTGACTACAAGGAAATTAAGACAAGTATTGATAGAATAAAGTGGAAGTAGAAAGGAAGAAAAACTCAAAGAATTCTTAAAAGATTTCATAGCAGTTTAATGTGTCATGAGTTCATGGACACAGATGGATCACGTGATTTTAAGAATTATAATTATGGATTCTTGGTACTTTATGATATATTGTCTTTAAATATATAAAAATTAGGAAACCTCTATAAAGCATTGATGATATAAGAAAAAGACAAGTTGTATACAGATCATGAATGTTTTCCTGTTTCATTGCCTGAATGATATTTCTATTTATTAATTTTTTTCCTAAGGAAAAAGTCCTTTATATCTTTCCTTGCTGAAAGCCTCCTCATATATTTTCTTGTGTATATCATGCAAGTCACCAAAAGCCCGATTAGAACTTACATCTTAGAGAATGAAATTTTACCCTATTCAAGAAATCGCTATCCTTTTAGTTATTATTTACGGTTATCAAATTATTCAGGACTCTCCCTTAGTATTTATTTTGAAGCCAGATGTGGAATAATGAGGCTGATTTGTGAATTACCAAAGGGTCTCGTAGCATGGTCCTCAATATGTGCCCTTAGAAGGAAGAACTGTTATTGTTTATTTTGGAGTTTTCTGAGTTTGATTAGTTGGTTTGTTTTCAAGTCAGAATTCAAAAGTATAGCACCGGTAATATGAAGACCTTAGGCTTTCCTAAAACATAAATGTTTGTATGGGTAACAGCTTCTGTGGTGATTAAAAATACCAGGTCCTTACTTGTATACTGATGAACACAGAATACAAGTGAATTCTTTTTAAAGGTAAATATTCTTTTTTTTAAAGATTTTATTTATTTATTTGAGAGGTAGAGTTACAGACAGTGAGAGGGAGAGACAGAGAGAAAGGTCTTCCTTCTGTTGGTTCACTCCTCAAATGGCAGCAGCGGCGGAGCTGCACCAATCCAAAGCCGGGAGCCAGGATCTTCCTCCAGGTCTCCCATGCAGAAGCAGGGGCCCAAAGAGTTGGGCCATCTTCTACTGCTTTCCCAGGCCACAGCAGAGAGCTGGATTGGAAGAGGAGCCGCCAGGACCAGAACTGGTGCCCATATGGGATACTGGCACCACAGGCGGAGGATTAACCTACTGTATCACAGCGCTGGCCCCAAAAGGCAGATATTCTAAGTTAGCATATTTACCTTTCCCCCATTTCTTCCTCCCTCTCCTCCCAAAAGAGAAATCCTTGCAAAAAAGAAAAAAAAAAACTTCAGTTAGGCTTCTGAGTTTTGTCGTGCAGTATGCCGCTAACATTGATGCTGAACTTAACACCATTCTTTGATCATCTTAGTGCTGATGTATGCATACATATATGTAGTGTTTAACACTATCAAATTTTATTACAGAAGATGCTAACTGGATTTTAAGGGAACTGAGGGAATAGCTGATGAGCCCAAATAATCATGCATTGAATTCAGTATTTTATATTAAACCCTCAGTGTTGGAAAAAAGATGCCTCCTATCACTTAAATTGTCCTTTTATAGCTCTTAGCCCCTTTTACTGAAGATGGCACTTGTAGATTTTCTTTCCTTCTTTTATATTTTCAGAAGTTGAATCTTAATGTCTTTCTTAAACATGAACCAAATGTTACCAAAAGATGTGATGATTCTTTGGGGATGACATATATGTGTGGGGATTTTGATTCCCTGAAATCACTGAAAATTTAGAAATTTTGTAATTGAGAAACAGTATAAAGAGCTGAGAATTCATATCACTTAACCCCCTCTCTTTTGGGAAAATTTTATCTCAGGTAGTTTTTCTTTCCTTAAATTGATAGATATGCTTCCTCCTCTCACATTCCCAATTTCTTCTTCATTGTTCCATGGTATTCCTGCAGCATATTTTGCCCCAGAAAAAATCAAGCAAAGTGATTATTCTATAGGAAAATCATTAGTTCTTTAAAAATCATTTGGAAAAGGTGGCTAGATAGCCATTATCAAAACTAGAGGAGAGTAGCAAATAGAGTTAGATGCCTCAGTAAGAGCTAGCACTAGCTAAGAGTAAGTATTGGTTGCATTTTAAAGGAATTGAAAATAATTTATCCTCTTGCAATAAGAGATCTACCTTTAATACCACTGGATGTCTTCCTAATTTTGTGGCCCTAATTATAGCAGCTCTCTCTCTGTAGAGAAATTCCTTCTCTGCTATACCTTGAGCCAAAATTGTGGTTGCTTTTAGAACAAAACAGTTTTTCTTATCTTTCTCTTTACTGTGATCCAGAAAAGTGTTGCCTTCACTTTGGTAATCTAGCTGCTAGAGAGTGCTGAGATATGTTAAATTAACCTGCCAGAAATAGAACTGCCATGTAGGTAGGGAAAGTTGTAGGAACTATGGGTGTAAGGCTTGTGTTCTGTTTTATTATACTGGACTTTCAGCCATGTAATGGCATCAGTTACTGTTCTGGAATAAATTAAAGGCTGAGCTAGAACACTCGTCAGATGCTCTTTTATGGCTCTTTTGAGTTCATTTATCAAAAGCAGGTGACTAACATTTTGTCATCACTTTCTTAGGCTTTATTTTTCTGACTTTACTAAATTAGGCCCATCTTACATAATTTATATCAGTTATACTTGGCAGCATGGCATTTTATTTTTTATAATTTAGTGAAAATCAGCACCATAGAAACTGATAGTGAATAGAGTAGTTTATGGGTGAGGAAGTGAGGGAGACACTCAGCAGCCACATGTTTTACCTGGTCTCTTATGCAAGGGTACCTGCTAGATGGCTTTATTCGGATTATGATACAGATGGATTCACATCTTGACTTTCAGTCTGGATGGAAGTGGGTATGTAGGTAGTTAAGAGATTTAAGCTAGTGCCTTGTGTTTCCTGGAAACTATTGAAACTCATTTGGGTGAAAGATTCTCAGATGGTGATAATTCATTACACCTCTGCCTTTTTCTTGGGATAACTTGGAGTCACATAGTAAAGTCCAAAATGTCCTTGTTTACCATTTTTTTGTTTCAAACTATTCATATTTGATTTTTTTGCCACATTACATATGATGGAAATGCCAGAATTACCTGGCATAATTTAATTATTCCTTGGATCTATTTCCATTTATAATGTTGGATTTCTTTCTCAAATCTGATTATTCTAGCTCTAGCTCTCTAGAATAACTTAAAACATTCTTACCAAGTCCCTGGTCACAAAAGCTCAAAAGAATTCCCATTTCTGGCCGGCGCTGCGGCTCACTAGGCTAATCCTCCACCTAGCGGCGCCGGCACACCGGGTTCTAGTCCCGGTCGGGGTGCCGGATTCTGTCCCGGTTGCCCCTCTTCCAGGCCAGCTCTCTGCTGTGGCCAGGGAGTGCAGTGGAGGATGGCCCAGGTGCTTGGGCCCTGCACCCCATGGGAGACCAGGAAAAGCACCTGGCTCCTGGCTCCTGCCATCGGATCAGCGCGGCGCGCCGGCCGCAGCACGCTGTCCACGGCGGCCATTGGAGGGTGAACCAACGGCAAAGGAAGACCTTTCTCTCTGTCTCTCTCTCTCACTGTCCACTCTGCCTGTCAAAAAAAAAAAAAAAAAAAAAAAAGAATTCCCATTTCTTCTTAAGGTACTCAACAAATCACCTTTGTTTCAAGATGGTAGTCTTTCAAGTTTGTGTTACTTACAACCCTTCTCAGTGATGATAAAATACTGAGTTCCCATCATAGGGAATACATCTGAACCTCTTGCAGTATATTTCAGTAAGTTACATTCTTAGTCTTAGAGAACATGGACATTTTAGTCTTTGGAATACCCCAAATTCTAAAAGGTTTTGATTTGTTTTAGGCTTGCTTCTTCTCTTCCTGATGCCATAGAATATAACATGTTAGGTATCCTATCCACCTCCTCCAAATGTTTTTCACTGTTTTTTTTAAATTATATATTGACCAGTAGTTTCATCCAGTGGCATGCAATTGACAAGTACTATGGATATTTAAAATGATAATAAATAATTTTAACTATTTTTTCAATAATTTTATAGAAGAAATGGGCTATTAAAAATCTGTATAAACCACAGAGAGCATTTAGGAAACTTTATATTTTATAGAGGGTCATTAATGTGTCCTTACCTCAAGATATAAGATATATAGTTTATACAACCTTTGTTCTCCTGATACAACGTTTTTATTCATTTTCCTATAGGTCAGCACTTTTATTGTTTCTTGTACTGCTTATGCAGACCTATTCAATTTGATTTATTTATGCTTTTCAGAGTTGTCATACTCATGGCGGTTATGTTTGTGCCACCGTAAGTGCCAAAATTTATGGGAAAAGTGATTGCCTAAGTATTATTTCCCTTCAAATTGGGATGGTGCTACAGTAACCAGAGAAAATGGATGGCTTTTTTGAAAGCCATGTATGTTTCATGACTGTATTCCTTTAAGGCACAGAAAAGCATTCTATCTTACTTGCCTTATGTGACAATAAATCCTTGTTGTGCAGAGTGGAGATTGTTTTATTATACTACTTTGTATAATGAAAATAAGTCACATTCTAGAGGGGGGAAACCTGGACTTTTTCTTTTGTTTCTTTTTGAGAAATTCTTATGTAAAAGTCAAATCTACTCACTACCTTACGCTCTTGATTGTCCACGAGGATTATTTGTAGTCCCTTCTTTATCCCATGTTGTAACTACCCTCCTCTTCTAGATTGTCTCCCCTTCATGATAATCAGGACAGTGAATTTGTAGAGTATAACATCAAATGTGGTGAGGCATTTTGAAATTATGCAGGGCAGACTCAAAATCTCTGTAGTTACTGAATTATCTATGGCTGAATTATTAGCATGGATTGTTAGAAGACTGCCCGGTTTGAGTAAGGAGGAGAAAGATAAGTGATATAAAAGTTAGAGAGATGAGGGGAAGAAAACATCTTTCTTACTGGTACTAGCAATCTTCCATGTAGTTAATGGTCTAAAAATCAGATTTATTTTTTAAAATCCAGGTTTGGTACTGGTAGCATAGAAATATTGACTTTTCTGTACATTCCTCATAATTGGTTCCCCAGAAATAATTATTAAGAGTTTATGAAACCAAGTTAAATATCCATATTCACTTTACCTTATTTTTTCAAATAAAAATTTTAATTTCAGCTTTTGTGTATTTGGTGTTTATCACTGTTCATGAAATCAAGGATCAGAAAGGAAGTGGAGATTGGACATCTCCATATTTCCCTTTGCACTTTGGGTACAGTGGGTGGCATTAGTGTGTACTAGCTGCAAATTTACAGCATCTTGTGGAACTTAATAGTGTTTATTTATTATAATAGAAAAATTAAGCTGCACTTCTGTAGATAATTGACATTATAGAGTGTAAAGCTACCATATCTTCCAACAGGATTTACTCATTCATTCTTAATTGTTTTTGAAAAAAATCTTAAGTAATTTAACATTCCTTTATATCCTTTTAAACAGTTTTGAATCTGGGGTAGAAGAGATTGTTTTTTTTTTTCAAAAAATACTCCATCATTACTGTCTTTTAATCATGCTTAGGAATCCAGTCATAATCAATAAACTTTAACAGTTTATGGCTTCCTATGTCAGCACTGCAGTGATTGGTTGTGAATAATAAAGTTGATTACTATTTTACCTCTGTAACATGTAATTGCTATGTTGTTGGTCAGAAGGTATGACAAAAAAAAAATGTGAAAGATTACTTAAACCAAAGGCAGTTTTAAGGTGTATTTTTTCCTGTTGGTTAACTTCACCTCAGAACTATAAGAATATTTCAATGCATAGAGAATAATTGTTTATAACATTTCTACCAGTTTCAATTGTATATTTTTCTTGGCATTTTTTGGCACTATGATTCTCTGTTCTCTGTGATGTCTTACTTTTTGTGAGGGTTTTTTTGTTTTATTTTTAATAACTAAGTAGGACTATAAATGTAGATGTGTGTCAGTACTGAGTTCTTTTCTCAAATCCCCAAATTTCTAGTTTCCATTCAAGTCTTTTACTCTATTTTTTTTCTTGCTGAGTGGCAAAGGACTATTATTTTCCACTTTTCCTATATGCCTGCAAAGTATGAACACTGCATTTCAATTGATTATTGCATACTTTTTTTGCTGAAAACCTTTTCTGTAAACACAATTGCCTTGTTCAATTTTGTTGTAAACTGACATCATAAGATGCACTGTTTGATATGCTTTCTGGTGTGTTTATTAAGAGCAATAAAATAAAGCTTAAAAATAAAAGAAAGTTTCACAAAATACTTTCAAGATATTAACCTAAACTTTTCTTTTTTATTATGAAATAACACATTTTCAACTATCAGAAATGATTAGGATATTGGTCATCTATTGCAACATAATAATCCGCTACAAAATTTACTGATCTAAACCAACAGACATTTTCTTTTTTTGGGGGGGGAAGGCATATGTACTACATTTTTTATTTTATTTAAGTTATACAAGTTTCATGTGTTTCATATATACAGATTTAAGAACATAGTGATACTTTCTACCTTACCTTCCCTCCTGCCCATTCTCCAACCTTTCTTCCTCCTCCCTCTCTAGTTCTCACTCTTAATTTTTACACAGATCTACTTTTAGTTTATTTAGTGATCATAAAGTCAACCCTACACTAAGTAAAAGAATTCAGCAAATTGTATAAAAAATTAATCACTATTCCTTAACAGAAGAGACAAGGGCTGTAAACAATCATCGAATCTCGAAATGTACATCTCACTCCAATACATTTACATTTTAGGTACTTAGTTAACTCAGATCAGGGAAAACATATGATATCTGTCTTTTGAAGACTGGCTTATTTCACTAAGTATAATGGTTTCCAGTTGTATCCATTTTGTTGCAAAAGACAGGATTTTTTTTTTTTTTTGCAGCTGAGTAGTAACTCATAGTATATATCTACCATAATTTCTTTATCCAGTCTACAGTTGATGGACATCTGGGTTGATTCTATCTTAGCTATTATGAATTATGCTGCAATGAACATGAGTACAGATAACGCTTTCATATGCTGATTTCTTTGGGTTTAGGTAAATTCCCAGGAGTGAGGTGGGCTGGATCATATGGTAAATCTATATTCAAATTTCTGAGATATCTCCATATTGTCATCCACAGGGGCTGTACCAGTTTACTTTCCCACCAACAGTGGATTAGGGTACCTTTTCCCCACATCCTCACCAGCATTTGCTGTTTGTTGATTTTTGTATGAGAGCCATTCTAACTGGAGTGAGGCGAAACTTGATTGTGGTTTTGATTTGTATTTCAGTGATGGCTAGTGATTTGTGTGTTTTTTCAACTGTCAGTTGTCATTTGAATTTCCTCTCTTGAAAAATGCCTGTTCAAGTCCTTTGCCCATTTCTTAACTTGATTGTTCATTTTGTTATTGAATTTCTTCAGCTCATTTTAGATCAGACATTTTCTTTGTTCATGATTCTTTCGTTCCAACAATTTGTGCTGCTTTCAGCTGGGCAGTTCCTCTGCTGGTTTCAACTGGTGTCAACACATGGCTACAATCGTCGCTTTGCTCAACTGAGCTGGATAGTAAAAAATTATCTCACTTGCAGATCTGCTGATTGAAGCCAACTCTTGGCAGGGCTTCTCTCTCTCCCATAATCTCATCTTCAGAGAGCCTTGTTCAGGCATCTTTAAGACCTTGGAGGACTCATGCCAACATTCCAAATAGGCAGGAGCAGAAGTTATAGAGCTTATGCCTAAAAACCATAAATATCACTCCTGTCACATTATATTGATTAAAGCTATTCACAAGTCCTACTAGGATTCAAGAGCTAGAGAGAGACATTCTATAACTTGATGGACAAAGCAAGAAATTCACATCACACAGGAGTGTATATACAAGAGTAGAAGGAACTGTGGCCAGTTTTTTCACAGTCTGCTAGTATTCCATTTAGATTAAATGTATTCATATTTTTCCACAAAGAAAATACAGTCATCTCCCCATGCCCAGGAGTACCACTGGTATCCCAGTATTTTATCAGGCTCTAAGTCCAAGATTTCCTCTTGTATATCAGGTTAGTTAGGGACAAAAATCTTTGGATATAGCTCCACAAGTATAGCACAGAGATCTGTAAACAGAAAAGATAGTTATCTGCTTCCTATATTTCCAGCATATGTGATGAAATAGTGATAGGATAATCACAATATGTACTATCATTCAAAATGTCTGTATAATGGTCACTCTTCCAGATTAATTCTGAAATCTGGCTGAGCACATGCCTCAGTCTCCTTTACTCCAGTGGAAAGAAACATGCTTTGGTCAGTTACCTGATTCTGTTTATTATTTGCCAGGTGCCTTATTTTTTTTAATTTGAAAGGATCAAAAATGTGGCTATACTAAAATAATTGTATAGAGCTATCTACTAGTAACTAAATGTTTCTTGAAAAGGTCACTACATCCCCTTGAAGTTCAAAGTCATGGAGATGTTCACACATTTGAAGAAGCTTGTTTGATATATGAATCTCAGAAATTCTAGGACATTTGTTAAAAACAAATTTAAAAATCCTTTCCATCAAATGTATATTCCCAAAACTAGAACCACATACAAAGCGTAACTGCAAAATAAAACCAACTTTGAGAAACTTCAAGTTATACACAATATGTAAAATTTATAATCTGAAAATTTCTGAAACATCCAATGAGCCTCTGGACAATGGAGAAGACATGGTATACTTGTTCACCCAGGACTTGGAGTAGGAAAGAAGGCAGACCAAGCCCTGCCTCAGAAATTTACAGGGGTGGGGAAAGCAGATAAGAAAAATGTAAATACATGTCCCTCTACTCTCACCCAATTTGTTTTTAAAATTAAGAGAGTCAAACATAAGAAAAATAAACAATGTATTGGAATAGAAAGCGATCATGATTTGTGAGGCAAGACAACTTCCTTGGCTAGTATGGTAAGGAAATGACATTTGAGACCCAAATGTTGGCAAGAAACATTATGCAAAAATCTGGGAACAGCATGAATAAGAGCCATGGGAAATGACAAGATGGGTTTGTTCAGGGCAGAAAAGAAGGACAATGTGCTTGTTTATAAAGAGCAAAGAGAAGAGGAAAATGGGATTGTTGGTTAAGCAGGGCTGAGGAAAGGAGTTTGGACTTTATTCCAAATCTCTGGAAGTCACCAAGGAGTTAAGTAGAAGAAAGGTAAGATTTTTTTTCTTTTTTTTTTTCTTTTAAAGGTCATCCTGTTTGCTCTATAGAGAATGAACTACAGGGAGAGTGAAATTAGAACTGTTAGGAAGCTATTACGATAGTCCAAGGAACAGCAGCCTCAAAGTAAAGAGGATGAGAAAGGATCAGACTCAGAATGACATTTAGGAACAGAGAATGGAAGAACTTGATGGATTGGATGTTGGACATAAAAGAAAGAGGAGGTCAAGCATCCATCTCAAGTTCGTGCCTTTCAAAATTGGGTGCATAGCAGTGTCATTTTTTTAAGATGGAAAAGACTAAGAGAAGAACAGATTTTTCTCTTGCAAGGGCACAGATCAAAAGTTATGTTTTGGAAATGTCTCTTTTGAGCTGTCTCTTAGCCATCAAGTGGGGCGTCAAAAGGAAGTGGAATGTAGGAAGTCTAACATCTACTCAATGTTTAATAATTGTCTCAGTACTCTGTAGTCTCACTTTCTATCTCATTGTGTCCATAAGCAATTCAGGCATTCTGACCCTAAATTTCCTGACAAGTAGCAGTGTCCAAAAGAGACACAATGATTTTTCCAAGGCCTTATAGTTAATTTGGAAGAGCACAACTTGAACCCATGTTTTCTGGCAACCTCTGTGTGATTCTTAGAGCATTCCTTACTCCCAATCACTCCTGCTTAGTTTGTGTTGTCAAAAGGAGATGTAGATTCAAGGCCCATCACTGAGGCAGTGGTATGGGCCATCCCCATATGCTCAAAGTATCACCCATGACTTACACAATTGTTATCCATACCATCAATATGGTATCCACTAATCATAAGTGACTATTTACATTTAATTTCATTCAGTTGAAATTAAATAAAATTTAAATTCACTTTCTTAGTTGCACTAGCGTAGTTGAAGTTTTCAGTGGCTCCAGTGACTACTGTTACATACATGACTAACATTGTCATTTTTGTATGTACCATTGGATAGCACAGATGTACAGGAAAACATTTTCAATATCTCATAAATTACTACTCAAGAATTCTGGGATCTAGATACCTCAGTTATATTAATTTGTGCAGAATGTGTAACTTTATCCCGCTTCCACACTCCACTGACCTCCAAGTGTACATACCTTCAGTGCTCAGAACTTTGTACCAAATGGTCATAATATTTACTTGTTAAAACACCTAGCACATCACAGTGTTTTACACTATTGTGCAGAGTTGGCCATAGGAAGAACCTATTAATAAAGAGCAAATGCAGTGCCCTAAGATCTAAAGCTAAGACTCAATTGCACAGACTACTCTTTTTTTCCCTCTCTTCCTAGCAAAGACAATGTTGGGATCCCACCCCCCAGAACCCCAGGTGGAAGCCCAGGCTGCTCACCACTACAGAATATAGGTTAAACCCTACAGGGGAATCAGTGGGACTTCAGGCTCTGAAGTGCCCATTGCCTACAGAGCAAGCTTCCTTCCGGGACAAGATAGACACATCTAGAAAGCCATCCACACATACACATGCGCACAGGCATACCTGTGCTTCTGACAGTTCCCTTCATGAACAAATGAGAATATAGGGAACAAGATATGTGGTTTTTTAATCCCTCATCACAACTTGATGGTTGTGTGACTTTGGGAAAAACATTTAACGCTTACGAAGGGATTAGATAAGGAGAGGTGTGTAGAGTCATGATCTCAATTATCTTCCACCAATTCGCCCTTTGGGGAGGAGTGAGAATAAACCAGGAACAGAATATATTTTCCTTTTAATTTTTATTTACAAACAAACATTTGAGTGTTTTCATTAGTTGTGCTTATTCAAGCTAAAAATTTCCTAAGCATGTACACTGAAGTTTCCTTCCTGCCTCCCCAGCCATCTGGCTCTCCACAGAAGCAACCGATGTCTCCAGATGTGTATATAACCTTCCATAGCCATTCTGTGCAAGCACAAGCAGCTATGTATGCTAATATATTTTTCCCAATGTGCCTCTGTATACATTTGTTTTCCTCTGACACAGGTGGCTGTGTGGCTGTTTTGAACCTTGTTGTCTCCCTGGGCTGTCTTGTAGGTTTCATATATCTAAACTCAGTACCCTTCATCTCTTTACAGTTTCAGAGTATTCTGTAAAGTTGTACCATAACTTGCCTAAAATACCCCTGAGTGATTTAAAATTTATGCCATAGTGAACATTTTTGTACCTCTGTCACCTGGCACATGCATAGGTATATTTGTAGAATAAATTTCTAAAAGAGAAATTGCTGGGTTCAAACGTGTGTAATGAGGATAATACTTGGTCAAATGGGCCTCCTAGAGTTTGCACCAATTTGCTATCAACCTATAGGAGTAGAGCTAAGTTTCTTTTTTTAAAGATTTTATTTATTTATTTGAGAGGTAGAGTTACAGACAGTGAGAGGGAGAGACAGAGAGAAAAGTCTTCCTTCCATTGGTTCACTCCCCAAATGGCTGCAGTGGCCAGAGCTGTACCAATCCGAAGCCAGGAGCCAGGTGTTTCTTCCTGGTCTCCCATGCGGATGCAAGGGCCCAAGCACTTAGGCCATCTTCCACTGTTTTCCCAAGCCACTGCAAAGAGCTGGATTGGAAGAGGAGCAGCCGGGACTTGAACTGGTGCCCACATGGGATGCTGGTGCCGCAGGCGGGGGATTAACCTGCACCACTGCACCGGTCCCTAGAGTGAGTTTCTATGCCTAAGTGGGAGCCCTACTCAGACTGAACCACAAGGTATCACATTTGCTAGAACCATCCAGTTTGCATCATGTGTGTTGTATGAGTATGTGTGTGTGGTTTCACTTGGACAAAGTTGTTTGTAGCTAAGAAAACTGTGAAAATATCATATAAGGAATTATCACTGTTCCTTTTCCTCATCCTCTAATTTGAAGGAATGATGGAGAAAATGAGACTTCTCCACACTGTATATGAAGATCCTTAGACACACACTTCAGAGAAAATGGTTCAGCTAGTATTTGGATGTGCTGGAATGAATAGAATGCTCTCCAAGAAGTAGGGGTATTAGATGATGAGATATATGGTGATGAGATTTTGTCCTGTGGCCTCCAAAGTCAGCTAGGATTCTCCAGAAGGTCAACCTCCTTGATATGACTTTAAGGATTTGCATGTGGTAAGCCCTGCACCAGTGCTAGGAATACAGAGATGGGTGTGGCTGGGCTGCCTGCAGGAAGCCCACACAGTGAAGGAGGTATGTAGGCCACTGAGTTTGATGTAATAAATATGTCGAATGTGATGACAGCTAACCCTGAAAGCTTCTAAAATGCCAAGCAGTGGCCTCGCCATGGTTTATCATCGCATCTCATTCTATGAAAACTCTCTGAAAGTGATTGCAGTGTTGTCCCATTTCATAAATGAAGAAACCAAGACCCAGGAAAGTTGAAGAATGGCCCCAACACCAGATAGTAAGTGGTAAAGTTAGGGTATGGACTCAGGTCTGTCTTCGGGTCTAAGAGAAAGCCGTTGCAACTGGGCTCTCTCTCGCTCTCTCTCATTTGCTCTCGCGCACGCTCTCTCTCTCTTTCCTCTGTAACTCTGCCTTTCAAATAAATCAATAAATCTTTAAAAAAAATCAAACGGGAGGATGAATGGAAGCAAGAAGAGCACTATGGGCAGAGTAACTGTTGAGCTGACCTCAGGAGGGTCACCCACCAGAGTCAAGGAGTTTCTCATGTAGAGAGGGAGCTAGGCAAGTAGAGTGATAAAGAGAGCAACCTCTGAAGCCAAACTTCTTGAGTTCAAGACCTAGCTGCGTCCTTTGTTGGCTGGATGACTGTAGACACATTACTTAACCTCTCTGATACCTCATCTGAAAAATGGGGCTAATAAGCATTTAGTTCATGGGTTGCTGTAAGCATTGAATGAGTATTTTCAGCATTTAGAATAGTGCCTAGCACATGCCTTTGCAGGTTTGCTCCTAGTGTAGAATCTTCAGGCTCAGGGTACAACATGGATGTAAGGAACAGGAGAATAAAATGTTTCAGCTTGTCTGGGGTGTTTATTATAGAGAAAAATCACATGCACACAGGAACTGTAATGTGATGCTATAAAAAAAAAAGGAGAAAGCAGAAAGCTATTTAATGGAGGAGGGCCATGGGCATTTAGCCCCAAATTGTCTTGTCAAGGATGGCCGCGCTGATCGGCTTTCAGATACCATCGGAAATTGTGAGTCAAAATGGGCTTTTTTATTTGTTGTCTGGTTCTTTATGACATCTTTATTTGGTATTAAAATGTAATGGCCTATCTCAAATAAAGTGAAAAAGCAAAGGAGGATAAAACAGAAAAGGACTCTATTCAACGTAACTGCGCTTTCTCTCCTTCCTCTTTGATGTACATATTTTCAGAAAATGTAAGATAAATGCTGCAGCTTCCTCTTTTACCCAAATAGCATTTCTCTCTCATCCACCAAGTTGAGTGACTTCTCTGAGAGCAATATTCTGTGAGAGACTTCCAAAGAGGTAAAAATGAGAAGAAAATACTTCTTCAAGGAACCTGTTCACATGATTTGCTTGTTGTCGCTGTAATCTCATGCCTTTCTCTTCTTTGTGTGTTGTCCCAAACTCACATTCCCAGCCCATTCCCACATCAAACCCAACACCTGACCCACCCCTCTCCTGGGCCACTTTTATGCTTCCTCTCTCAATTTGAACAAGTCCTGAGAATCAATCTACTTGAAGAAAAATATGAAACAGCAGTTCCCCCAATGTCCATCTCCTCAACCGTCAGGTACCTGCATACCAGCCACTCACTGGATCCTGTGACTGCAGAAGCTCAGATTCAGCCTTTGTCCTGATTGAGCTCAGTCTTAGGTGGGGGAAATGAATTAAAAGGGAGGTTGATGCTGCCCTTCTCTGGCACAGGATCATGTTCACCTCCTTCCCCATGAGTTTGTAAGCTTCTCAAAAGCAAGGGCATATGTTTTGTTTACCATATTATGGTCAGTACCTTATGGAGTAAAATAAACATCTTATTGAACAAATGGATAACACTACGGAATGGTCAGGAAATTTATACGGTTTTAAGTTATGAAATAGCATGGAAGAGGTAACCTTGAATTTTGGGGAGATGAGAATGTAGTTGAAGAGGTAGAGAGATTTGTTGGAGGAAGTGACTTCCAAGCTGTGTTTTGGAGGTGATGGCTACCAACATTTATATTGCTTTTTGTGGTGTTTAACTTATAAAAGGCACCCAATCAAAGGTTGGTAAGTTGATAAGTTTTATAAAGTAGTTGTACCCTTATTTTTCACCATTTATCACATTTCTGAGAAGGGAAAACATAGTCACTTAATGATGGATTTTGTGGCCCTGGAAGTTCTGTTACCTGGCCAACCTCTCAGTAGGGTAGGAACACCTGCTGGAAAGCCCAGTGTTATGGTGTGTGAGTATGTGTGTGAACATGCATGCGTGTACCCTTCACAGACTCCGGAGATTATCTGGGCTGCTGGCTAAGAATAAAATCTACTCATCCATGAAAGAACTTAGGTAAGGAAAGGACCGAGTCTGGTTTCTCACCTTACCTCTGAGCCAGCTCAGAGCTCATTACCTAAATCCACCACTCAAGCCAATTTCAAATCTTAAAACTGAAAACCACCTGGTTATGACTCAGGAGGGGGTGGAATACAACAGAAGAGGAGATAAAAACAAAATGAAATTTTAGTTGAATTTGTCTAATGACCTTACTAAGAAAACACAGGCCATGAGAGTAGACTTGCTGTTAGTTTATTTTGAAGTCTGTTAGTTTTATTTAGCTCCATCTCCATCCTAACATAATGATGTTAATGCTCAAGATTCTGAGAACAAAAACTACACAGATTTGTGAAGCCTATGGCTCTGGTTGTGGTTTCGTGGTAATCTTATGCTGTTCCAGACACACCCTATATGACTTTTAAGTCATAGCACCACCAAATTATGGCAAAGATCAGATTCCTCACCTCCAACTAATTCTCAGTTTCTGTTTTTACTGTGTGTGCAGCTTCATCATACACAACAAAGACACTTTCTTCAACAATGCCACGAGAAGTAGAATCGTGCATCATATTTTACAAAGAATAAAGTATGAAGAAGGAAAAAACAAAATTGGTAAGTAGTCTATTGGATAAAGGCTAAAGTTGGTATTTGGGGATTTCAGATGTCTTCCTATTGTTTCGTTAAGCTCATATCAATTCTAGAAATGCTTACCATTTATTGAACCTCTGACTACACCCTTATCAGATAACTAACAAGTATAAAATCTTCATAATGTCCTTGAATACGAGAGTGTGTCAAGAAACCTATGGAAATGAAATTAAAGATAAATATATTTTGCTGCAAAATTTTTTGAAACCCTTGCTTAGGTTTTCTCATGATACACATTTTCATGAACTTCTTGAAGATTCTTCCCTTGCATAGATTTCAAAACATCTTTGTGCTGAAGTAAATTTATTTTTTTAATTCCACTCTCCATGAACTTTTTGAAGTACCTGGTATCTTCTTTAAAAGTTTGTCATTACACTTATCTAGGATCATGGACAAATTCTCTCAGTTCAACAGATATTTCTGGAATATCCATTGTGTGCCAGGCACTGAGCTAGGTGGATGATCATAGTTCTGTATAGCCTGAAATTTATGTTTAAAAAGTTTGTGCATGCAATAAACAAATAAGTAATAAGAAGAAATTAGCTGGGTGATGATATGGAGACAACCTGCAAAAGGGTGAAGTTGAGTCTGCTGAAACTGGGAAGTCAGGGGAGGCTTAACTGAGAAGCTCCAGTTTTTACTGAGACCTGAATGATGCAGAGCCAGCCTGGGAAGATCCAGGGGTAGGGAGTTCCAGATAGAAGCAGCTGTAGTTTCAGAGATGAGCTGTCACACTTAAGTAAATTCTCCAAATAATCATTCCCCGCATTAAACATCTTCCACAATGTATAGTTTAGGTGCTATTATGAGAACCTTTCCATATTATATTAACAAATGGCCTGCCTTATTAAATAGGTTATTATGTATCAAGAAGGTTTAGGTAGATTTGCTATTATCACCATTTTACCAAGATTTTTTCAAGTTTGAACAATGACCTCTATTACTCCAGGTCTAGACAGGAGGCAACATATAATTTGAATAGAGTATGTTTAATACAAATAATTGACTATGATAGAAAATCAGAGTAATGGAGGATTGGAAAGCCAAAGGTAAGAAGAAGAACACAGAAGAATCCAGATATTAGGAGCAGCCAGCAAGCCCTAGGAAGGCTCTACCAGACGAGACAGAGATCCACATCCTATTGGAAGGGGTGTCCCATGGCAGAGTAGTTTTCTAAGAACTCACTGGGAATCTGCATTCTTGAAAGGGTTTCAAGGAGTCATTCATTGGAAATTCTATACCAGTAGCACTACTCTGTGAAGCCACTAAAGGGGATACCAAGATACGTTACTTTGTGAAAGTGCCAGGTGCACCACACCATTGGGGCTGGGGATGGCAGAAGCCCAGTCAGAGGAGCGTGCTGTGCTCCTTCCATTGTTCCACCAGTGCCTTCTACTGACACAGCGTAGCATTTACCTCCTGGTAAAGGGTAAGTGTTT
Organism: Oryctolagus cuniculus; assembly: GCF_051225735.1. Taxonomy (NCBI): domain Eukaryota; kingdom Metazoa; phylum Chordata; class Mammalia; order Lagomorpha; family Leporidae; genus Oryctolagus; species Oryctolagus cuniculus. The sequence goes on from NC_142877.1 coordinate 104,089,842, forward strand.
GCAAGATACAGCTCCGTCACTGCAAAGCAGGCAATGACATTACATCTGGAGTCGTGAGATAATAAATTGATAACTGGCACATAGCCTGAATGGCCTACGCATCAAGATTTCTAGCAGGATGATGCTGGAGGGTTGTATTGTGTTAGCCATTGGAATCAGGAGCCTAAAATATCCACAGATCTCAACCATATCCAGCAAGATGGCATTTAATAGTTTGTAAATGTAAAATCCTACACACTCAAATTCAGCAAAACTACTACCCTGGTAAGTGTGGGAAAAATGTTACTCAACAGCATCATGAAAGGAACAGATCTGAGAGCTGAGTTGAATGCAAGCTCAGTGTGAGTCACTAGCATAATGAGGCTGCCAAAAAAATCCTACCTTTATTCTGAACTGCATAAATTAACCTATGATAAGGGAAATAGGTAGTTATTTAGCCCAGATATGAGTATATCAACATAACTATGTTTAGTGAGAATCATTGTAGGTGGGTATAGTGAAATCAAACCTGATTTAAGTCCTTCTTGACTTTGATGGAGTTGTAATTGAGCTCATCCAATATTCTCTGCAACAATCAACCATACTTGAGACACATCTGATCCATAAAGTCATTGTGATAATTCCAGCCTGTAGGAACCCTTCCCTCTTCTGAATCCCCATGGCAATTATTTTTAGAATGTTTATTGGGTAATTAAATATTTCACAACTCTTATTGTCGTACTTTCAATGACATTATTAAAACCTACCACCTAAGGAGAAACCACTTTAAATGTTTGATATAAATAATTTAAATATTGCCATATTACTTTTTCTCATATTCCTTATTCATTCATAGGATTTTTAATAGACCTGAGATACTCTGTACCTACTTTTTTATCACACTTTTTTCAGTTAATATTGTGTCATGAACATACTAGATAAAAAGTTAGTGAAAGTAAAACCATAACAGTAGCTATTCTAGATTATTTCATAAAATGCAAATAACTGAAAAAGAAATTCTTCACTAATTTTGTTAGTATTTTTAGCACCCTCACAGCTCATTGTAACACACAAATGTGTTAAAAATGTGCCACTGAAAACTGTTAGTCTAAATAATAAGCTCCTGAACAGTAAATAAGTACCTTATTCATCTTTGCATCATCAATACCTAGCACAGTGTCTGGCATATGCATTGGAGCTCAAAAAGTGCATTTTCTTTTTTTAAAAAGGATTTATTTATTTATTTGAAAGTCAGAGTTACACAGAGGAGAGGCAGAGAGAGAGAGGTCTTCCATCCGATGGTTTACTTCCCAATTGGCAACAACGACTGGAGCTATGCCAATACGAAGCCAGGAGCCAGGAGCCTCTTCTGGGTCTCCCAAGCGGGTGCAGGGGCCCAAGCACTTGGGCCATCTTCCACTGCTTTCCCAGGCCATAGCAGAGAGTTGGATCGGAAGAGAGGCAGTCGGGTCTTGAACCGGCGCCCATGTGTGATGCCGGTGCTTCAGGCTAGGGCGTTAACCTGCTGCACCACAGCACCAGCCCCCAAAAAGTGCATTTTCAATTGAATTGAAGATCTTTTAAACATGATTAATGTCTCATCATCAGCGTTCTTACACCATCAAAAACTGCACAATGAGACCATGCCACGGTTAATGTACCTGATTTCTGTCTCTCAGTATGTAGCTGTTTTCACAACTCCTCAAGAGGACACAAAGGAAAGACAGAGACAGTGATGTATTTTAAATATTATAAAGGAGTTGAGAAAGTGTATTATATTTGCTAGTCAGAAAGAGGCTTTGTATAATATTCTCTCAATTGATGAAAGGAGAAGGAGGGTTCTATTCAAGAACTTCAGTACTTAGAAAATTGGTAATTATAAACTTGAAATGTGTCTAATTAGAAATAATCACAGACTATTATTAACCCAGGATCAGGCATTCTGCTGAAAAACTATGGAGTAAAATTGCAAATAGCCTGTTGACCCAATATTTCATTGTCACCTTTAGTTGCATAAAGAAAAGAAATAATGTTAGTAGAAAATTTTAACTTGATAGAATCAATGTTTACCCAATGTTATTTTCTGCCTCAAACTTGTTCTGAAAGCTGCTTCTTGCATGAGCCAACATTGTTTAGAAATAACACAAATATGTTTATTTGAAGACATGATTTATATGGTGCTTTAGTGGAATGTATATTGCCACTATGTAAGCTTTTCAATTTCACTCTGAATCTATTAAAACAGTGACAGTCAAACCTGGTGAAACTCACTTTGAAAATATAGCAGTTAATAGCTCAATAAAGATTTATTCAACAGTGGGTGCACACAATAAATTTGAAATTGATTTAAATTAGTACTTTCTCAATTTTCAGGATTTTGATGTTATGATAGAATTACAAAGGTCATCATCAGCATTTCTTACAAAGTCCCTATGAATCTTATTTTTTCCTGTTATTTGGTATGTTTGAAGATATTAATGAGATATGTGTAATTCTCAATAGAGACTCTAGCCTTCCAGAAAATCAATAATTTATTCATTTCTTTCAAAAGCATTTATTGAATGCCTCGTGTGTGCTAGACAAAATCTAAAGCCTTATGGATATTTGTATTCCAAGTGTTTTTCCGAAATATGCAATGTTAATGTCAAGCAGCTTTAGCACATTAATGGGTTACTTTGATGAGAAGTATCTAAATGTTTATTTACCCTCAATCATTAAAAAATGGATCAGTGCATGTGTCATTTCAAGTTAGGCTGAACTCCTGGATTTTGATCAGAACATGAAGTTAGTAAAAAGCATTCTCCATATAAATCATCTGATACAATCATCATCTTTGAGATATATTTTAAGAAGTAGTACAATTCTTGATCTGCAGAGGAACAACACATTAAAATTCCATTCTGACCAACTGGAGTAACAGGTACAAGGTTTATTCTTCTACATGAAATAATCCAAAAAAGGAAAAACATTGGGCAAACCAAAAGTGGAGATTCTGAAAGAAAATAAAATAGGTGATTCCTATAATTGCCCCATCTTACTACATTGGGATAATGACTAGTCAGCAGCACAGGGAGAAAGAATACAAGAAAGGTACCTGAATTGAAAAGATGTTTCTTAGAGTCCAGGGAGACCAAGGAAGCAAATTCACAGAACAGAGTACCAGAAAGCAGGCAGATGTGGAGACACAGAACTTTGAAAATCTACAGAGGAGCCGGCGCCATGGCTCACTAGGCTAATCCTCCACCTTGCAGCGCCAGCACACCAAGTTCTAGTCCCGGTCGGGGCACCGGATTCTGTCCCGGTTGCCCCTCTTCCAGGACAGCTCTCTGCTGTGGCCAGGGAGTGCAGTGGAGGATGGCACAAGTACTTGGGTCCTGCACCCCATGGGAGACCAAGATAAGTACCTGGCTCCTGCCATCGGATCAGTGTGGTGCGCCGGCCGCAGCGCGCCGGCCGTGGCAGCCATTGGAGGGTGAACCAACGGCAAAGGAAGACCTTTCTCTCTGTGTCTCTCTCTCACTGTCCACTCTGCCTGTTAAAAAAAAAAAAAAAAAAGAAAAGAAAGAAAGAAAAAAGAAAATCTACAGAGGATCATTCTCAAGCATTCAGTGCTTGAGTACTGTTCATTGCTCACAGGTCAGGAAACCATCCAAAGCAAGAGAAAGAGTCCTACAAAAGGATTTCTAGTGAAACTGGGACATGTCATAATCCACAGGGCAATGAGTGGAGGACTTAGAAAGCCTTTCCTTAGCCTTACACTAAACAAGTCCCACCTACCACATGTAGAAAGCAAGACCAAAATGGATCACACTCTTAAAGTGACTTACTGTGTCTCAGAACAAACCTCAAGAATCTATTGATGCAAACACGGTATTTATGTTAACAAGAAAAATCACCATATTTGATATCTAACCAATATTACCAGGCAAACAAAAAGAAGAAAAATCCATTAATCAAAAACCTACCCAGAATTTTTATAGATGTTAGAAATAGCAAACATGGGGGACCGGCGCTGTGGCGCAGCAGGTTAACGCCCTGGCCTGAAGCGCCGGCATCCCATATGGGCTCCATTTCTAGTCCCGGCTGCTCCACTTCCAATCCAGCTCTCTGCTATGGCCTGGGAAAGCAGTAGAAGATGGCCCAAGTCCTTGGGCCCATGCACCTGCGTGGGAGACCTGGAAGAAGCTCCTGGCTCCTGGCTCCTGGCTTTGGATCATCGCAGCTCCGGCCGGAGCTGCCATCTGGGGAGTGAATCATTGGACAGAAGACCTCTCTCTCTGCATCTCCTCTCTGTATAACTCTGACTTTCAAAGAAACAAATAAATCTTAAAAAAAATAGAAATAGCAAACATGGGTATTAAAACAGTAAATATTTGAAGAAATAATTATGGAAGATTTTCCAAATTCAGAGAAAACCATAAACCCTAGACCAAGTAAGTTCAGTAAACACTAAGTGCAATATGAAGAAATTAAAACCAAGGCATACATAATCAGCTTGGTCAAAATCTGTAATAAAGAGAAAAATATTCAAAGAAACAAGAAAGGAACAACATGAAACATACCATGGCACAAGGACAACTTCACAGCAGATTTCTCACTGAAAACAATCAGATTACAATGGAGTAACATCTTTAAGCACTAAAACAAAAACAATTAAGTCAACCTAAAATGCTACACCCAGCAAAAAATTCTACCAAAATGGGGTAAATAGAGACTTCTCTTAGATATACAAAAACTGAAAGAATTCATCACCAGCAGACTTCAACCTCAAGGTATGTTAAAGGCAATCCTCCTAGAAGAAATATATACATTCCATATTATTTAAACCTCTTGAATAGATAAGAGTTTATAAACAAAAATAACATTGTCTTAAAATGTGTATAAAAGTAAAAATACATGATGACAATAATATAAATGCCATGAGGGAGTAAAGAGGCATAATAACACAAGGTTCTTACACTACATAACTACATATGCAGTGGATATCTTTTCATATGGAAGAAAACTGTGATAAATTAAATATGTATGTTATAAATAAAAAACAAAATAGCAAAAGCACAGAGTTATAGCTAATAAGCCAACAAAGAAAAAAATTAATCATAAAAAATTAATCCAAAATAAAGCAGAAAAAAGAAGGGACAAACAGAAAATGTATAGTGAGATCAGAGACTTAAACCTAAACCAATCAGTAATTACACTGAATGTTAATGGTCTAAATACCTCAATTCAAAAGTCAGAGATTGATACATGGAATAAAAAGCAAAACCCAACTTTTTACCACCTATAAGAAATGTACTAAGGCCAGCGCCGCGGCTCCCTTGGCTAATCCTCAACCTGTGGCGCCAGCACACTGGGTTCTAGTCCCAGTCGGGGCGCCGGATTCTGTCCCGGTTGCCCCTCTTCCATCCAGCTCTCTGCTGTGGCCCAGGAGTGCAGTGGAGGATGGCCCAAGTCCTTGGGCCCTGCACCCGCATGAGAGACCAGAAGAAATGTACTTTAATATAAAGATACAGATGGGTTAAAAATAAAATGATGGGAAAAAAGAGAATATTAGCACTAATCAAAAGGAAGTTTTAATGGATAAATTTGTTTAAATGTAGATTTCAGACCAAAGAATAATACAGGAATAAAGACCATTTTTAATTATAAAGGAGTTAATTCATCTTGAGGCTATAACAATTCTAAACATTTGTGCACTCAACGGCAGAGTTTCAAACCATATGAAGGTAAAACTAGTAGAATTGCAATGAGAAAGACACATCTACAATTATAATCAAAATTTCACTATCACTTTCTCAGCAATTAACAAGTAGAAAATCAGTAAGATTTAGAAGACCTGCACAGCATTATCAATGAAATTGATCTAATTGCCTTTTCAGACCACACCACTGAACAACAACAGAAACTCATTCTTTTGAAATGCATGTAGAGCCTATCAAACAACAATATTGGGGAACAAAAAACAAGACAATAAATTCAAAAGGGTTCAAATCACAGAAAGTTGTTTTTTTTTTTTTTAACTACAGTGTTATTACATTTGAGTCAATAGGATAAGAACTCTGGGAAAGTAAGAATTATTTAAATTAAGTTCTTTACTGATAACTCATTGGCCAAAAAAAAAAAAAAAAGAAACCAAAATGGAAATTAGAAAGTATGTTTTACTGAATGAAGATAAAAGCACAGTATATCAAAAAGTGTGCAATGCTGCTAAAGCAGTCCTTGGAAATCTACAGCATCACATGATATGTCTATACAAGAAAGATGTCCCTGATTAACAGCCTCATCTTCCACCTTAAGGAACTAGAAAAGGAAAAGAAATTGACAGTCTGTAGACTAAAGGAAATAGTGAAAATTAGAGCAAAAGATAATACAGAAAACCACTGTAACAAAAATCTGGTTCTTGGTGGTGGCAGTTGGGGAGTATCTATGAAATGAGTAAAACTAGTGGTGGGTACACCCCAGGATGACTTACTAACAAGTCATGGTCTTGTGTAATCTGTTCACCTTGAATGTGGTTGGAACATATGGTTTACAACCAAGAGTAGGAATGATAATTATTACTACTGTGACTATGACATGTTATATGGCCATGCTGAAGAGATTTTGCATATGTAATTAAGATCCTTAATCAATTTGACTTTGACTTAGTCTAAAGAGAAATTATCCTCAGTGAACCTGGCCTTATCAGCTAAGCCTATTAAAAGAGAGTCTGGAGCTGGTGCTATAGTGTAGTGGGTAAAACTGCCACCTGCAGCACCAGCATCCCATATGGGCACCGGTATCCCATATAATAACTGGTTCAAGACCCAGCTGCTCTACTTCCAATACAGCTCTCTTCTATGGCCTGGGAAAGCAGTAGAAGATGGCCCAAATACTTGGGCTCTTGCACCCACATGGGAGACCCAGAAGAAGCTCCTGGCTCCCAGCTTCAGATTGGCAAGGCTTTGGCTGTTGCAGCCATCTGGGGAAAGAACCAGCAGATGGAAGACCTCTGTCTCTGTCTCTCTCTTGCATGTTCTCTCTCTCTCTCTCTCTCTCTCTCTCTGCCTCTCTGTAACTCTTCCTTTCAAATATATAAATAAATCTTTAAAAAGGAGAGTCTGATCCTTCTCTGAGCTCAAAGTCTCAAAGCAACTGAATCTTTGTTGCTAATTTTAAAGAAAAAACTTCCATAGATTCTGTATCTGCAAAATAAACAAAACCTGCAACTACTAAAGAAGCTTGGAAATGGAGCATTCCTTAGGAGGATCTCTAGGTGAGAATGCAGTCAGGTCAAAAGTGAGTTCACCGACATTGTGCCAAAGCAGATAAAGCTACTACCTGCAAGGCTGGCACCCCATATGGACACCAATTTGTGCCCTGGCTGCTCCACTTCTCACCCTGCTCCCTGCTAATGGCCTGGGAAAAGCAGCAAAGATGGTCCAAGTGCTTGGGCCCCTGCATCCAAGTGGGAGACTTGGAAGAAACTCCTATCTCATGGCTTTGGCCTGGTCCGGCCTTGACAGTTGCAGCCATCTTGGGAGTGAACCAGCAAATGGAAGATCTCTCTGTCTCTGTCTCTGTCTCTGTCTCTCTCTAACTCAGATTTTCAATTTATTTTAAGATATATTTTCAAATATATCTTTAAAAAATTTGATTTCAGCTTTGTGAAACCCTAAACAGATAATCAGCTAAATAATACCTAGACTCTCACCATCAGAAACTGAGACAACAATGGGTATTTTTCAAGCTACTACATTTCTTGTAATTTGTTAAACACTGATAGAAAACAAATACAAACTTCTAGGCAGGCTAGTCACATGAACAAAAATAGAGAAAACACAAATTTTCAAATTACCAGGAATAATAGAAGTACTATCACCACGGATATTGAAAGGATAATAAAGAACTGTTATGGATAATGTTATGTCAATAAATTTGACAACTTAATGAAATGTGAGAATTCCTTGACACAGTCTAAACTCATTCAGTGAGAACTGTGTAGTCTGTAATGAATTTGTGCTTCAAAATATTCTCACAAATAAAAGTCCAGTATAGACTTCATTAGTGAATTCTATCAATGATTTAAGAAGTAATACTAATTCTATGAAAGGCTTTCACAAACTGAAGGATGGAGAATACTTCCTGCCTTATCCTATGAGAGCAACATTCCCTGGATACCAAAACCAGGTAAAGAATACTAGAAAAGTACATATCAGTAGACTTCAAGACTAGTTCAGCAAATCAAACCCAGCAAAATATAAAAAGGATAATATATTATGACCAAATAGGATTTATCCAGGACTGCAAAATTGGCTTAACATTTGAAAGTCAACCAGAATAATTCATCATTTTAGCGCACTAAAAACGACATGATCTCTATAGATGTGGAAAAAGTATTTGACAAAGTCTGACATCTACTCCGGATAAAAAGTCTGCAAACTATGAATAGAAACTATCTTTGTGAATGTTATTAAATACATCTATGAAATACTTATAGTTGACATATTTAATGGCAAAGGACTGAATGCTTTCCCCTAAGATGGTAAATAGGACAACACAGGGTGCTTCCAAATGTTCATTTGTGTTATTAAAAGTGATTAGTGATTTTTTTTAATACAGACTTGCTCAAGCCTCTCTGGATTATGTATGTAAATTTTTTCTTTTTTCATTTTTGAAGACCCCCTCATAGACACACATTTCAGAAACATTATACACCAAAATAAACCTATTTTAAATTCTATTTTCTACAAACTTTTTGAAGTCCCCTTATGTGCCTACTCTTTTTTTTTTCTTTCTTTTTTTGGACAGGCAAAGTTAGAGAGAGAGAGGCAGAGAGAAAGGTCTTCCTTTTTCCGTTGGTTCATCCCCGAAGTGGCCGCTACAGCAGGCGCATTGTGGCCAGCGCGCTGCACCAATCTGAAGCCAGGAACCAGGTGCTTCCTCCTGGTCTCCCATGCAGGTGCAGGGCCCAAGCACTTGGGCCATCCTCCACTGCCCTCCTGGGCCACAGCAGAGAGCTGGACTGGAAGAGGAACAACCAGGCCAGAATCCGGCGCCCCGACCGGGACTAGAACCTGGGGTGCTGACGTCGCCGCAGGTGGAGGATTAGCCTTTTGAGCCACAGCGGCGGCCCTGTGCCTACTCTTAACATTTGTATTATTTTACTAGTCACTTATAAGACAAAAGTAAGTAAATAAAAGGCATCCATATTGGAAAAGAAGTAAAACTGTTCAAATTATAAGACAATATAATCATCCATGTAGAAATTCCAATGACTACAAAAGGCTACTGGAACTAATAAGTTAGTTTAACTAGGTTGCAAGAGCCAAGACTGATATAAAAATTCAATTGCATTTTCATAAACCAGTAACACAGAGAAACAGATCTTTTAAAAAAGTACTATTTAAAATGCATCAAAAATGTAAAATACTTAGGAATAAATATGCCAGATGATTAAGACTTGAAGAAAACAAACTACAAAACATTGCTGAGAGAAATTTAAGAATAAGTAAATGGTGAGATATCCCTCAGAATATCAATATTATCCCTCAGAATCCTCAATATTATTAAAATGCCAGTGTTCTTCAAATTGATCTAAAGATCAAATGCGATCCAAATCAAACTCCCAGGAGAGAGAGAGAAAATTAAGTGTATTCAAAAGTTCATAATAAATGGATAGAATAGACAAAACAACTTTAGAAAATAGCAGAATAGAGGGCTGATACTGCCTGTTTTCAAGAATTCTTGTAAACCAGCTGTAATCAAGACATGTGGTATTGGTCTAGCAATAGATCAGTGGAACATGATAGAGAATCCAGTGGTATATCCACATATAAATGGATAATTGATTTTTAATGAAAGCTCAAATGCAATTTAGTGAATAAAGGACTGATTGTTTTCAACAAATGATACTGAGATAATCCATATGTAAAAAATTAATTCAGATGGGTAGCAGACCTTTAAAACTTAATACTACAAAGATCCTAGGAGAAAAATCTTTGATTTTGCATAAGAGATATCTTATATATGACCCTAAAAGCATAATCCATAATAGAAAAGGATAATTGGGACTTCTTCACAAGTAAAGCTTCATTCTTTAAAAGATGTATTTCAGAGGATGAAAAAAGAAGCCATATACTAGGAGGAAGAAAACCTCCAAAGCACGTCTAATGAAGGGCATATACCTGAAATATGCAAGGTATTTCAAAAAGCTTATAGAAATGTGTATTACTGTAAAAAGCTATATATGGGTTTTGAAATTTTTTGCAGCCAATTTTAATAATTCAGTTCCATTTTTCCATAAACTTTGAAGTACTCTCTTTTAAAGAACACTGGATACTCGGTGATAAAAAATTAATATGAAATTTGAAAAAATATTTCAAGAATATATTCAGATGGCAGACAAACACACTAGAAAATTTTCAATACTATTAGTCATTAGGGAAATGCAAATGAAAAGCAGAATGAGATATCATTGTGCTGCTTATTAAAATGTTTGAAATTTAATTTAAAAAACTGAGCATACCAAGTGTTGGAGAGAATGTGGAGAAAAGGAAATCCTTGTCAACTGTCAGTGGGAATGAAAATTGTATACAGCCATTATGTAAAATAATATGGGAGTACCTCAGAAAATAAAAAAATAGAATTATCATATAATCCAGGAATCACATGTCTGGGTACATACTCAAGGGAAATAAAATCAGTTTCCTAAAAAGATGTTTGCACTCCCATATTTATCGTGGTAGCCAAGATATGGAAATAAATTAAGTATCCACTGATAAATGTATAGGTAAAGAAATTGTGGTGCATGTGTTGAATGGAATATTATTCAGCCAGGCCAGTGCTGTGATGTAGTGGGTAAAGCCACCACCTGCTGCACCTGTATCCCATATGGGTGGTGGTTCAAGTCCCAACTGCTCCACTTTAGTCCAGCTTCCTGCTAATGTGCCTTTGAAAGCAGTGGAAGGTGGCACAAGTTCTTAGATCCCTGCACACATGGGAGACCCAGATGAAGCCCCTGGCTCCAGTCTAGCCCAGCCCTAGCCATTGAGACTATTTGGGGAGTGAACCAGCAGATGAAGATTTCTCTCTCTCTCTCCCCCTCCCTCCCTTCCTCTCTCCTTCCCTCTCTGTTACTCTGCCTTTCAAATAAATAAATAAATCCTTAAAAAAATCTATATATATTATTCAACCATAAAAAGGAAATCCTAGGAGGTTTTGTGATAACATGGATGAACTTGGAGGACGTCATGCTTACTGAAATAAGTCAGACACAAAAAGATAAAAACTGGATAAACTTATACATGGAATGTAAAAATGTTGGATTTTTAGAAGCAGAGCATCAAATGAAAGTTGCTGTGGTCTGGGGGATAGGAGAAACAAGGACATGTTGGTGAACAGGTACAACATTTCAGTTATAAAACTAGCACGTTCTGGGGGCCTAAAGCACAGCTGGAGTGCTGATGGATGTCTTAATTAACTGGGCAATGATAATCATTGCATAAAGTACGTGTATATACCTTGAATATATTTAACCTTTGATGATTAGATATTTTAATTAAAAAGAATAGAAGAACCAGATATCCTAGCCCCAGATCCCTATTTTCTAGCAGATAGCAAAGCTTTCTTCCTAAACTGCTGATGTCCCCATGTGAATCTGAATCATTTTTGCAAGCCTAGATCCTTCTTTCCAAAAAGAACCACTTTGTATTAGTTGTGAACATTGTGAGATTTCAAACTCAGCATCACTGGGACTGACTTCTTGTTCTAGGTCTGAATCGTTTGCTCACCAATGGCTCCTATGAAGCTGCATTTCCCTTGCACGAGGTATTTTGCTGTCTTTTCTCCTTACTTTTCTTGCAACTTCTTGTGACCATAATAATCTTCTAGGGAGAGCCATTCTTTGAAATTGTGGGAACAGTTCAGAATGAATCCAACTGGTTCAACAGGTAATTAGGGGGGGATTTTCTTACATTTCTCCCTCCATATTGATTTATATCTTTTTATTTAAGTATTTGCAAGAATTCTTAAATGAACAGTCACTCATGAGTTTAGAGGAACAGCTTAAGGAATCTAAATCATAAAATTAAAAAGCCATTGAAAATTTGCATGAGGCACCAGATACAAGAGGAAAATATTCTTGAAGTCAGTAGTTGTAGCCAAAAACAAATTTAAAGCTAGTCCTTAAAAAAGTGGGAGGAAGCCATGTTGCAAGGTCTTTGGCTACCCAAAGGGTGATAAGTGAAAGTTAATAGTATCGTACTCAGCATTGTAAGATATACAAATGTCGACTTTCTCCTTATTTCCAACATGGTCTTCGTCATGAGTAATGACTTCATAAGTATGACTGTGATTACACTTAAATCTATTTCTCCACTGGGTCTTGGGATGTTTAAGCAATTATTCTTCTATATGTAGGTTTTCAGGAATATAATTCTCCTAATTATTGGGAGATTATTATTATTTTAATTGTTTGAGCCCCTGCTCTGCACTAGGCATGGTATGCTGCATAAACTACAAAGGTACATGCTCTCTGGGATCTCACATACTAGCCAAGAGGAAACTGTTAGAGTGATCTTAGTACAGTCTTCTGTTAGAAACATTCCCAACAATTTCCTGGTAAACTTTGGAGAACACTTCAGATTCTACATAAGCGGCAAATCCAAATCTTCCCCCAAACATATTTTTCTTCAGCTTACAGTGTTCTCTTGATTTTAAACACAACAGGATATAAAAAGAGAAGCAGAATTCTTAAAACCTTATTAGGGGGGGCGGCGCCATGGCTCAATAGGTTAATCCTCCGCCTGCGGTGCCAGCGTCCCATATGGGCGCCAGGTTCTAGTCCCGGTTGCTTCTCTTCCAGTCCAGCTCTCTGCTGTGGCCCAGGAAAGCAGTGGAGGATGGCCCAAGTGCTTGGGCCCTGCACCCCATGGGAGACCAGGAGAAGCACCTGGCTCCTGGCTTTGGATTGACGCAGCGCCAGCCATGGCGGTCATTTGGGGAGTGAACCAACAGAAAGAAGACCTTTCGCTCTGTCTCTCTCACTGTCTGTAACTCTAACTGTCAAATAAAAAAAATGCTATTAAAAAAAAAAAACCTTATTAGGAAAACTGAAAGCTGTGATCTGAGACTGTATTTACAGACTGTACGGAAATTCTTTCAGAATGCTCCTTTTAGAACAACAGAAGCAAACATTCTGACACAAAGGTTTGCTAGAGCCACACACATGTATTTTTGAACTCTGAAGAGAGATTTCTCCCAAAGCATCATATAGCTTTCTGCAGTGGTTAGTTGGCTTTGCCCAGAAATGGATTGCACTGTATCCTCCCACTCCCAGTCCTTGCCCAAAGAAGGAGCTGTGTCTGAGCAATGGGAGGTGGGCAGAAGTGTCTGCTCAGGGGAGTGGGTGAGTAGGCATGAGGGTGCCTGACAGATACAACTACAAAGCCCCGCAGAATAATTCACAGTCTTCTCTATGACTTTCATATCTCAGTAAAGCCCTGTGTCCTGTAAGAACAAACAATTCCAAATTAGTAATAGCAACAACAATAAAAATTCCATTGTTCTCTTGACTTTTTACTCTGTTTAACCTTATTATGTTATTTAACCTCCTGGCAGCCTTCAGAGGAAGGCAGAGCAGCTATCGTCGCCCTTGTTTCGTGTTAAACATGTAAATAGAGGTCTAGAGAAAGGTTAAGTCTTCTCTGTATCACACTGTGAGTTGTGCTCTTTCCATTAGGAAAGGTATTCTCAGGTCAGTATAATTAGTTTGCCTCCAGAAAGCACCTTTTCTTTTTGTGAATCTAGCATTGCTACCCACTGACCTCCAAAAAGCGTGCACCTCTCTCTGACCCTCATTTGTTTATTTAGTAGATTGAATTTGATTTGGATTGTTAAAATTCTGCAATGACTTCCAACTTCTACATTCTGGGATTTTCTTGTAGCTAAGGCTGTGTGTAAAGGTTACAGTTGTGAGTTGATTAACTGCCGTCTCTTGAAAGAAGTAGGGCCTGGCTTCTGAGCCAGGCACTTGATTAATCCTAAGTGCAGAAAAAGCCCAATGAGGCAGATAATATTAGTTCCATTATGGATTAGGAAACCACGCCTCAGAACACTAAGGAGTCTTGTCCAAGAACTGAATTTGAACTCAGTTCAAACTTGCCTCAATTTAGCAACCTTGAGCTTTTTACTGGACAATATCAGCAGCAAGGCAGTGTCCAGAATTACTCAGTAAACTGCCCTCCCTTTTAAAAAAAAAATCACTTAGAATCACTTTTCTTCTGCTATCACCGCTATTGCTACTCTGCCCTTAGAGACTAATACTATCAGCATTCCCTTGTGGCTTTTGTTGGTACTACCTCACTGGCAGTGGTGTTTTTGTCCCAGGGAAGTTACAGAAGTAAAAACTCCATTCGAACCCACGGAGCAGTAAACCACCGACATCTACTCTATGAGTGCTGGGCTTCCTGGGGCGTGTGGTATAAATACCAGCCTCTGGATCTTGTAAGGTGAGTTTCTGACCAGCGGCAAATATAATCAAGCTTACACAGAATGATGAGGGCAGACCATCAGCTGAGAGAAGCCAGCAGTGGAGAAAAAAAAGATGGGAAGTTCATGGCTGTAGCTCAAATCTGGCTGCTTACCAGAAGAGTAATTTATCAAAGGACATTGGTTGTTTTTGGTAAATCAGCTCTCTCTCTGATGAGGATAGTATTTCCCTGCAAAGGGTCTTAGAGAGGGGCCCAGGAAGGGACATAGGAGACCACTCAGGTCTCCCACAAGACTCAGTACAGAGCAGATCACCCGTGTTACTGTTACTGACAAGTCGTCCTAGAGAGAGATAACATTGCTTACCTATACTAGTAACAAAATAAAATATCACTTAGTACAGGTTGAGCATCCCTAATCCAGAAATCCAAAATTCAGAATGCTAAAAATCTGAAATTTTTTTGAGCACCAACATGATGCCACAAGTGGAAAATTCCACTCCTGGCCTCACATGACAGGTTACAATCAAAATGCAGGTACACCAAAAATATTCTGTAAAACTACTTTCAGCCTATGTGGATAAGGTATATATGAAACATAAATAAGTTCTGTGTTTTAGACTTGGATCCTATCCTCAAGGTATCTCATTGTATATATGCAAATACTTCAAATAGAACTAGAATAACTCTAAAATCCAAACATTTCAGATAAGGGATACTCAACCTGTGTTATGCAAATAGGACCTATGTGGTACTTTAACTCCAATACATTTCAAGATCATTTTAATTTTTGTTTAAAACCAATAACCATTAAAATTGTTTTAATCTGCAGTTTGAAAGTATATAAGCTTTTAACCTATGATAACTGTGCAGTGAAAATGTATGTTTCTTTGGACCATCTGTCTCTTCCCAACCTTCTGCCATGGCAGCATTGTGCTCTGGCATCTCATTATTTATTTGAAGACTGGTTATTGAGATTGGGTAAAAACAATCCACACTTCATGGATTCCTCATTAGAGGGAACGTCATGTCTCATTTCCTAGACTAACTGGCTGTGTTTCACTTATACTCAGTCCCTAAGAAGTAAGCCCAGAAGAGAGAAACAAAAACCACAACTCACTTTATACTTCGTTCCTGTGGGAGGTCTTGTTCCTACCAGAGCCCTTGTGACCTTGCTACCAAATGTTTACAACAATGTTCCAAGGACATTGATGAATTGTGCCCCATTCTTTGGTTGATAACTAATGATCCAGATGATCGAGGTGACTAGAAAATATTTTCTGAGATGATATCATTTTCCTTTATCCAGGCTCAATGATAAACAGTAAGGAAAATTTTTTTTTTAAAAATCCTCTCTTCCCAGCCTCAGTACCAAATAATAGAATTACATTGATTAGAAATTTCAGCTCATGGCTGTAGGTAAACTACATCCTATCCATGATGGTATTGATTAAAACTTTGCAATTAGTCAACAAGTATGAATTACTCATTGATTTTATCATATGGTACTAAATACTGTTGGCAGTGACAAATGAAAGCCATGATGTCTGGCTTTGAGAGACTCAGAGTTTCCTTCAGGAAAACAGGTCCTACGTAATGGAGACAGCTGGAAAGAAAAAATTGAGACCATGCATAAAGGTTTACAGCGGCTCAGAAACATGGAGAGGATGGGATTTGAGTTAGCACCCTTATGGAGGTATCTGCAGAACTGAACCCTGGAAAAACAGGGGCACTTGTGTTGGCCAGAAGGAAGAGGAATTTAAATCACAGTTGAGCCTTGAGTAGAATAACATTTTGGAGCATCTTAAGAATCTCATGTCTTTAAAAGAAAAAAAAAAGTTTCAAATATTTCACTTCTTCCATGTCTCAAGAATCTAACCAGAACCCAGCCTCCCAGTGTCTCCTCTGCCACTCTGGCTGCCCTCACCTGTTATCTGGACAATGACAGTTGTCCCTGATGCAATCTCCCTTTTCCCACTGTGATCCCTTCAGTTCCTTCTGTGTTCACAGAATCAGCTTGTGAATATATGAATATTCTCTTATAGAAAGAGTAATTCTATTTCTGCTATAGAATAATAGGAGAAGGAATTTAAGCCCTTTGCCTAGATTTGGTCAAATGCTTCATTCTCTTAGCTTACCTTGTCTGCCATTGACCAGAAATACCACTACAAAGGAAAATGACCATGCAAAGTATTATAATGCTAACTGTACATACTTCACTATAACTTTCAAGGCTGTTGTGTCTTAAACAGGCGATACTTTGGAGAGAAGATCGGGCTGTATTTTGCCTGGCTGGGCTGGTACACTGGCATGCTCTTCCCAGCTGCCTTCATTGGACTGTTTGTCTTTTTGTATGGAGTCACCACTCTGGATCACTGCCAAGTCAGGTACAGGGAGCTCTTGGGTGACCTGCATTTGCTAAGATTTAAAGATGGCTATTTGCACTGTAGATATGTTCACAGACTCTGGACACACTTCATGCTAGCTTCTTTCCAAATCTCTCATGGAAAAATTTGGAAGAGGAAATTCACTAGATTCTCTCCATCTCCTGCTCTTAGTTCTGTATTCTTCAGGTACCATGGTGGCAAGATTTACATTTATAAATATCTGTGCTGCTATTCATCCATGAAACGTGTTACTTTGGACCATCTGGCTAAAAGTTGCTCTTTCTGTCTTTATAAAAAATCTGTCTTCCAATTAATACTGCAAAATAGTGGGCTAACAATCCTTTTTTATGAATCATGTGTGTTTACAAAGACTTTTGCTAGAAAGACATCTCACCATCTTGCTAGTGCCTTGGGAATGGATCCATATCTATGACTTTTTACTTTGATTTTCTCACCAGAATATAATATTATATATTTGTAGAGATCTTATTGCAAAGCTGTAAAATGATCTTAAATAATAAATGTGCCTTTCAAAAGTGATTACAAAAGTAAAAGAGAGTGATTGAGCCTTCCACATATAAAAGTGTTTTACTTTCTGGTGAAATGGTTAATGAGATGTCATTTTCTCCCAGGACTAAAATCCCTGATCAATTTTATTTATTTCTCCATTATTAGTTTTAACTTATCATGCACATAAAGATCAAGGCAGGCATTTTTAGATATCTTGTTGTTCCCATAATTCAATATGAAATTACTTTAGAGCTATAAAATGTTGTGCAGGACTTTGGTGTAATTTGGGGTAGAACAACCAATGTTTTGCTTCATATATTTTCTTGAATTTAACTCATTAATATGTAAAGCCAAAGTTTAACCTCATAAATAAGTAGATTTATCAAATTATTGGAATGTGCAGGAACTTGTTTACATTAATAACAGATAGAGGTAAGAAGCTTCAAGGGCAAAGATTTTATCTATTGGATCTTATTTGTCAGTGAAACATTTTAGTGAAGTTGAATGAGAAAAATGTCTTGTGTCATCAAAACGCAGTCCTTTTCTGTTCTCTTTTACAGTAAAGAAGTCTGCCAAGCTACAGATATCATCATGTGTCCTGTGTGCGATAAGTATTGTCCATTCATGAGGCTGTCGGACAGCTGCGTTTATGCCAAGGTATTTCTATTCCACAGCATTGTAGGTTAATTGAGTTTAACATAAACCTTCTTGAGGGCTGGTGAGTGTTCTCTCTGTCCTTTGCAGTCTTTGATTCTCAAGTTAATGTTGCAAGATAGATTTATCTCCATCACTGAGTATTCTAATGCAAGTAACTTTTCTAATGTATATGTATTTGAAAGATATGACTCAAGACACTGTGGCAAGAAAATGACCCACATGAAGGATCTCTGTGAGTGAGATCCTAGTGGAAACAAGGGGCCATCAAAGGAGGAGGTACTTTTCTCTGAAGGGAAGCGAGAATTTCCACTTTGCTTATGGCCTTGTCTAAATACTGACGGAGTTTGTGGACTCAAAAGGCTTCCCATAGCCTTGGCGGCTCATGTCAAGAGCCTCGGTGATCACTGATGTCATAAATAAGAGTGTCATTTTTTTGTTTTATTTTTTAGAAAGCTTTTATTTAATAAATACAGATTTCATAGGTACAGCTTTAGAAATATAGTGATTCTTCCTGCATACCCGCCCTCCCACCCCCACTCCCATCCCACCTGCTACTCCCTCTCCCAACCCATTCTTCATTAAGATCCATTTTTAATTGTCTTTATATACAGAAGACCAATTCTATACTAACTGAAGATTTTGACAGTGTGTACCCACACAGACAGACAAAATTTAAAGTACAGTTTGAAGACAAGTTTTACTGTTAATTTTCGTAGTATAACTCATTAAGGACAGAGGCCCTACATGGGGAGCAAGTGCACCGTAACTACTGCTACAGGAGTTGTTAAAAACGAATCTTAATGAATAATGGGATGTGAGAGAGAGTGGGAGGGTGGGTATGGGGGGAAGAACTGCTATATTCCTAAAGCTGTACCTATATAATTTGTATTTATTAAATAAAAGCTTTCTAAAAAAAATATGGCTCTAGATATCAACACAAGAAGCTACAGCATGGCACACAATAAAAGGACAAGTATTAGAGAAAGTTAAATTCTTTTTTTTTTTGTTATTTAAAGTGATTTATGGAAGGGGAGAGGGAGCGGGAAAAGGGAGGGTTGCGGGTGGGAGGGAAATTATGGGGAGGGGGGAGCATTGTAATCCATAAGCTGTACTTTGGAAATTTGTATTCATTAAATAAAAGTTAAAAAGGCCAGCGCCGCGGCTCACTAGGCTAATCCTCCGCCTTGCCGCACCGGCACACTGGGTTCTAATCCTGGTCAGGGCGCCGGATTCTTTCCCAGTTGCCCCTCTCCCAGGCCAGCTCTCTGCTGTGGCCAGGGAGTGCAGTGGAGGATGGCCCGAGTACTTGGGCCCTGCACCCCATGGGAGACCAGGATAAGTACCTGGCTCCTGCCATCCGATCAGCGCAGTGTGCCGGCCGTGGCGGCCATTGGAGGGTGAACCAACAGCAAAGGAAGACCTTTCTCTCTGTCTCTCTCTCTCACTGTCCACTCTGCCTGTCAAAAAATTTAAAAAAAAAGGTTAAAAAAATAAAAAAGTGATTTATTACTGATGAAACATCAGACAATAATATAGGTTATGACAATCAGTGTTCCTTTGTGTTGTTTTGCTCTTTGTAATCTACGTACTTTATATTTTACACTTGAAAATGTCATGTGATACAGGGTATGCAAGTTTCACTAGATTGCCAAAGCAGGAAAAAAGGGGTAAAATCTCTGCTCTAGGAGTTTTTGTGACTAATTGAGGGACTCTGATTTCATTTGTTATTACTAGAGACACCTGCTATATGTTGGGTTAAATTTTGACCCTGTTCTTTACTACATGGCTGTCTGGAAATGAGTTACTTAACCTCTCTGAGCCTCAGTTTTGTCATCTGCAAAATGAAGAATATGTTGCTTGTTTCACATGCGTGTTATAAAAAGTCAGATTAGATGTACACTGAGCATAGTGTTCAGCCGTGGTAAGATCTCAGTAAATGACAACCACCCCCATTCTCCTCTTCATCATCATTGTTGTCAACAAGAGCTCAATTCCAAGCTAGCTTCTCACCTCCTTGACACTGCACATGTGTACTTTTCGGAGACTGAGTTTTCCAGTTTTCATCTGAATGCCTAGGTTTGAGTCCTGGCTCTGCTTCCAGTTCCAGCTTCCTACTTATGTCTGCCTTGGGAGGCAGCAGATGATGACTCAAATACTTAGGTCCCTGACACCCACAAGGGAGACCCAGGTTGTGCTACAGGCTCCTGCCTGCAGCTTGCCCCAGCTTTGGCTGTGGTGTACATTTTAAGGAGTGAATCAACAGATAGAAGATCTCTCTCTCTCTTCCCCTCCTCCCTCCATCCCCCCGTTTTTCTCTCCCTTTCAAAAAAAATGAAGTATTTAAAAAAAACTTTAAATTCAAGCAGTACATGCTCTGTCACATCCCATCGGCATGGCATGAAGACCAAAAAAGACAGTATATGTGGAAGTGTTTTGGGAAAAAAAAAATAGCACAAATTACTTACCAAATGTTATGTTATTACATGGCTTTTTTTTTTTTTTTTTTTTTTTTTTTTTTTGCCAGGCAGAGTTAGACAGAGAGAGAGAGTTATAGACAGTGAGAGAGACAGAAAGGTCTTCCTTCCGTTGGTTCACCCCCCAAGTGGCTGCTACAGCCAGTGCATTGCAGCCCGTGCACTGCGCTGATCCGAAGCCAGGAGCCAGGTGCTTCCTCCTGGTCTCCCATGGAGGTGCAGGGCCCAAGCACTTGGGCCATCCTCCACTGCCTTCCCAGGCCACAGCAGAGAGCTGGCCTGGAAGAGGAGCAACTGGGACAGAATCCGGCGCCCCGACCGGGACTAGAACCCGGGGTGCCGGCGCCGCAAGTGGAGGATTAGTCTACTGAGCCGTGGCACTGGCACATGGCCCTTTCTAATAGTGTGTAACTTTATTAAACTAACAGGTACATTCATTGAATTCATGGAACTGATTTTACTTCAGAGGCAGTGTCATTAATGCAAAAGAATAGCTGAAATTTGGGCTGATGAAGACTCTTCCAGGACCCGCTATCTGTTGGTTTATCCACATTCTACAGATAAAAGGGGCTGGCAGATTGTATTGAATCTCTGTGATTACTAAAGCCTGAGTGTATCTCATTTCTCTGTTGGCATTGCAGAGTTTTGTTCATTTTGGATTAGAGAACACTTGATAGGCAGCTGAGTAGCCATTCATCCATAATGTCTTTAGTTGTGCAGGTGGCCTGTCCCTCTGGGAGGAGCCCAAACTGCAGCAGTCAGCTGTGATTTTAGAAAGATTTGGACTCTTAGTCTGTGCTGCTAGGGACCAAAAAAGCACAAAATGTCCTCCCTATCTTTGGAGAACACACAGATGGACCCAAATAGATGTGGACAAATTTAACAAAGTGACCTTAGGAAATAGAGATTTGGTGAAGATCAAGAATTTTTAAAAGGCCATGGGTTAAGCCTGAATGACTGCAATTTTTAAATTCTAATTTTTGGAGAATCTCAGAAGCACGAGCCCATTGTGTGTGTGTGTGTGTGTGTGTGTGTCTGTGTGTGTATGGGGGGTATGGATTTTTTATTTTTGCTTTTGCTTTTAATGTGAAAAGATACAGAGTGAGTGAATTATCAAGAAGATGATTCCTTAAAAGGATCATCATGAATAGTTCAAACTACTCAGGTATTATCAGAGCTGCTTCTGATAGTTCTACCTAAAGTAAGTTCTAGAACAATAACAATTGCAATTAAACCAAAGTTACTATAACAGCTAGACAACCTGTGTTTATGACTTCTGATTCTCACAGTAACTTCAAGGTAGCTGTAAGTATTCTCATTTTGTGTGGTGGCTCAGAGAGGTATAATTTATTCATGGTCACGTAGCAATACATCACCAGGCCTTGGATTACCAAACGTGTCTAGTCACCACTGTGCCACACTGAGATACAAGATTTTAACATTAGGATCTTGCTGAGAAACTTAGTGAAATGAAAGATAAAAAGCCTCAATTTCAAGACCCGGGTTACACGGGGTTTCCTTTAGAAATGTTTATTAGTATGGTCATAGTGATTTCCTGGCCGTGTGGGTACGCAGGAATACCAGATCCAACTGGAGCCCAGAAGCAGCTCCATCAGTGTTTCACTCCAAGTGGCTTCAGCAGAGAGAGACCTAGTAGCTGATTTCACTGCTAACTGGAGGCAGCTCACAGTTTATGAGCATGAGGCTCTCACAACCTAAAACTGCTGCTCCAGGCCCTTAGGTGACTCTGCCCACCTGTCTCCAGTTCTCTCTGCACCAGCCGGGAGGTGACTGCCAAGTGCCTTGACTCCAGGCTTACCTCATCCTTCCTTTATCTCCCTAAGATATTTGTGGTGTTTATTTTCAATTCTTGGCATTCTGATACAGAACATGTACTGTTTCACAAGATGTATACAACTTAGCTGGGAACTGATTTTGGGGGACAGGAAGATGTTCTCCAGATATGCTGTTATTTGGGCTGTGAGTATATATTCCCTGGAGCTATCAACCATTTTAGATCAGCGTCAGAGACCAGCCCATGTCTGTCAGTTCTACAGTGTTAGAGAGAGAGGAGGGCATTGAGCACCAGGCACTGCTGTATGCTGTCACTCTAACAGAAGACGTGGCTCTTCAGAGGCTCATTTTAAATTTTATTTATTTGTATTACTTAAAAGAGAGAGAGATCTTCTTTCTGCTGATCCACTCCCTCAAATGCCTGTGATAGCTGGTGCTGGGCCAAGGCTGAAGCCAGGAGCCAGCAACTCAATCCTGGTCTCACATGTGAGTGCTGGGGACCCAAGTGCTGGAGTCTCAGGGCGAACACATTCACAGAAAGCTGGAATTGAAGCAGAGCTGGGACCTGAACCAGGCACTCTGACTTGGGATGTGGATGTCCCAAGCCACATCAGCCATGGCACCCAGGGCCCTCTGAGAGTCTCATGCTTAAACCTGCTTAGAACACAGCAGAATTATGAGGAGGCACCTCTCCCTTGATGGTAATCCCAGCCCTGGGCCTAAGGAGTAATGGACTGAGGACGACTCCACTGCAGCTATCCAGGGAGCACCTTCTTTCTTCCTTTTTTCTTTTATCACCATCTCAGCCTGGCAGTAGCCCAAGAACAACAGCACCTGCGGTTTGATTTGCTGTAGCTTGGTTCTGAAAGAAGGCAAAGCAGTTGTCCAATGTCCATTTAAGTAAGAGGCTAGAGTAAAGTGGAAGTATTTCTCTAACCTCTGGTCACCCTGCACACACATACACACTTGTGGGAGATAACCTTCTGTCTCTCCTAGGGTTTCTTAGGGTCTTCGACTTTGTGTTTTGTTAGTTCCTGAAATCACTGTCTTGCTCTTCCATGGGTGGTTTTGGCAGAGGGTGCCATCCTGAGCTGGCCTTCCCTCTTATGAGGACTCAGAAATCCCTTTGACTTGGGGCCAGCGCCGTGGTGCAGCGAGTTAGCACCCGGGCCTGAAGCGCCAGCATCCCATATGGATGCTGGTTTGAGACCCAGTTGCTCCTCTTCTGATCCAGCTCTCTGCTATGGCCTGGGAAAGCAGTGGAAGATGGCCCAAGTCCTTGGGCCCCTGCACCCACATGGGAGACCTGGAAGAAGCTCTTGGCTCCTGGCTTCGGATCAGCACAGCTCCAGCTGTTGTGGCCAAATGGGGAGTGAACCATCAGGTGGAAGATTCTCTCTCTCTCTCTCTCTCTCTCTCTCTCTCTCTCTCTCTGCCTCTCCTTTCTCTGTGTAACTCTGACTTTCAAATAAATAAATCAATCTTTTGAAAAAAAAATCCCCTTGACTTTACACTTGCTGATTCACATTCTCCCAAACTGATAAATGGAACAGAAAATGCTCTTTCCAAAGGTTTGCCTATCAGTCCCAGGAAAGTACTGTGATTGGCTCTGTTTTGAGCCATGTGCCCATTTGGACCAGCCTGAGAGAGAAAGAGTGAAAGCTTGAAAGAGTGCATGCGAGCTAGCTAGCTGTATTCCCCAGAGAAGGGAGAATGGGAGGAAAAATTGTCTGGGCAGCCAAAGCAGCAACAAGCACAATCCATTTCAGGACAGACACTGAGAGTGCAAGCTGTGTCTTCAGAGAGAGCGAGCGAGCGAGCGTGAGAGTGAGCACAGACCAACGGGATAACCACTGGGACTTTCAGGCTTGATTTGCTGTTGAGAGTCAGCATACTCCTACAGCTTGCACTTCTTCTGGCCTAGGATATCATTTGTCTCCCCTCAGGTGTTTGAATGCTGCCAACATCTCCTATGTTCAAAGAAAGAGAGGTCATAAACTTTTGGAAGAATAGGAAATAATTCATGCTGTGATGTAATAGGAAAAGACCTGCTCATACCTGATACATTCTCCAAAAGACAGTAAAGTTTGCTTTTAGGGAGTTATACAATACCAAAAGGGAAAAAACGTTGTGCTTTATGAAGCTGTCAGTCCTCATTTCAGTTTGGCATGGACATCAGTGAGATTTATACTGCAGATGGGAACAAGTTTGACAGTTATGCAGGGAGAATAGATATGTTTGCTTTTTGCTGTGCTGATTGCAATAGAATGTATTATTCTAGAGACAAAATGTTGCTGACTGTCTTTGCACTATTTGCAGTAGGTAAATTCAGTGATTGCCTGAGGCTTTAATAGAGGTGGAAGTGGACTTTGTTAATGGTTCTGCTCTCCCATCTTTTTAATGCAGAAATCCGGAGAATAGCCCAGAAAATGTTTGCTCAAAACTGTACACAAAATACCCATGTTTTCAAAGTAAATAACTGAAGCATTAAAAACAATGCTTGGGAAGTTGGAAACTTTTAAAGGAGCAATAAAAATATCTTCCTGGTGCTAAATATAACTATGTGTGTATCCATTCCATATGTATATGTTTGAGTTTTTGAAATGGGAAAAGAATTTTTAGTAGTGCTACTGGGGCCACAGATAAATATCCAACTGATATTCAGTAACACTGATGCATATTGTTCCCAGGTGACCCACCTTTTTGACAATGGAGCCACCGTCTTCTTTGCTGTTTTCATGGCAGTGTGGGGTAAGTCTTCTACCAGTGTAAAACCCGAGTTCCTCCCGTCTGCTCTATGATGTGTTCTTTCTTTGGACAGGGGAAAAAAAGCTTGAGTACACTGAGTTAGCTTTTCTATTAGCAATTAAATGGTAAATAATTTATTTGGTGTATCTTAGAAGTGATGTGGTACAAAAGAAACATGTCTGATTTCTTTTAAAACTCAGCAACTTCATCAGCATTCCATTATTAAAGTAAAATTCACCTTCTGTTGAAGATAAAAAGAAAGCTTAGAGCTCACCAGCTCTTCAGTCTGGGAAAAACTGAACACTCATCTCAGTATGTGTAGGACTTTGTACTGTGAGTAGCTAATGGATGAAGACTTACAGCTGGCTTTGTTTTAGGTCTGGATAAAATGACCCCCTATAAGCAAGGGCTACTTTCTGAACTGAATTGAGTCTGTCCGTACCTGTTCAAGCTATTCCAAGTCTTTGGAACTAACAGGCCTTCGTTGAAATCGCAAATCCTCTAAATATCAAGCTGTGTAATTTAGAACAAGTTACTTGAACCACTTCTTAGTAAAGTGGGCTTAATAACAGCTCATAGTTAAATATTATCGAGCTTTAATTGTACAAAAATGTCTGGTTAGATTCGTAGTAAACAGTTAATGGTGCTTGCCTTTGGAGAGGAGAAATCATGACGTTCTAAGAAATAAGCAAACAGTGATGAAAGACAAACTTAAAATGTTATATATTTTCAGTTTCATTTGAAATTCTTATAATGATTATAGTTTATATTGTTTATAATGATTAAATTTACCTTATAGCCTAAAATGCCAAAATCTGAATTTTAGTGTGCAACATTCTACTAACTTTGGGCATAGGCTCATCTTTTCCCTCATGTCTGGAATGAGTTATCAGAATCTTCCCCATTATTCAAGGCCCAGGTGAAATGTCATCGTCTCTGGCCATACAATGTTGCTGCCTTGAACTTCCATAGCACTTGGGTTATGATAATTTTAGGGAACTTGCAATTATTTGCATGTGCACTTTTCTTGCCTAATAGATATATGATTCTGAAGGATGATTATGATCTCATGAAATTATTTTTGAGACTGAAATATTTAATACGTATTTGTTGGATGGATGGATGAATGGGTGGATGGATGATGGAAAGAAAGAAAGAGAGAAGCAGGTTGGCCGGCGCCGCGGCTCACTAGGCTAATCCTCCGCCTAGCGGCGCCGGCACACCGGGTTCTAGTCCCGGTCGGGGCGCCGGATTCTGTCCCGGTTGCCCCTCTTCCAGGCCAGCCCTCTGCTGTGGCCAGGGAGTGCAGTGGAGGATGGCCCAAGTGCTTGGGCCCTGCACCCCATGGGAGACCAGGAAAAGCACCTGGCTCCTGGCTCCTGCCATCGGATCAGCGCGGTGCGCCAGCCGCGGCGCGCCGGCCGCGGCGGCCATTGGAGGGTGAACCAACGGCAAAAGGAAGACCTTTCTCTCTGTCTCTCTCTCTCACTGTCCACTCTGCCTGTCAAAAAAAAATAAATAAATAAATAAATAAACCTTAAAACAAATTTAAAAAAAAAAAAAAAAAAAAAAAAAAAAAAAAAAAAAAAGAAAGAGAGAAGCAGGAAGAGAAGGAAATTACCTAAGGATTTCTTTGACACAAAGAATGCATTTCATTGGCTTTTTTTATAAGTAAATATAAAACCTTGTTCTGTTGAGGAGGCTGGTTCTAGAATCATTCTGCCTTTCCTATGTACAGATCATCAAAGGAAATTCTCTTACCCAGAACAGCTCTGTTGAAGGGATATGTCACTTCAACCCCTCTTATCCAATAGGTATTTGATCCAAGATCAATCAAATCAAAAGCAGGAGAGTAACCTTGGAAAAGGCCTGAAATTCTGCCAAGATTGGTAACAACAATCATATTCCTATTCTCAAGAATGAGGACTAGGAAATGTGGAGGGAGATAATGAGTTAGCAGCAGAAACTGGCTTTGAACAATGCACATACGGCAGGACAGAGAGAATGAGAGAGATTGAAATTGACTATCAGTTGCAAGTAGGGACTACAAGGAATTATGAGGATGCTAAATTTATGAGAAAGAGAGCCTAGAAATAAGAAGTAAAGATTAGCAGAAAATATATAGAATAGTGGGTAAAGAAGTCAACCAGTAGTCAACTGAGAGGAAATGCAACACAGTCTCCCAAAGCAAAGAGAAAATACAACAAGTCATGTTGCTAGTGGAGTATCAGCATAAAGGCCCATGGTCTCTCCTGGCTGAGGTCTCACAAACTGCTGTCTTCCATATCTACCTCTGCATAAGCCCAGTCTTCATTCCTATTCATGCCTCCCTTCATGCACATTGTGAAAAACTCTGTTTGTGCCACCCTTAGTGTATCCCTGTCCCTTGCAAACAAAGGACACTAACCATGTCAGAGTTTTGGTTACAAGGCTGAGCTCTCAGATTGAGAATTGTGTCTGGGTTTTCTTAGAACATGTTACTATCAGTAACTGTAATTAAGTAATGAAATAAGCCACCTACTGCCTGAGTTTTGCCATGGTTCCAAATGAGGGGACTTTGGGACATATTTTCATTTCTTACATCAGTGGTTCTCATGACACACATAGGAAATGAATATATTTGCATAGTATATGATGTCCATGGAAGAGCCTGTCATCATCAGAGATAGAGGTACCCTAAGCATATGAGCCCACTAGCATCATGGGCTACAGAAACTATTAGTAGAAGTAGTAGTCCTGACATTATCACTTGGAAGATCTTCCTTGGGCTACTAACCTTCTGTGTACTGAGTTAATGCCCCGTATAGTGAGATGTATCCTGGTGGTATTCTGGAACAATTAAAACACAAAACCCCCTTACTCACTTTAGTATTTAACCAGTTTTACATATACTTTTGTTGTGAGGCAGGCCCTGGGCTAGATTCGTTCCAAATTTTTATCTCCTCTTGAGAAAGAATTCAAGGAAGAAACATAAAATAAAGGCGAGCAGGAAAGCATGATTTATTTAGAGGCAAAGAATAATTACATACTCAGGAGGGATTGCTGGTAATGAGAGAGTGATGCTGTAATTAACAAAGTTCAGAGTCATCCTTTTAGAGGCCTGGAGATTGTGTCTGGGGCATACCTCACTGAATATTCAAATGAGGTGCAGTTTCCACAGGGTTTGTGCATTGCCCATTTCCATGCCCTCTTTTTTGGAAATCTCAGAAGTGTTATGGAGTCAGGTGCATGATAGGAATGGGGTTTAGGTGTGTGATAGAAGTGATTGTGCTAATCAAGGTGGTTTCATTGCCACCACAGACACCCAACTTGCAGCCATTTTGGACATTTCTAGCCAGCTCCAGCTCTTAAGCAGCAAATCTCCCAGCAGTTGTGGTTGGTATGGGAGGAGGGTTTGTGGTGCACAGAGAGCTGCAGTACTCACGCTGGCAATCTTAAATTCCTTGCTACCTCCCTAACTACATCACTTTGACTGAAGTAACGGTTTCCTCTTCCACGGTTTACCCCCTGAGACTGTATAGAAGAAAAATTTTGCTATAATAGCATTTGTCTATAAGGCAGAAGTTTTCATCTCTTCCCCAAGTACCACCATTAAAAAAGGGATTGCATCTCTTTTTTGCAAGTTGGAATGTTTCATGCCATGGATGACAAATAGGATTTATTTTATCCCCTTAGCCTAGAGCATGGAGTTTAGAAGCTTTTGAGCTTGCACGTGGGTGGATTGGGGATTTGACGGCCCTTGTGCTTTGGAATATACTTCATAAGATTCTGATGGATATTCTGTAATAAACTGTAGGCATTTTAGGGCCACTCCAGGCAAAGCAAGCTTAGAATAATTTACCCTCTGAATTGCTTTGTTGACAATTTATTGCTTAAATGCTGTATCATTCCCAAAAATGTGGTAGTTTGAGAAAAATAATGATTTAGATAGGGATATGTGTTTTGTAGAAATCTGAAATTGCAATAATGTAACACTTATGATCGCATACATTTTATATACATTTATTAACAGCTTACTATGCGCTGAACCCTCTCCTAAGCATCGTATATGGATCTTACTTAATTTCTATAGCAACTTTTAAGGAACGTAGTGTTATTATCCTGATTTGACAGGTGAGGAAACCAAGGCAGTCCTGGAGAGTGGCAAAGCCATGTGGTAAAGTGGGCAGGCTTAGCTCCTCTGCTAGGATCAGCTACTGTTGCAGCCACTTCTGCTTTAGAGATCTGAACTTGAAGATAAAAGACTATTGATTCTGCTTTGAGGTGGTGATGTTGTATGAAAGCATGTCAGTTCTAATGGAGCTTACTTTAATGGTCTCAGGATCGTCTCTTATGATTGACAAGTTAAAACATAAGAAAACCAATGCACTCTGCTTTCAGGAACTTGCTAGATATGGAGATGATGAGAACACATGTAAGTGGTTTGCGAGGCTCTGAAGGGCCAGTGTTGATGAGCTGTTTTGCTGCCTTTTGCTTTGTGTGTTCACCAGAGAAACAGCATGGCTCCATTTGGAACCAGTTTGTAGCAGCTGGGCAGGGCCTTTGCGTCAGGCTGGAAATCTTGATGCAACTCCGCCCGCTTTGTTCAGGCTCACTTATGTGTGAGAGAGAGATCAGTGCTCCCTGCAGACTTTGTGTTGCGCTCTGGGCCTGGGGCTCTGGGCTTCAACCTCGGTGCTCCTCCTTCATCGGTGCTCGTTTTTGTTCAGAAAGATGCAAGGGGCAGAATAATGATGGACTAAATTGGCTTCCCTCCTTGGGGAAAGAAACATGAGTCAGCAGAGAACTAGATGTTGGCAGAAACCTGTCAGGAAGTAGATCATTTCCCTCTGTTCTTTGTTTCTGGTTTCTTTCCTTTTTTCCCTCCTTTTTTTTTTTTTTTTTTTTTGTCTACTCTAAGTGTTACCAAAAATTAAATTATTCCCATTAAACAAAGAAAGCAAGCCCCTCAGAGCTCTGCAATGAAGATGACAAGACTGTGGTTGTTTTATTTCAAATTCAAGAATCTGTGTCATTCTATTAGTAATTGGCAAATGAAGTATTGTCATTTTTAAGATCTCTCTCTCTCTCTCACTCCCTCCCTCCTACACTCTCCCTCCATCCATCTTTCTCTCTCTCTCTCTTCATCTTCCTCTCTCTAAGCCTGCTTTTCAAATGAATAAATTAAACCTTTAAGATCAAATAAAATAAATTTGATAATAATTAGCCTTTTGTTCATAGATATTTATGCTGTTTATCATTGATAAACTTATCTATGTGTCCAACAATAAAGTACTAATTCTTTTTTACACAAAATGAAAAGATATAAATTTTCCAAGTATCTACTGTGTGTAGATGCATTCACATATGATACCTCATCAATTTCTCCTAACCCATCCTGAAGAAATCATTACCCCATTTTATAGGTAAGATTACTATCACCATTTCATATTGACACTCAGAGAAATTATACATCTTGCCCGAGATTACCCAACAACTGATAAATGGTAGAGTCTGGGTGGCTGAGACTCAAGTACTTGGGCCATCTTCCACTGCTTTTTCCAGGCTTGTAGCAGGGAGCTGGATCAGAAGTGGAGCAGCCCATCACAGGTGGTAGCACCTGCTATGCCACAATGCCGACCTCTAATTTCTTAAGATAAATGGCTAGGTCATTGATGTGAACTCTTCTTATTTTAAAGTGTAAGAATTTAAATTAACATTAAATGAATGAGGGCCAGCACTGTGGCTTAGTAGGCTAAGCCTCCACCTGCAGCGCCAGCATCCCATATGGACACTGGTTGGTGTCCCGCTGCTCCTCTTCTGATCCAGCTCTCTGCTAATGTCCTGGGAAAGCACTGAAAGATGGCCCAAGTGCTTGGGCCCCTGTACCCATGTGGGAGACCTAGAAGAAGCTCCTGACTCTGACTTCAGATCAGCCCAGCTCCAGCCATTGCAGCCATTTAGGGAGTGAACCAGTGGATGGAGACCTTCTCTCTGTCCATCCCCCCCCCCCTTCTGTAATTCTGCCTCTCAAATGAATAAAATCTTTAAAAAATGTTAAATGAATGGAAAGAATGGATCAGTTCTTGACAAGTCTTTCCACTTGATTAATCATCTTGACTCCCATTACATAGAACATCCCTAGAGTCTGAATTCATGTTGGGATGTCTTTATAACTCTGCAAAACGTGTGTTCTTATACACACGTCATTTTAAAGAAGGCTGATCACCTTCTGGGTGGGCACACTGACTTCAGGAAGTAATTCAATACCAGCGATTAATTCCAGCTTCATAAAAGGTGTGGATAACCCTGTGCTTTCCAGACTCACTTGACATTGTACAATGTTTCACAAACTTTCTATTCATTTACATTCACTTACATTACTATTGCCAATGGCCTACCTCGTATGTTGTAAATTAGCAACTTTAAACATTCTGTTTGGTCCCCATTAATTTGAAAACATGGAAAAATCTGTTACGATTTTGATATTGAGATATTTCACATAAAAATACATTTTTATAATTTCTTGTGGAAAAGGTCCACAGCACCATCAATGGGAGCTGAGGAATACCCACCACCTTACAGTGTGCACAAACTGCCCTTTGCCCCAGTCCCCACCACTTTTATTGTATGACTCTTCTACTTGGATTTTGTACTCTCTGTCTGTTCTAGCATTTGAGTTTGTGACTCCTAGCTGAGCTCATTTATCATACGTACACTTTACAAATTAACTCTCAAGAAGTGACCTCGAGACATATATCATTGTAACTCCCCTGTACTTTTTTCCAAATAAACATTCTCAGAAAGTTATAAAGGACTAAAAAACCCAAAATCTGTTAAAATTATTAATTCACTATTTTAAGAAATGAAATTAAAATTGGGAGGAAAAGGATTGTGTATGTGAAGTAAGCAGACTTGCTAAGAAGTAGAAGAATCATCTTGAACCAGTTTCTGAAAATTGCTTTGAGACACAAAACAGAGAATCACCATTGTGAAATAAAAATCATCCTTTTTCTTCTTTATGTACCACTCATTTTCTCAAGGACCAAGCCTCCATTCTTGTTTCTGTGCAAACAAGTGGAACATAATTTTTTGATGAGTTAAGAAAAATATAGTAGATTACAGGACCTTTCAACCTCTTTTAAAAAATAAGGAAAATGTTTTACAATTATTTTTTATGACTAGACATAATTATCTTTTGGATTACCAGAGTAGACATTTTGACAATGGAGAATCAGGTTTAGGCCTTTCCAAACCTGTCAGGTTAACAAATGGCAAGGATTGGTAGCCTTTTATCCCTAGCAGCTGTGTGAATAAATGAGGGCTTTTCCTGGATTCTTGGTTGAAGAGTAAAGATCTGAGGGAAGGTTAGAGAGTAAACACCAGGCTCACCCAGTGAGCCTGTAATCCTGGGAGGCAGCCCTTTCATGTCTGTAATAGGCTTCTGCAACGTGCTCCCGTGTGGTTGGAGAGTGGGTTTTTCTTTGTCTTGTTTCTGGCTCTTCTCATTCCAATAGACTTTCAAGCTCCCAGTTGAGAGTCCAGCCTAGGATTTGAGAGTCCGGAAGGGCAGGTCTGAATCTCAGCTCTATCATTTCTTAGTTCTCTGAAGATACTTTATAAGTATATCATTTCAACCCTACCATGGAACCTAACAAGGATGTGGGAGGGGAATTTTCTATAAGAGTCTCTAAATGCCTTAGTGCGATGATGAAAGATAATTGAGTCAGTGGATTATTTTTTCCCTCCTACTTTCAGAATGTTAACCGTGACTATATTTTTTTTGACAGGCAGAGTTAAACAGTGAGAGAGAGAGAGACAGAGAGAAAGGTCTTCCTTCCAATGGTTTACTCTCCAAATAGCCGATACGGCTGGCGCACTGTGCTGCTCCGAAGCCAGGAGCCAGGTGCCTCTCCTGGTCTCCCATGCGGGTGCAGGGCCCAAGCACTTGGGCCATTCTCCACTGCCTTCCCAGGCCACAGCAGAGAGCTGGACTGGAAGAGGAGCAACCGGGACAGAACCGGCACCCCGATCAGGACTAGAACCCAGGGTGCCGGTGCCACAAGTGGAGGATTAGCCTAGTGAGCCGTGGCGCCGGCCACCATGTCTATATTTTACAGAAAAACCTATATTAATTATAATGCTATAATACACAAGCCACAAAACTTGACATTTGACATAACCCAGTCAGGTATTTCTAGTGGGCAGGCAGCTTTCCTGTGGTCCTTCAAATGTAAGAATGGGTTCCTTCTGTCCTGGATCCTCAGAGTCCTCTCTATCCATCCGGCAAAAGAAGAAAGGGAGTGCAAGGAAGCTGCACCCACTTCTTAACTCTTCAGTCCAATAAATGACACATATCACTTCTACTCACTTTCCATTGACCAAAACTTGGATTGTGACCACATCTAATTGCAAGAAATGGTAGGAAATGTAACCTAACTATGCTTGGAGGATAGAAAATTGTTTTGGTATATGCATCATGGTCAGCAAAAATTTATCTGAAATTGGCAATAGTTGTCCTAATTAAGAGCATAATAATAGAGTGTGGCCTGCAAAATATTCCATACCCTGTGCCTTCTGTGTCCTTTATAAGTGGCATGAGACTACTTCCCAATTGTGTATAACTCTGAACCAAGAGTTTCCTGGTACAGTAGTTCCTCCTGATCCATGGTTTTCCTTTCCATGATTTCTGTTACCCATATTTAACCATGCTCTGAAAATATTAAACATAAATTTTCAGAAATAAGTAATTCATAAGTTTTAAATCACACGAGTTCCTGAGTTGTAAGATGAAATCTCATGCCATCCCACTCCAGTCTCATTCAGAACATGAATCATCTCTTTGTCCAGTAATTCATGCTATATACACTACCCACCCATTAGTCATTTAGTAGCCAGCTCAGTTACTGGATCAACTACCAAGATATTGCAATGCTTAGGTTCAACTAACCCTGATTTTACTTAATAGTAGCCCCAAAGCACTTGAGTATTGAATCTGATAATTCAAATATCCCTAAGAGAAGTAACTTCCCTTAAGTGAAAAGGTGTAAGTTCTCAACTTAAAGAAAACAAAACTGTATGCTGAGGTTGCTACAGTCTCTATATAGTACTCAGTACTACCCATGGTCTCAGGCATTCAATGGAGGTCTTGGAATGTATCCCTCATGGGTAAAGAGGGATAACTGTATTTGAACACCAGCTGACCTGAACACTACCCATAATCTTATCTCTACTGAGAGAACAGATAGCTCAGATTTTCCTTATGTGTTAACTAGTTTTGTGAGAGTATTGTTATCTGAAGTGGGTGTTAACCCACTCAGGTGAGCTTCATTTGTGGATAGGGTATATGAATGTGTGTATAAAAGATACATTTAGCAGGAGCCAAATTGAAAGAGGCAAAGAGAAAAATGTGAGATCATGATGTAAGCTGCCATGTGACTGGATACACCCAAAGTGCAGGGACCTCCCTGGAATGGGTGTCTAGAAGGGAAGAATTTAATAATGGAATGGTGAGGTTATGGGATTGGAGATTTGCCTTGAAAAGAGATGCCCTGTGTTTGGTTATGTCCTCATTTCTTGGGTGGAAGTAAAGGCAGATTCTTCCTCCAGGTAATAGTCATTTTCACAGAAATGATCACAAAAGAATGGCAGTGGCACCAGCAGTTCATTTCTTCTTCCCATCCTCCCAAGCTCTAGAAAGGAGGAGAGGAGAGGATGGCAGACAAAGAAGGGAGTGCTATGGTCTGAACGTTTGTGTCCTCTAAAATTCATAAATAGTAGGAGGTAAGACATTTGGGAGGTGATTGGCTAAGTCTTGAGGGTGGATGAATGAGATTAGTGCCCTTATAGAAAACCTCAGTGAGCTAGCTAGTTCCTTCTGCCGTGTAAGGACACAGCCAGAAGCCATCATATGTGAACCAGGACACAATCTGCTGGTACCTTTTCCTTGAACTTTTCAGCCTCCAGAACTATGAGAAATAAATTCCTATTATTTGTAAGTCACCTGGCTTATGGCATTTTGGTATAGCAGCCTGACTGAGCTGAGACAGGGGCTTACTGGTTAGAATTTTTCTCTCCAGGCATGATTCTGCACATGCTGGGGTAAAAAGAAAGGTGATGGAATAATTCTGGTAGTCACTGGCTTGTCTTTGAAATCAGTTCCTTCAGATGCCATCCACAGATTGGTCAGTTAGAAGCAGCAATGGCCAATAAGACAAATTGAATGTGTATCCTATGGTCTATTCCAAAATGATCCCCCATCAAGCCTCCCTGAGCCCACTGTCCTGACTCCCATGGAAGAATCCAGGGATGGGCTGCTTTATTTCTTCAAAACCAATGCGACTTGAGAGACCAAAGAAATTCCTTACAAAGTAGCATTTGCTTGAGGGGCCAAAGGATCATGAAAAGGAATTGTCCCAGGGACCCTGTGCAAAGCCAAGACAATTCAGTGAGGCAGAAGGCACGTGTGCAGAAGTTAACATTTCAAGACTGCTTGAGATGGGCTTGTGTACAAGGTTGACCCTTGGAAACTTGGATTTGAGGAAAGTTTCCACCACCATAACTGCTAAGGATGTCTCACTGTGCAAAAGTGCATACTCACACAGTATAACTTATGTTACTTTCTGGAATTTGCATATGTGCTGAGTAGAAAGTAACAAGACTGACCCCAAGAAAAACCCTGGTCACAGAGTTTCTAATGACATTTTCTGTTAAGACAATACTTCTTATGTGTTGCCACAACTCTTCTGGAGGAATTAGGTATATCTTATGTGACTCTCCTGGGAGAGGACTATTGGAAGCTTGTGCTGGCTTCCTCTGGACTTCTCCCCATGCACCTATCCCCTTTGCTGATTTTGCTTTACAGACTTTTACTGAAATAAGCCTCAGCCATCAGTGCAACAATGTTCTGTGTCGTGTGGATCCTCCTAATGAATCACTAGGTATGGAGATGGTCTTGGGGACCCCAGTGCAGTAAGACTCACGGGAGGAATCCAGTGAAAAAATTGCTGCCCAGTATTATACTATTTTATCCTCCATTACATAGATTATCTTAATTTATATCTTCCAGAATTAATCACTTGATTGTTTTAGGAATATCTTTGTTAATAAATATAACTACAAAGAATTTTTTGTGTGTTTTGGAAAGGTACTACCATAAGCAAAGCATATTTTCTGTAATTCCCAGGAGATCCGAAGAGAGATTCCACACTCAGATACACTAATATGGCTGCTTTTAGCCATAATATTCACACTAAGAGAATAAAGACTGTCAGGAGTCTTGCATCATTCTAAGTCTATGTCTGCCTATGTCTGCCAGTATGAGTTTGTGCCAAACTTTAGGGGAGAAACTTAGAATTTTTAGAGTATTTTGACTTTGAGCATGCAAGATAAGGGGTTATGGACCTGTATTACCATCCATTTTTTGCTTATCAGGAATTGAGAATTAGAAAAGCTAATTGATTTGCCAGGAGTAGCACAGCTTATACCTGAGCTGTATTTCAAGTTTAGAAATGTCTAGTCCATATGCCAGAGGATTCTATTGTCCTTCTAGATAAAAATCATGTCTTCTGCCCCTGAAAACCACTAATGAGAAGGGCATGTGGCAACAAGTAGGGATAAAAATGAAGAATGTACCTATCTGTCTTTGGAACATGAAGTTCAATATTTACCTTTCCCCATAACCTGATTCCAAATATATGACATGTTTTTGCCTTTTGTAAGTCTAATTATACAGCAAGACTCAAGAGATATAACAAGACCTCAATTGAAATAAATTCACCTATTCTGTCTCCTAGGGTATCTCTGTTGTATACTTAGTTGTGGCCACTCATTCTCCAAATGAGTGTGTGGGGTGTGTGTGTGATTGGATTTGTGCCATCAGGAGTATGTCTTTGTTCTTTTATCTCTTGCTTTTATTTGTTGCATTATGCTCAATAATTCATTTGAGTAGATTTTTTTTAAAACTGAACTGAGTAGAAATTTACTTTGGCTAGATGAGGACAACTCCCAGATTTCCCTGGGTGGGAGGCCAGCTGGCTCACAACTGTTGGAAATAGTTCTTAATAGACTTAAAAACACTTTCTGCCTTCACCATGACAACAAGGATATGGTTTGGAGAAAAGGAGAAGCAAAAAGACTCCTTCCAAAAAATAGCTTCCTTCAATAAAATAATAAAGAATATTTTTATGTAGACATTTTCTGGTGGAAGATTTGGGGGACAAGAAATCCCTTACAATCAAATAGATGTGAACTGCTAAATTTTTGGTTATGCTTTTCTGCCCTTACCTGGCCCTTGCTTTTAAAAATAAATGCTCTATCAATTAGAAAAATGTTGATAATCCAGTGTTCTCAGGTCCTTACATCCCTAGAGCTTTGTTATGCTAATGAATCTGTTCTGCCTCAATTTGCAAGATAGATTAATTTAATTCTAAATGAAGCCTCATTTTTTTCATTATGTTCAACACACATTTAGTGAGGCTCAGAAAATGGTCCTTGTTCAATGAGATTAAGCTAGGAATTCTGATATTTAAGGGTGCTTACACAACTGTCCTTCTTCACAGGGGCTTCCTTGCTTCCAATGACACTGTTAATAGCGTGCTTTTATTTTTATTTGAAAACATCTTTGTCTTTCTCTGCCTGTTCCAGCGACAGTTTTCCTGGAGTTTTGGAAAAGACGGCGAGCAGTAATTGCTTATGACTGGGACTTGATAGACTGGGAAGAAGAGGAGGTTTGTATCCTTTATCTCAGAGTTTTTAAAAAAGAAAACTACCAAGAAATGCACAGTCCCCTTGAGTCATCACTTCTGGCTTGTGACATAAGTCAGGTTTACTCTTACAGCATTTTTAATACCTGTCTGCAGGAAATTCAAGCTGTATAAAAAGGGACTGACAGAATCTCTTGTAAGACATTCTGATTCTTTGTTGTAGTAAAATTCCATGAGTACATAAGGAATTCCAATTGGAGGCTACCAGAAGAATTGGTAGTACAATTTGTTTACTTAAATGTCACCTATTTTCTTTACTTGAGTGGGAAGAGGGTACGCACAACTCTGAGAAAATGGAGGTAAACCTTCCAACAGAACTACTCCAAGGAAGTGTTTCTGTGAGCACCCTGCTACCCAGGCAGTGTCCAGATGTGCTCAGGCTCAGAGGTGGCCTCCCTGCTAGATGTAGGCAATTGTAGGGCCAGCTGTGACCAAAATGCCAAGAAAGGGTAACCCCAGTCTCTTAGACTGCACTTCCCCAGCATATGCCCCCACTCCATCCCTGTCCCTTTCTCTCCTTCTGGGCCAACACAGTGTGCTCTTTCCTAGCTGTGTCTGGTTTTGATGCCTCTCCTCTTGCCCCTGCCTCCTGGGCTTGGGTATCACAAGACCCTAGTTTCCCCTCACTGTTATCCTGGCCTCGACTCCTCTCTCCTTCATCTCAGCCATCTCTTACTCTCCTCAGAGCCTCGCTGTGCCTATGAATCAGATAAACTACTCATGTAATATGATAATGGGATTGATGGATGTTTCCTTCCTAGAGACACATGTACATATTTTTATATATTAAAAGGAACCTTGCAGAAACATAAATAATG
This sequence comes from Oryctolagus cuniculus, assembly GCF_051225735.1. Classification (NCBI taxonomy): domain Eukaryota; kingdom Metazoa; phylum Chordata; class Mammalia; order Lagomorpha; family Leporidae; genus Oryctolagus; species Oryctolagus cuniculus. The sequence goes on from NC_142877.1 coordinate 104,128,420, forward strand.
AGAATTCTAGCCCTGTAGTAAGCTTACTGAGAGAGATAATTTTTGAGAGGTTTTTGTTTGATTGGTTTTTGGGCTTTTTGTTTTGTATCCTTTAAATTATGCCTTGTGAATGGCTGCTGTTTCTTTTTATTCCATGAATATGCATGGGTAGCTTTTGGTTTTGTTTTTTGTTTTGTTGTATATATTTGAGGTGTATAATATGGTTTTTTTATATATGATACTGAGATTTTCACCAATCCTTGTTCTTTTAAGGCCTTCTTCTTCTTCTTCTTCCTCCTCTTCCTCTTCTTCCTCTTCTTCCTCTTCTTCCTCCTCTTCCTCCTCTTCCTCTTCTTCCTCTTCTTCCTCTTCTTCCTCTTCTTCTTCTTCTTCTTCTTCTTCTTCTTTTTTTGTAAATTTTCTCCAAAAAAATGATCTTCTGGGCTGGAAACAGCTGCCAAGGCAGACTGTGGGGTCTATGGGCAGCAGGCAGGCTGCCTTTAAGACTTCGCCTGGGAGGTGTGCACCGCTGTTTCTGGTTACCTGTCTTTATGAGAACAGTTCCCTCTGGTATAGAAAATGATCTTTCCAAGTCTCTACTAAGCAGCTGAATCACTGTGGACAAATTACTTCACCTTTGGACTTATTTTCCTTCTCTGGAAAAGATGTTCGATGAAATTTTCCCGCCTTCAGTTACAAAGTATGACGCTATGTAAGTGACTTTGACCAAACCAGAATACAAGTCATGATTGGCACTTGTTATGGGCCTGAGCTGTGAGTTCTCTCAGGGCACAAAAATGCCTTGTAAGTCTAGAGGCTCTTATGAGTCCCTGTTGAAAAGCTTAGAATGCTGTAATAGTGAAGTCAAAGCTTACTGGATGCATTCTTGGTGCGTAGCCTAGAGTAAGAGTCTGCCTGTGCTACCATAACAAAGGGCCACAGACTACAGAATAACAGAAATTGATCTGCTTACACTTCTGGAGCTTGAAAGTCCAAGAGCAGGGTTCCTCTCTGAGGGCCATGAAGGAAGTATGTGTTCTAGGCATTTCTCCTTGGCTTGTGGATGGCCATCTTCTCCATAGTTCTTTACATCATCTCCTTTCTGTATCCATATTGTATCCATAATTCCTCTTCTTACAAGGATACCTGTCATACAGGATTAGGGCCCATGCTCATGACCTCATTTTTAATTTAATTACCTCCTTTAAGACCCTATTTCCAAAATACAGTCACATTCCAGGTACTGGAACTTCAGACTTCAACATAGGACCTGAAAGGAACAAAGGTCAGCCTATAACACCTAGCCACATGATTGGCCTCACTTCTTGGGTGACCAGCTCAAGGGCTCTTGACAATACTTAGAGCCTGGGGAATAAAAACGATCAAATGATGAAGAATCTAAGTGCATTCTCTTTATATCCTCAAGTATAACTGCCTAAAGTAAACGAAGGAAGGAAGAGCCTCTTGATTAACTGGATTTCCATCTTATCCTTGACCTGCCACTAAGTGAAGTCAAAAAACATTGAGCTTACCATGTAGGAGGAACTAGGCTGAGCTAACAAAGACTGCCATTCATGCTCTCCAGAGAGGCTACTATCAATATGTGTCCATTCTCCATAACCTCTATTGTCAGTTGCTTTTTGACTTTCTATCAATACCTTCATCTGGCTCTCCAATCTTTCTGCCTGGATTAACTCAATCTCCCTTTCACCAATTTCTACTCATTTTCTATCCTCTTTCAAGGCACCCCAGTAGAACATGTACTTAATTAACTGGAACCACTTCAGCATCACCTCTTGCTGATTACCTTTTCCTAATCCCATAATTGCTTTGTAGTCAGGCACTTTTCACATTTGTGTGGGGCTCAGCTAAATGAAATGAAGTCTCAGCTTGATTTAGAATTGGAAAAGCCTTGATTTTAGCTAGACTTGAAACATATTTTCTTTGTTTTCAATGCCAATTAAGAAGACATTTAAAACCTAATGGTTAAAATGGATAAATCATATACAAATGTACTAAAAATAGATTGAACATGTAAGTCTAAAAATGCAAAAAAAAAAAAAAAGAAAGAAAATACCAATTATATTGTCATTGTAACTCACAAAATTATTTTAGACACTTTCTTGATCAGATGCCTTCTTTGTCCTGGTGTCCATATTACTGCCTGATAATAAAAGTAAAAGCTTAATAAATGTTTCCAACCATTAGGGTAATGATGCATGATTCCTTTAAAAAGTATTATGCTCAGTTTAATTTTTCAAGCCTAGCTTATGAATAGAGGAACTAAGTGATAGTCTAAATTACATTGCTTGCTTTGATGACAGTAAATCTTTATGTTTATTCTTTATATTTTTTACAAGTTGATGTCTTCCAAACATTTAAGTCTAGGTCTCCAAGTCCAGTTCATTGACTGGTTCATGTGGCAGCAACTTTATGGTAGGGTAAAATAGATTTTTCCTTATTGTGCAATCGACTCTTCAATGCATTAAAAGTATATCTTCTTGTTCTTTAGGAAGAAATACGACCCCAGTTTGAAGCCAAGTATTCCAAGAAAGAGCGGATGAATCCCATTTCAGGAAAGCCAGAACCTTACCAAGCATTTGCAGATAAATGCAGCAGACTCATCGTTTCTGCATCTGGAATCTTTTTTATGGTTTGAATTTTTTTTTAAGAAAAAAATCCTTTATTTGTTTCATAAAGTACAAACTTGTTGCATAGTAACAATAATAATATCAGGCATTCACATAGTTTTGCAAAAAATGTTTTTTGCATACTGTGTTGTTTAATCCTCACAACTGTGGTAGTCTGGGATGGTATTGCTGTCTCCATAAAACAGATGGCACAACTGGTTCTCCAAAAGGTTAATGAACATACTCAGGGTCACCCACTTGGTAGCTAAGAGTTCAGACTCTAATCTGATGTTCCTTCCACTCACCATGTTCCATTATGTGACACTGAGAGAAACTAAAAAGGTGAAGTGAGATTTACAGTAGTGTTTTTCCAACTTGTTTATATAATGCCCATATCGTAAGTAATATGAAAAAACATGTGGGCAAATAGAATGAAAGATGAGCTTATTTTGATGCAAAAATTTAAATTCATGCATCATTTTTTCATAAAACACACTTTGTGAACTTTTGAAGACCTGTTTGCAGAGATTTTTTTTCACCAAAATAAGCTTGTTTGTCTATTCATTTAGTTTTTCATGAACTTCCTGAAGCACCCTCATATACTCATATACACTAGTATGTGTTATGCAAATGGATATGAATACATAAGTGACTACAATAACTAAAACAGTGGTCACTTTTACAATGGGCAATAAATTGGGTTTTTTTTTTTCAGTTTTATTATAGTCTTAGGCTATCTTTTTAAGGCCAGATATAACCTCCTAAAATGGATCTCCTGACTCACTAAGGGTCACACAGCTTAAGAAACATTGAGAACTAGGTAGCTACCTCTTTCTAAAAAGCAGTCGATGTGTCATGAATTTGGACACAATTGATACTGAGCAAACGTATGCATATTCGTCAGAAATGTCATTTTAGAATCATAAAGGATGGTTAGGACCCTCCTTACCTCTTTCCAGATGATGTATGTGACTATATATCCTAGACCTCTGTAGTAAAAAAGACAAGACTCACAAATCCAGACAGCCTCATCCATCTTGACAGTGAAGAAACCAGGGAGGTCAAAGGCTAGGCAGCTCACACAGGGACTCATCAAGATTCAAGATTCAAGATCAAGATTGACACCATGCCCTTCCGCAGATATGACTTTGTAAATTGTTATGTCATGCTTTGCCTTCTATACCCACATTCATATTTATTAACTTAGTTCTCATATAAGATTTATAGACATAGATTAAGTGTTCCCTAGTCAATAGATGAGGAACCTGGAGCACAGGAGGCCAAAGCCATGAGGAAGACAAGCTTGCTCAAGATCACACTGCTAGGGAAATAGCTGAGCAGGGACTCTGATCTGTTCCCTGAACCTCAGTCCAGCAAATTGTATGTTCCATATGTGGCTTAATTTCAGAAGATTTCACCTGAGTCCCTATCAACAACTCTAGGGTTGACCTGTGGGCAGGCTTTTGATTTATTATGATTATCATTATTATTTTTATTGTTTTGACCAGTTCCAGGTAGGGGTCATACACAAGCTTTCAGAACATTTTATCCTTTAAAGTAAGTAGAAAGTAAAGTTTATGCAAAACAGAGGGATGCTTCTGTGAAGAAAGAATGTCAAGGCACAAGCTGTCCTGAGGCTTGGCGTTATGACCTAACATTTATAATGAAGTGAGCTGAGGTCTCTAAAACATAGTAGCATCACCTAATAAAACACACAAAAATTTTGGGTGTTTCAGATTCTCATTATTCTACAGAGATAAGAGATATGCCATGTTTTTCTCAAACACCATGAAATCTTCAGGGGAAGATGCTTCAGTCTGCAGATACATCTGATTAACACAGCATTATGTACCTATCACATAGATGGTTCATTCGACCACAATTAATTGAGCACCTTCTGTGCACCTGTAGTTATGTGAAACCGCTGAGCAAAACAGATGCCATCCCTGCCATCATGGAGTTTCCTTTCTAGTGGAAAAGACTGACAATAATCAGGCAGATAAACTGTCAGAAATTATACTTAGTGTCCTAAAAGTAGATATATACCCATAGGTTACAGATATAACAACTGCAGAAAAAAACTCTAGGGCCATGACAAAGTTTAGTGGTGCAGAGAAGTAAAAAAGAATGAGTAAGTGTATATTGGGCTGTGGGTATATGGACGTGTATGCATACTGGGTGTGCAGGAGATTGGGTGGATAGGTGTTGTAGAAAAAAAAAAAATCCACACTGTAAAGGTGAAGGGAACTTAGCCTGTTTGAAAAGCATGAGGGAAGGCAGAATGGTGAAGATAGCCACAATAAGGGCTTTGTTTTAATTCTTGCTAATGAGAAACCAATTAACAATTTTGAAAAGAAAATCAACATGCTGATTCATATAATAAATATTGTTTCTCTGCTCAACCTAGTATTCTATGTAAAAAGAGCTTTATAAACATTATCCTCTAGCTTACACAGATTCTTAGTTTTCAAGCATTGTAGCTTTTCTATTTGAATAAAAAAGAAAATCCAAAGAGGATGAGCCAGAGCTACCATTGCTTTATTTCCTTATCAGAGAATTTCCTAGGAGTGTGACTCCTCTTCCAGAAACCTTCCAAGGGGCTCACTAGGACTCTCTGTCTTCCTGCCAGATCTGCGTGGTCATTGCTGCCGTGTTTGGGATCGTCATTTACCGGGTGGTGACCGTCAGCACTTTCGCAGCCTTTAAATGGGCATTAATCAGGAATAACTCTCAGGTTGCAACCACAGGGACTGCTGTGTGCATCAACTTTTGTATCATTATGTTGCTGAACGTGGTAAGTGATGTTAAAAGACAAAATTGCAACAAGTCTAGCTTGCCTATTGGACTTATTTTTGATTCTGGTATCTGACAGCTGGTAGAACCACAAATGGTTCACAATGTTCCACTCTACTACATGGGCAGGTAAATTTATAGCCAGAGAAGAGGAAGTGACCTACTGAAAACTGAAGTGAGGTACAGATATAGCCCAGTTGGTTACAGCCAGTGTCTGATTTGAACTTAATTTGAACAGCTGGGTGCTTGTGGTTGACTGAGCTACTGGATAGGGGAGTGAGTGACAACCTGTTCACACCTCAAGGTAGGCTGCAGTTCACCATGTACAGAGACACCTTTAAGCCAAATTTAAAGTATGTGCAGAGGCATCTTTAAGCAGAATGATTCAACTGATTCAAATCCAGCCTGCAAGATTTACTAGAGTGTAAGAATGGGCAAGTCAAATTCTTGGAACCTTTATTCCCTTATTTATCCAAGAAGATAATGCTTTACACCCCTGGGGGACATTTAGAGGAAGAATGGATTTAGAAATCTCAACTCAATCTGTGATACAGCTCAGCACTGTTAGTCCCTGTTTCCTTCTGATTCTGAATGATGAGAAGTTAGTAGCCAGAGTGTCCTTGAGATAACCCTGCCGGGGAAATATCAGGGTGGCACATGCTGCTTGTGTTGATTTCAGACTTTTTTCAGTTGCATATTTCATCCCGGATCTCTTCCCCCAAACTCCAAACTTAAAAGTTGATCTTCCCATTTGATTGTCTCCTTCTTAACATTTTCAACTCTGAACTCCCATCTTCCCAGGAAAAATCAGCTCTGGCCACAGCCTCCCCAACTGTAGTTGTTCAGGCCAAAAACTTCATCATCCTCCTTGACTGCCCTATTTCTCTTATCACCAGGATGTATTCAGAATGAGACTTCCTTCCACACTTGCCCAGTTCCCAGCTGGGTTCAAGTCCCCAGTATCTCCTACTGCAGCGGCTTCCAACTGGTCTCAGCTTCTGCCTTGGCTCCATCTAGGTACATTTCAGCAGCCAAAACAAACTTTTTTTTAAAGGATTTTATATGCTTATTTGAGAGGTAGAGTTACAGACAGAGAGAGGGAGAAACAGAGAAATGTCTTCCATTCACTGGTTCACTCCCCAAATAGCCGCAATGGCCGGAGCTGCACCTATCTGAAGCCAGGAGGTTCTTTCGGGTTTCCCATGCAGGTGCAGGGCCCAAGCACTTAGGCATCTTCCACTGCTTTCCCAGGCCATAGCATAGAGCTGAATTGGAGGAGGAACAGCTGGGACACTAACCAGCGCCCATATGGGATTCTGGTGCTGCAGGTGGAGGCTTAGCCCACTACACTACAGCACCGACCCCAAAACAAATTTCTTACATGGGTTAGCTCATGTTGCTCCTCTGTTCCCAAAGTCCAGTGAGTTCCCTCTCCTCTAGGGCAGACACTCATGTCTCTGGGGTAGCTACTCAGCCTCTTCCTCATCTGGCCCCAGTGACATCTCTGGCCTTATCTCTTCCCCTGCTACGTGCCTGATGACCTGCTGAGCCACACCTATCCTTTACATGTAACATTTTACTTGCTGTTCTGTCTGCCAGGAGCTTTCTTCCTCCCATGGTATGCATAGCTTACCCCCTACCTCCTTCAGATCTTTGTTCAAATATTATTTCTCTGATAAAGGTTCCCTTGTCACTCTGTTTAAAATTGCAAACCACTCCTGACATCTGACAACTTCCCACCTCCTTGCCTGCTTTATTTTTCTAACATTTATCATAAATTTCTGTGTAGCATATCTAGTATGCCATCTGTTTTCTCTATGTATTTTGTTTATTACCAGTCTTCTCCATTAGAATCTAGACTCCTAGGGGCAGAACTTTTCTCTGGGTTTTGGTTTTTAGTTTTTGTTATTGTGAGCTTTTTCTTTTCTTTTTTTTTCATGAGAGAGAGAGAGAGATCTCATCTGTTGCTTCACCCTCCACAAATACCCGCAATGACCAAGGCTGAACCAGACTGAAGCTGGGAGCTAGGAATTCAATTCAGGTCTCTAATATGGGTGACAGGAACCCAACTGCTTCAGTATTGCTACCTCCCAAGGTGTACTTTTACAGGAAGCTGGAATTGAGAACATTTCTTTAAAAAAAATAAAAGATTTATTCATTTCTTTGAAAGTCAGAACTACAGAGAGAGAAAGTGAGAAAGAGTGAGCTTTCCTATCTACAGGTTCCTTTCCCAGATGGCTGCAATGGCTGGGACTGGGCCAGGCCACACCCAGGAGCCAAGAGCTTCATCCAGGTCTCCTACATGGGTGGCAGGAGCCCATGCAGTTTGGTCATCTTCCACTGCCTTTCTCAGGTGTTTTAGCAAGGAGCTGGATCGGAAGTGGAACAGCCAGAACTCCAGTGCACTCCTATATGGTATACTAGCCTCAGGAACAGCAGCTTTACCTGCTCCACCACAATGCCAGCCCTGGGATTAAGAACATTTCTATGACTCTAACCCAGGCATTTGGATATGGGACGTGGACGTCCCAACCAGTGGCTTAACCACTAATCCAGCACTCACCCCTGTTTTGTTTTTCACTGTTATTCCTTAGTGCCTGGTGCACAGTAGGCATTCAGTAAATTGTTGTTATTATTTGTAGGATAAAAGGTAGGAGCTGACATGGTTAAACTTTGAGGTCAACCTACACAAATATAAGTTGGCTGCAAATGTTTGGATTGATTTCTGGTGTTTCTATTCTGCTCCATTGGTCTGTCCATCTGTTTCTGTAGCAGTATCATGCTGTTTTGATTACAACTGCCCTGTAGTATGTCCTGAAATCTGGTATTGTGATGCCTCTGGCTTTGTTTTTGTTGTACAAGATTCTTTAGCTATTCAAGGTCTCCTGTGTCTCCATATGAATTTCAGCATCATTTTTTCCAGATCTGAGAAGAATGTCTTTGGTATTTTGATTGGTCTCGCAATGAATCTATAAATTGTTTTTGGGAGAATAGACATTTTGATGATATTGATTTTTCCAATCCATGAGCATGGAAGATTTTTCCATTTTTTGATGTCAGATACTGACTGGTCGATCCAGTGGAGACTACCTCCTACCCCCACCCACTCACACCCATACACACACATACAGTGCTCAGTTACTCTACATGTTAATCATACATTGAGGAGATAACTTGCCCAAGCTTTAAAGCTTGATGGTTGATAAAAGCATAATTCAAGCTGGAGAGATTTCAACCAGTGTATTGGAACTACTAGGGTGGAAAGTATCACTATATTCCTGAATCTGTATGTAGGAAATACATGAAATTTATATATCTTAAATAAATTTTTTAAAAAGTACTTTCATCTAGATATGATATTCATTTGTACATTATTCAAATCAATAGACCAGTTTTCATTTATCATCCTTCATTTTAGATATCACTTGCTTTTCCCTCTCAATTTATTCTCTGTAGAATCTCCTACATCTGGCTTTTCCCTAAACTATACTCTGCACCTCTGTGTGTATACACACACACACACACACACACACACACACTCACACTCAGTTTCCTCTTAAGAGCATCCATTTACTAGATGGCCGAGAGAGCTAAGGATATATCCAGTGTACTTATGGAAAAGCAGAGTACCATAAGCTCTGGGAGTGTCCAATAATGTTTGATTACGTCACCATTTATAGATGCTATGACCTAGAATTCAGCAGTCCATGAACAACAGGGTTATAGTATCTTACCATGAGTCTTTATCATTAGGAAGGACCCTGGAGACTTAAATTTAGATTATTGGGGCTCAGGAATATTATGACTGCCCAGCCCAACTTAGAAAGCTGGAAATTCATGCAAACAGCTTTGTTGCCACTGAATTATCCTCTCCAAAATAAGAAGCGAGATTTTGAAAATATTAAAATGGATGCTGTATATTTCTTTCTTGCCCTGCAAGGAGATAATTGCCTACAATGTTTTCATTCTTTGAGCAATGCATATGACATTATTTTCAGTCATGACTTGTCTGTTTCCTTTAAAATTATAGATTTTTTGTAATATCTACAATTTACTTGTTAAATGTATGAAATTTCTTTTATAGCTCTATGAAAAAGTTGCACTGCTTCTGACAAATTTAGGTAAGTGAAAACTTTTAATTTCATGGTTCAATATTGTGACCAAGAAATTATGTTTTCAAAGATTCCTTTTGCAAACACTGGTAAAAATCAATCATTTTTATTTGCATACAATTTTGTTTTCCCCTTGACAGAATATTTTAAATATGTTCTAGTAAAAAGAGGATCTCTTCCACCTAAAGCTTTCAGTAAGAATTATTTGTAAAGAACTAATGTTATTTAAGTAATTTACCCTTTCATGCACAATAAAAATATCAACACATGTATGTATAGAATCCATCCAATATAATATAGGAAAATGTTCATTCACTATTAACTATAATTTTTAATTAAAAATCTATGAAGCTTTGATGGTCTATAAAATCACATCCAAGTTACTTGCTTTGAAGTCCAGGAACATTCTAGCCAGGAATATAGGCAGATGAATGATCCCTGACAGGATGGGATAATATCCCTCTGGGCAAGTCACTTCTGAGAACATTTCTTTGACCCATAAGAATCAGAACAATTTAATACTCAGCCATAAGCTGTACATTTACCACTTTTTCAAGATATAAAAATAGCCCTAATTTTATTAATGAGGTATTGGACATTATGCTCTATGTGATCTGAGAAAATTACATGCTCCCCACAGACAACTTGCTTTAATACATGCTGAAATGTGATTTTCTGGAGGGTGGGAAAATCACAAAGGTGTTTTTATTTATAATAATTATTATAATAATAGATACCATCTATTGACCCTTTCTGTGTGCTAGATGCAGGGCTAGGCATTTCACATTATCTCCTTGGATGTCATTGAAAGCTTCCATCACCACCACCCATCACCCCTAAAGTATAAAAAGGTTTATGTCTATGGAAGAGGTATCACCCCATTACTAGCCTGTGTCCAGTGGCACCTTGATCTGGACTGGCAAAGATGCTGATGGAGGAATAGCCCCAGTCCATCTGTGGTTGAAACACCTGGGCTCCTAGTTGCCTGGCAACCCAGGAAACCTTGCCATGTAACCAGAAGCTCAGGAGCAGGAATCAGTAAAACTAAAACCCCTTAAGAATCTTTGATCTTCTCTACTTTCAGTAGCAGTTCAGCCGTGTTCTGAAACTGACATTTAAGCCATTTTAAGTCAAATTCTCTTCCTTTTTCTCATCCCTCCTCAGGTTCATTCCCACGAAGCATTTTGAGTTATAGTTCATGGGAAAGGAATCGATGGAGTGAAATGTTAAACAAACGATTAGAGGCTCGGGGAATGTTGGGGCAGAGAGAGTGCTATGGCATCAAATACATTTTCTTTGACATTGCTTGAGGTAAAATGCAGTTCCCAGGGAAGGTTAAGTGCCTTGGGCATGAGATACAGGTTGGAAGTTCGACCTTGAGGGCAAATAGATCCATATTTTGGAAACACAGGAGATACATGAAAATTGGCCCCTGATTGAAGTCAGGAAATTGTAAGACACAGACGTTTTGGTGTACAGTAGAAACCTCGGAGATGAGGTCGTCACCTTGGGATAAGTCCATGAGAATGCAGAATGGTGGATGAAGTTGAAGGCAAAGGAATCAAATAAATGCTGTCAGCATCCTGTGACAGCAGCTTGACTCCCTCTCGCCCAGTAGCCTTGCCATAAACACTACAGCTACAAGATGAGACAAAGGAATTATTAGGAGTCCCAAGTCCATGAGCAGAAATGAAGAGGAAAAGGCAAGGCTACTGCAGAGAATGGGGTGGACGTGAGGTCCTTTCAGACTGGCTGTCTCTGCCCCAGCTCTCTGGCATCTTGTCACTCTGGAACTCTGCATATTCCGTTCCCTTCCATGCATCCATTGCCACTTCCTACCAAACCCTTGTTGATGCTGATGTGAGCTTCGGGATCCTGCAGATGGTCCAGTCCGCCACTCACCATCTATGGGTGAACTAGAGACCCCTGCAACCCTCTGAGGACCTTCTGCCCCAACCCTGTGTATGCGAGGAGTGGAGAGGAGGAAAACCTGACCTCTCAGACTCTGCTCCCTTTTGTCCACAGAACAGCCTCGCACAGAGTCGGAGTGGGAGAACAGCTTCACCCTGAAAATGTTTCTTTTTCAGTTCGTCAATCTGAACAGCTCCACGTTTTACATCGCGTTCTTCCTCGGAAGGTAGGCGCTGGACCCCTGCGCATCTCCCCAGGCCGGGCTGGTGGACCCAGGGTACTCGGAGGTCACGGTCTAGGACTGATAAACAAGGCCCCCTTTAGGGTGATGTATCCAAAGGGTAAAAAGGGAAGAGCAGCTGCCCCTTTCTCTTACCAAATTTCAAAACCACCTCACTGTAAGAGGGCTCCTCCCCTCACCAGTGGCTGTGCGCTTTTGTTAAAGTATGCAGAGAAGAAGAGTTCGCGTGTGACGGGTGGAAAGAGTCAGCTCCCGAATCTCATGTCGCTGCAAGCTGATGGCATAAAGGGGCAGCAATAGGTTGCATGTCTTAAATCCCTGACTTTGCAGAAGAGAGGAGGACGTCCTTGCAGGAAAGGGGGTGAAATGGGATGCTAGAGAATAGAGGGTGACTTCTGAACCCAGCAGCATGAAGCCTTGGGAAGGATTCATAGTAATAGCCTGTGTACTTGATTGCATCTGGAAGCATTTCTGAGATGGGCAATGAAAGGGCTGCTGTACAATTTGGGTGGTCTGAAGGCATCTGCCTCTCTCTGTTTTCTAACTATGCCAGCAGCACAGAATTCCAGTCAAATAGCTAGACAACTTGAAAAAAATGAAGCACCATTCCTATTATCCCAAGAGACCAAATGTGTTTAAATCTAGGAATAAAACTGCTGTCTGTGCATTTGATATTCAGCAAAAAAATGTTAAAAGTCACAGCAAGCTGGCTCCTGTGTGTGTTCAGCAGTTGGACAGAAAGGCCAAAAGAGAAATGTCCCCGGGAGAATTCCAGAAGCTGTAATGATAACTGGCAAAATCTCCCAATTCCCGCAGACCCAAGAATTAGTGTGCCAGTAACTTACATTGGGGGATGTGCTGAACTGAGTAGAATATTCACTGAAGGCTTAGATCTACAGCATGCTAATGGCTTGTTTTTCTGTGTGTTGAAGATTTACAGGACACCCAGGTGCCTACTTGAGGCTGATAAACAGGTGGAGACTAGAAGAGGTCTGTATTTCCCCCTTCATCCCCTTCATCCATTGTTTCACAGTCTCACATTTAAGTTTTAGGGCAACTCTGTGCAGATTAGAAACCAGACACCCTTTCTTCCTCTCCATTGATTCTTGAATTTCTGTGTTTGCTTACCTTGCAGTGCCACCCTAGTGGATGCCTTATTGATCTCTGTATGCAAATGGGTATTATAATGGTGCTAAAGCAGACCTGGAATAATTTCATGGAACTTGGCTACCCGTAAGTACCTTAGCTGTCTGTCATTGAGAGGAGGCATTGCTCATTCATTGGCTGTTCTGGGTGTGGCAAGTAAGATAAGCAATGCAGACTCCAGTGCTCAAAGGCCGTCCTGAAAATAATAAACATTGGCTCTTTGGGAAGGTTTAGCATGGGTCACATGAATGAAAGTGAGTGTTCTTTAGGAAGTTTCTGTGGGCCCCTAAATATTGAAGCTTTGCTAGCAAGTTGTTTTAAATGATGCTTCTGACCCTTGGGGCTGTAGCACTGCAAGTCCCTAGCTGTTGATGACACATTAACTAGATCTCCACTTCTCCACCCCCAGAATAAATCAGAAATGGTCATTAAAAAAAAAAACAAAAAAAAAAAAAAAAAAACCTACCTTAAACTCAGACTGTACAGGAGAAGAATTTATGGAAAGCAGAGTTCGGGGAATACTCTCTATAGAAGTCAGCCTAACTGAAGCAGTAAAATACTATCGCCCGGTCACTGACAACAATGGTCAACAATTTACATTACCTTTGTAAAGATAACCTTGAATTCTGCTGTGTCTGCTCAGTCTGGTTAAATCTGAAGAGGACGTAACTCAGCAGGGCTTGCACTGCTGCTCTCAGTCCACACCTCTTGCTTTCCATATCGGCTCAGCGTCTGTAGAGATGAAATCTCCAGGTTGCAGACAGGATCACTCAGCTAGAACAAAGAGCTGGAACGTGGGTCACTTCAGAAAGTCTTTTCCTTGCTCACTGCTAGTGGTTTTCTCGTCCGACATTTATTTTTAGAAATCTTATTTCAAGTATTTGGCGTTTTCTGTAAAACTTTTTAAATGAAACATAAAACAAGAAATTTAGAAGAGTTACATTCTACCTTAAACCATAATTAATCAAAATGCCATAGCCATCAAGGGGACTATATTTTATCTCCTGGTTATGTGAACACAGAGCAAAGTGGCCAAGTAGGAGAGTTTGTCCCTGATACCCTTTCACTTCCTTAATTCACATGTTTTTGTTTTGGCACTTCTATTCAGAGATGCTCCTCAGTTTTTTCCTGCATTGTAAAATGCACTCATGAAACCTGCTAAGGGTTGAGGGACTAACCTCCCCAATGAGATGTGTACTCTGGGGTTCAGAATCCCTGTCATGCTGTAGCCCAAAGTGGGCAAGTGCAGTTGTGGAAATGTAGACATCTATGTACTAAAAGAGCGAGCATTTCTGTGGGTTTGCCGATCTTCCAAGCCCTTGAAGTATGTGTGGCAAGACTGCTTCTGGGTCATATATTGAGCTACCTAACACAAATCTTGCTGTCTGGGCATTGTTTTTATACTGAGGAATTAATTTATAGATGTTCTGAATTTCTCAGTGCTGCCCTCATAGGCAACACTGAACATGAGACAGTTTCATGAATGATTAAAACAAGTTTATCAACCATACTCTCTACTTGCAAGCAGATATTCTTGAAGTATATACTCCATTGCTATTTTCTTCCTAGCCGAGGCATTATTTCCTTGACAACCTGTTTTGAATTTTTTAACCATAGTTCTATATTTCAAATCTTTTTTATTACTTAGATCTTATGAATAGTTACTTCTTTGTAAGAAACTGATATTGTTACACAGGTTAATTCAGAATTGGTGGACTAGAAGAAAAGTACGACAAGAACATGGACCTGAGCGGAAAATAAATTTCCCACAGTGGGAAAAGGACTACAACCTTCAGCCGATGAATGCCTACGGACTCTTCGATGAATACTTAGAAATGAGTATGGAAATATTATAATTAATATCCTATTAATTATAAATGCAAATCTTAGTCCTCTAGGGACATTCAACTGAACATATACCCATTACCATCAAGGCCATCAGTTTGTGGAGAATCCCAAGCTATATGCAGAGGACCACATTCCTTATTTTAAGAAGCTCAATATTTATACATAGTGCCAAAAGCATAATCACTCCAAACTCCTCATGACATTATGTCTTTTTCCTTGTAATCAATCACTAGAAAACAAAATGAGTTAGGAAATTTGGTGAGAAAAACAAAAAGAAGTTATCTCTCATGAAATGACTGATGCCCTCATTTGGCAGACATCCATCCAGCCTTGTTGTGTGCTAGGTATACACTGGATTTGACACCAGAGATACATAAAGCAGCAAGGCACAGTGCCCAGCTTTAAAAGAGTGCATAGGCTAGAGGAGAGAAACTAACCTTAAGAGAATAAATAAATGAAGTGTAATAGACACTGCAATATGAATCACTAAGAGGTATGTTGGGGTCAGTGGTTTCTATTGTAGGATAGAAATGGCAGGAAGCTCGGATGCTTAGCCTGTGTACACTTACAATTAAGGTATCAGATTTCTGTAGACTCAAAACCAAGCTACTTCCATTAGCAGGTAACCAAGACCACGAGTTATTTTTATAGATTTATTTATTTATTTGAAAGGCAGTTACAGAGAGAAAGGGAGAGGCAGAGAGAGAGAGATTGATTGATTGATTGATTGATTTTCTGACTTCTAGTTCACTCCCCAATGATCATGGGGATTGAGCTGGGCTAAAGACAGGAGCTTCATCTGGGTCTCCCACTTGGGTGGCAGGGGCCCAAATACTTAGTCATCTTCTGCTGCTTTCCCAGGCACATTAGCAGGAGCTAGATACGAACTGAACCAGCCATATCTCAAACCGGTGCTCGTGTGGGATGCCAGCATTACAGGTGACAGCTTAACCTGCTGTACCACACTGCTGGTTCCAGACCATGGGTCCTGGAAGCAAATTACATGGGCTCCAATCCCAACCCTATCATTTATTAATTGTGAAACCTTCAACAATTCCTTAATCTCTCTTTGTCTCAAGTTCTCCGTCTTTAAAGTGAAGACAATAATAAAAGTAACCACATCTTAGAGTCTTTTTGTGGATTAAATGAGTGAATGTATGCAAAAGTCTTTAACAGTGCCTGGCTCTTAGGATGTTGGCTATACCATTATTATTGTCCTAGTCTTTCCTCCTAGGAGTAAGGGAGCTAATAAATCCTTAACAGGTATATTGAGTTTGTTTATATTTGCTTCTTTTTTAATTATGCTCAGGGGTTTGAAGTAGGGGTAGGTATGGGCAATATGCATTACTTTTTTTTTAAAGGAAAGGGTTTATTGGGAGAAACCCGACAGACCCGAGGGAAGGGGCGAAGAAGGAAAAGAGAGAGACGGAGAGCATAAGAGAGAGATCATGAGACAGAGAGAGAAACAGAGAAATCAGGAGGTGGAGAGAAAGAGAGCCACGTGTTCCAGAACAGGTCCTTTTAAAACTTTGCCAGAGGGCGAGCAGGGAAATGGGAGTAGTGAATCCCATTAGAGTAGGGGTGGAGCTGCTTCCTGTGTTTGGAATATGCATTATTTTCAAAAGAAGCAGTTCTTTTTGAGGAAAATCTGAAAATTAAAGGAGTAGTAGAATTAATTCTTAAAGTTTCTTAGATTATTTATGTCCTAAGAATCTACTGATGTTTTTTAGAGTTTCAATTATAAAATAGCAGAATGATATAACTTGGAAAAGCAATCAATTGGGAAATTAATAATAAAACTTAATAAAGGGAATTCATTAAGAGAACTAACTACTTTGAGGACTCTTAATGGACTCTTCTCCCATATAGAAGGAAATGAACAATAATGTTGGTATATTGAGTGCTTGAAAAGAAGCTTTTTATTTTAATGTGGTTGGAATTAGTAATGCCGCAAATACTGCAGTATCGTTGCAGCATGAAATGAATCTGGGAAACATCGCAGCCAGACCAGGGAATTCTTTCTATTGTTTTGTTATTCTGACCTCCCTACTTTGTAACATTTTTAAGTATAATCACTAAACTATAACTTATAGTGAGAAAAGTGTACAAATCATAAGTATTACAGAACAAGGAAATTTCACAAATGTAAATAAATCTACGAATATTAGGGGTTGGCAAACTACTGCTCACAGACCAATCTGTTGCACTGCCTGATTTTGTCAATAAAGTTTTATTGAAACTTAACCACGCCCACTTATTTATGTAGTAGAGATGACTGCAAAACCAGAAGTGAATAGTTGTGACAGAGACTGTATGGACGCAAAGCCTATAATGTTTACTCTCTGGCTCTTTATAGAAAACATTTGCCAGCCTGCAAGCTAGATCAGGAAACAGAATATTATGAGTATCAGAGAAAGTGCCTCTGTCTTCTCTCCCATGCATAATACCACCTCCAACACCTTTCTTGACCTCCAACAGTACAGGCCAATAAAATGGAATATAAATGGAATTGGAGTATATACTCTTTGTAACTGGATTTTTTCA
Source organism: Oryctolagus cuniculus (assembly GCF_051225735.1). Taxonomy (NCBI): domain Eukaryota; kingdom Metazoa; phylum Chordata; class Mammalia; order Lagomorpha; family Leporidae; genus Oryctolagus; species Oryctolagus cuniculus. The sequence continues at coordinate 104,145,624 of NC_142877.1, forward strand.
CTCAATGTCACCTTTATAGAATTCTTCCAAGTTGCTACCAATACTGAAACTTCATTTTTGTTGTTATATGGTATTCCTAGAATGTGGACCTAAACCAAAATTATGAAACAGACAGAACTGATGTTTGATTTCTGCTAAACCCATCTTTCCTTTTATTCTTGTGGTTTTTGCATTTCCACTCCCAGATATATTCCAAACTTTCTCTTTTGCACCTGCAGCACACAGATACTCCCTTATCAATCCCTCATCTTGCCCATATCATTAAGTGTACTCCTGAGAATTGCTATGGATTAATTTCTAGAGACGCACTTGAATAGGAGTCAAAGTGTCTGTTACTTGTTAGATTGCAGGCATCAGCATGCCAGTAGATGAATAATCTTGTGAGTGTGCACTTATTCTAGGCTCCTGCAAATGGGAATGTACATTATTTATTATCCATTATACTACTGATAAACACTTGGGTTGTTTCCAGGTTTGAGCTCTTACAAATAATACTGTGAAAAATTTGTACATTTTTATTAATATATGCACAATATTCCTGTTAAGAATTTATGGGGGTGGCAGTGGTGGGGATGGCATTGTAGCATAGCGGGTAAAGCTGCTGCCTTCAATGTCAACATCCCATATGGGTGCTGTTTCATGTCCCGGCTGCTCCATTTCCAATCCAGCTCCCTGCTAATGGCCTGCAAAAAGCAGTGGAGAATGGCCCAAGTGGTTGGGCCCCTGCCACCCATGAGGGAGACCCAGGTAAAGGTCATGGCTTCTTCCTGGCCCAGTCCTGGCCCTTGTGGTCATCTGGGGAGTGAACCAGCAGACAGGAGATGTTTGTGTCTCCCTCTCCCTCTCTCTCTGTAACTCTTTTAAAATAAATAAATAAATCTTAAAAAAAAATGTATGTGGGAGCAGTGTTACTAAGCCACATTTATATACATTTGTTGGTTTTCAAACTTGCAAACAGTTTTCAAAACTGCTTTGCACCAATTTATGCTCCAACTAGTAGTATAAGAACACCAGTTATTCCACATACTGACTAGAACTGTTTAGTTAGTCTTTTAAAGGTTGGTACATCTCAGTAGCTCACCATGGTTTTAGTTAGAAATTTCATCTTAACTAATGATGCTAAGCACCTTTTTGCATGCTTCAGCCATTTGAATATCCTCTTGTGTGAGTTCCCATCCAAGTGTATGTTTTTATTGGGATTCCTGCCTTTTACTTGGTGATTTATGAAAGTTTTTTTTTTTTTTTACATATTCTGGATTAGAGTCTCGTGTCAGATAAATAGGTTGCAAGTCAAATATCTTTCCCAGTTTGTAGCTTGACCTCTGACTCTTTTAATGATATCTTTAAATGAATAGATGTTTCAACTTTGTTCTTTGAAATTGGTTCCATATAAGTTTTAGAATCAGATTTCTACAAAAATCCTAATAAGTTATTGGGGTTTACTTGAACCCTTAGAATAGTTTCAGGACAATTGGGATTTTTTTCCAATCTATGAATATGATGTGTCCTTACATTTATTTATGACTTTTTACATTTTCCTCAGCAGTTTTTTTTGTAGATTTTAATATACAGATTTTAATGTACCCAGGTACTTGGGTTCTTGCCATGCATATGTGAGACCTGGATGGAGTTCCCTAGCTCCCAGCTTTGACCCAACCCAGTCCCAGCAGTAGCATGCATTTGAGAATTGAGCCAGTGGTTGGAAGATATATCTCTCTTTCAAATAGATAAATAACTGTTTTATAAATGGATGCTAGAAGAAAAAATATGAATAGTACTATATCAACTAAATAAATTTATAATTAAAAACTTTGTGGTTTTTTTGACAGGCAGAGTGGACAGTGAGAGAGAGAAACAGAGAGAAAGGTCTTCCTTTTCCGTTGGTTCACCCTCCAATGGCTGCTGCGGCCGGTGCACCGTGCTGATCCGAAGCCAGGAGCCAGGTGCTTCTCCTGGTCTCCATGCGGGTACAGGGCCCAAGCACTTGGGCCATCCTCCACTGCCCTCCCGGGCCACAGCAGAGAGCTGGACTGGAAGAGGAGCAACCGGGACAGAATCCAGCGCCCCGACCAGGACTAGAACCCAGAGTGCTGGCGCGGCAGGCGGAGGATTAGCCTATTGAGCCATGGTGCCGGCCGTAAAAGCTTTCTCATGAAGAAAATTTGGGAGCCAGGTGACTTCCCTAGTGAATTCTTCCAAAAATATGAAGAAAAAATAATAGTAGTCTTATTAAATTGCCTAAAAAATAAAACAAAAGGAAAAAGTTTCCAAATAATTTTAAGAACCCATAAAAATGGGGCCGGTGCTGTGGCTCAGGAGGTTAATCCTCCACCTGCAGCGCCGGCATCCCATATGGCGCTGGTTCTAGTCCCAAGTGGTCCTCTTCCAATCCAGCTCTCTGCTGTGTCCTGGGAAAGCAGTAGAAGATGGCCCAGGTCCTTGAGCCCCTGCACCCACATGGGAGACCAGGAAGAAGCATCTGGCTCCTGGCTTCAGATCGGCGCAGCTCCAGCCATTGCAGCCACCTGGGGAGTGAACCAACGGACAAAAGTCCTTTCTCTCTGTCTCTCCCTCTCACTGTCTGTAACTCTCTCTCTCAAATAAATAAATAAAATCTTTAAAAAGAACCCATAAAAATAATAATGAAAGAAACATTACAAGAAAGAAAAACAATAGTATAATATCTTTCATGAATTTATGTACAAATATCATTAAAAGTTATGAATATCAAATTCATAAGCAAAATTTAATTTCAAATATGAATATAAAGCAAATATCACAAAGAAAATTGAAAAAATAATGCACATGACTAAGTGGGTATTTTTCCAGGTTGACTCTGTTTCTTTAATAAGCTTAACAATCAGAAAAATGTAGTCAATGATTCTACCACATTAATAGAATAAAAGAGAAAAGTCACATAATTCTTTTAATAGATTTAGAAGATTGATTTTATAAAATTTGATACCCACCAATGCTGATAACTCTCAGAAACCTTAGGACAAGAAGACTTCTTTAACCTGATAAAATATGTATAAATACAGCTAACATAGCACACTGAATGGTAACATATTGAATATTTTACCCTCATTTTTTTCAATATCATATGGGGGATCAAGGTAAAATTATCCAAAAACAACAAAAAGGTTAAAATGATTAAAAAGGAAAATGTAAATTTATCATTTTTTGTAGATGACAATATTGTGTGTATAGAAAGATCTTTTAAAAATAAAAATGGTTATAATTGACATTACATTTTATCAAGTTTGTGTGATATCAGCTCAACATATAAATCAATGACACTCTTACATATTAATAAGAAAAATTAGGAGCCAGCACTGTGGAGTACCAGGTAAAGCAGCCACCTGCAGTGTTGGCATCCCATATAGGTGCCAGTTCAAGTCCCAACTGCTCCACTTTTGATCCAGCTCTCTGCTATGGCTTGGGAAACCAGTGGAAAATGGCCCAAGTTCTTGGTCCTTGCACCCACATGGAAGACCCAGAAGAAGCTCCTGGTTCCTGGCATTGGATCAGCCCAACTCTGGCTGTTGCAGCCATTTGGGGAGCAAGCCAGAGGATGGAAGACCTCTCTCCCTCTCCCTGCCTCTGTAACTCTGTCTTTCAAATAAATAAATAAATATGCATTCGAGCATGGAAAGCCAAGACATTGTGGCAAAAAAAAAAAGTCCTACATGAAGGACCTTGCTGGATGAAATCCTGGTAGAAAGAAGTGGTCATCAAGGAAGGAGGTATTTTTCTCTGAAGGGAGGAGAGAACTTCCACTTTGCTTATGGCCTTGTCTAAATAGTGACAGAGTTTGTGGATTCAAAAGGCTTCCACAGCCTAGGCAGCTCCTGTCAAGAGCCTCAGGTGATCACTGAGGTCCTACATAAGAGTGTTAAATGTTAAATTAGCAACAAGTGTCACTGTTCACTAAATTCCCAGGCAGGACCTCTGTCCATAAAGAATTCTATAATTATGTCTAAGTGTTTGCAAAAAATGTATCATTCTTGGGTGTTTCTTTAAAGTTAATTAAGTTTTAAGTAAAGGAAGTTTAATTAACTTCAAGGTGCAATGACTTTGAACAGCCCTTGTCTCAGTGTTGAGGAACAGTTTTGTTGTTGTTGTTGTTGTTGTTTGGTGCAAATTGTTAAACTCTTTACTTAGTTTAGAGTTGGTCCTCTGTGTATAAAGTTAATCGAAAATGGATCTTAGTGGAGAATGGAACTGGGAATTGGAGAGGGAGGAGGAGGAGGGGTGGGAAGGTGGGTGGGAAGGCAAGTATGGCTGGAAGAGTCACTATATTACTAAAGTTATACTATGAAATGCATGAAGTTTGTCTTAAAAACAGAAAACATTAGAAAATGTAACTATAAAAGTAACATTAATTTCAATCACTTAAATTCATAAACTACCTAGGAATAAATAGGCACATTAGCAGGAAGCTGAATGAGAAGCAGCATAGCTGGGGCTCGAACCAAGCACTTCTGTGTAGATGCAGACATCCAAAGCAGTGGCTTAGCCCTCTGCACCACTATACCCTCCCCTCTTATCAATTCTTTTTGCAAACATGAAAATGACTTTATTTGGGGTCTTAGGAATTGAAATTCAGGAGGCACATGTTCAGATAGCTCCAAATCAGTGCTCAAAAGAAGGTGAAGAAGGTGAACACTATATATAATTTTTATTTATATATCTTAAAAAGTCAAGATTTTTTATATTTTTAATTTTTTAAATTTTTTAAGTTGAACAAATTTCATATATTTCATATATACAGACCTAGGAGCATAGTAACACTTCCAACCCTACACTTGTCCTACTCATGCTGCCTCCCTTCCCCTACCTTTTCCATTCCTTCCTTTAATTTTTACAATGATCTCTATTTTATACTCATAAGATTAACACTACACTAAGTAAGGAATTCAATAAATAGTAGGAAGAAAAACACTGTTCCTCAAAGGTAGGGACAAGGACTATAAACAATCATCAGATCTTAAAATTCGGTTTCACTCATATATATTACATGCTTTGGGTACTCTGTTACCACAGATCAAGGAAAACATGTGGTACTTGTCTTTTGGGAACTGACTTATTTCACTAAGTATAATGGTATCCAATTGCATCCATTTTGTTGCAAAAGTCAGTATTTCATTTTTTTATGGCTGAGTAGTATTCCATACTATATATTGATTGATAGATATCACAATTTCTATATCTAGTCATCAGTTGATGGTCATCAGGTTGATTACATATCTTAGATATTTCAATTGAGCTCCAGTAAACATGAGGGTATGGGTAACTCTTTCATATGCTGATTTAATTTAGTTTGGGTGAATTCCCAGAAGTGGGATTGCTGGATCATATGCTATATCTATTTTCAGCTTTCTGAGGTATCTCCATACTATATCCACAATGTTTATACTAGTTTGCACTCCCACCAACAGTGGATTAGTATACCTTTTCCCCCACATCCTCACCAGCATTTATTGTTTGTTGATTTCTATATGAGAGCCATGCTTACTGGAGTGCGGTGAAACCTCATTGTGGTTTTGATTTGCATTTCCCTGATGGCTAGTGATCCTGAGCAATTTTTCATGTGTCTGTTGGCCATTTGGATTCCTCTTTTGAAAAATGCCTGCTCAAGCCATTTGCCCATTTCTTAACTGGATGGTATGTTTTGTTGTTTTTTAGTTTTCTGAGCTATTTTATAGATTCTGGATATTAATCCTTTATCAGTTGCATAGTTGGCAGAATTTTTTCCTGTTCTGTCAGTTGCTTCTTCACGTTGCTGAGTGTTTCTTTTGCAGAGCAGAAGCATCTCAGGTTGATGTAATTCCATTTGTCAATTTTGGCTTTGATTGCCTGTGCTTCTGGGGTCTTTTCCAAGAACTCTGCCTATGTCAATGTCTGGAAGAGTTTCTCCAATGTTCTTCTCTAGTATTATGGTGGTATCAGGACAAAATTTAGATCCTTGATCCATTTTGAGTTGATTTTTGTAGAAAGTATAAGTTAGAGGTCTTGTTTCATACTTCTGCACATGGAGATCCAATTTTCCCAGCACCATTTGTTAAAGAGACTAACCCTTGCTCCAGGGATTGATTTTAGAACCTTTGTCAAAGATTAGTTGGTTATAGATACATGGGTTGTTTTCTGGTTTTTCTATTCTTTTCTGTTGGTCTGCATGTCTACTTTTGTGCAAATAACAGGCTGTTATAATTACACTGTCATATGTCTTAAAATCTGGTATTGTGATGCCTCTGGCTTTGTTTTTTGTTGTTGTTAAATTGCTTAAGCTATTCCAGGGTCTCTTGTGTTCCCATATGAATTTTAGCAGTGTTTTTATTAGATCTGAGAAGACTGTCCTAGGTAGTTTGATTGGGTTCACATTGAATCTGTAAATTGTGACCGTGGAAGACCATCCTCCACTTTGCCCCTAGCAGACGTGGTGGCAGCTCAAGGGGCGCTTCTGTCCATGGCGCAGCAGCACCTATGGGGGTTCAACAAGAAGCTCTTGGTGCAGGGCGGCCCTTACATTTTGGAGGGAACAGATGGAGACATGCACAGGCTGTGCCACAAGTTGTTCTGAATGTTCCTGAGTCTCGGATGACATTTCTGAAAAATGGACTCCAAGTGGCCTCTGAAGACTCAGAACTGTCCACATGCACCATTGGGCTGTGGATTGATGCCTGAAGCTGATATGAAAATGAGAATATGATAATGAGCTGATATGAAATAAGCTGATATGAAAATGAAAATTAGAATAATGGGATAGCCAACTTCTTGGAGCACATGGCTTTCAAGGGCACCAAAAAGAGATTCCCAGTTAGATCTGGAACTTGAAATAGAAAACATAGGTGCACATCTCAATACCTATACCTCCAGAGGGCAGACTGTATATTATGCCAAAGTGTTCTCCAAAGATTTGCAAAGAGTTGTAGAAATCCTTGCCGAGATTGAACGTGAGTGTGGAGTAATTCTCAGAGAGATGCAGGAAGTTGAACCCAATTTACAAGAAGTTGTTTTTGATTACCTTCATGCCACAGCTTTTCAAAATACTGCACTCTTACAGACAGTCTTGGGACCAACTGAATATCAAGTCTATAAATCATAAAGACTTAGTGGATTACATCACCACACATTATAAGGGGCCAATAATAGTGCTTGCTGCTGCTGGAGGTGTTTCCCATATCAACTGCTTGAGTTAGTGAAGTCTCATTTTGGTGACTCTTTGTGCACACACAGGAGATGTACCTACTTTGCCTCCCTGCAAATTCACAGCAAGTGAGATTCATGTGGGGGATGACAAGATGCCTTTGGCATACCTTATCCTAGCTGTTGAAGCTGTTAGTTAGGCACATCCAGATACAATCTGTCTGATGTTTGCAAACACACTGATTAGCAACTGGGTTCGATGTTTTAGGGAAGGAATGAATTTATCTTGCAAGCTGGTTCAGCTTACCTTTCATGGAAACCTCTGCCATAGCTTCCAGTTCTTCAACACTTCTTACACAGATACAGGACTGTGTGGACTCTATATGGTTTGTGAACCAGCCACAGTTGCAGACATGCTACATGTTGTTCAAAAACAACGGATGCGATTCTATACAAGTGTCACTGAAAGTGAAGTTGCATGAGCCAAAAATGTTCTGAAAACAAACATGTTGCTGCAGCTTGATGGTTCATTTCCAGTTTGTGAAGATATTGGTGGCCAAATGTTATGCTATAATAGAATTTATGTTCCTGAGCTTGAAGCAAGAATTGATGCTATGAATGCTGAGATAGTTCAAGAAGTATGTACCAGGTATATTTATGAAAAGAGTCCAGCTATTGCTGTTTTTGGTCCCATTAAGCAACTACCAGATTTGCAGTAACATATGCTGGCATCATGATTAAAATATTCCTAAATCAAGACATTTTGCATGTTATCTAAAAAGAGACCTGCAAATTTGATCAATACCTAAAGAAAAAATAAAAATTAAAAAACATTAAATCTGTAAATTGCTTTTGGCAGTATGGACATTTTCATGATATTAATTCTGTCAATCCATGAACATGAAAGATTTTTCTATTTTTGATGCCTTCTGTTATGTCTTTCTTTAATGTTTGTAATTTTCCACATAGAAGTCTTTTACCTTCTTAGTTAAATGTATTCCATGGTATTTAATATTTTGTGGCTGTTGTAAATGGGACTGATACAAGAACTTTCTCAGCCAAGGCATTGTCTGTGTGTATAAAGGCTTTTGATTTTTGTGTGTGACTTTTATACCTTGCAACTTTACCAAACTCTGAGTTCCAAAAGTCTCTTAGCAGAGTCTTTCCCGCTATATATAGAATCACGTAGCCTGCAAACAGGGACAATTTGATTTCCTATCTAATTAGTTGTCGCTCCCCCTCTTCGTGGAGGAACGACACTAAACCCTGCCTAGGCTTCATATCCGAGTCACGGCACCATTATGTCGCTCCCCCTCTTCGTGGAGGAACGACACAGGACCCTGCGCTGTTCTTTTGTCTGCTCGGCCCTCCCCGGGTTTGCTGCTGGTTCTTCCCGGGTTGGCTACCGTCCCTCCACCTCCGTGGAGGGGCGGGCCCCTGCCACTTTCCCCACTTCCGCAGGGGAGTAGCACATCGCCGGCCGGCTCTCTCGGGGGCTGCACAGGTGTTCCTTCAGATAGATGTTCCTGGTGCATGTTGTCTCTCTCCTCCTTTATAGTCCTCTTCCACCAATCCCAACTCTGCTACCCACACACCGAGTACGCTGCTCTCCTCCAATCAGGAGCAGGTCCTGCTGTTTATTGGTTGAACTGGAGGCAGCTGAGTAGAAGCTGTTTCCTCCTCTCCCAGCGCCATATTGTGGGAGAGCAGATGCATAGAATAAGTCTTAATTCCAGTAACTTAGTCTAGTCCGAGTTGCTCCCCACAATTAGTATCCCTTTGATTTCCTTTGATTTCTTTTTCTTACCTAATGACCTTTTTTAGCCTAATGACTAAAATGTCCAGGGTTATACTGAAAAGCAGTGGTGAAAGTTGGCATCCTTGTCTGGTGTGGGACCTTAGTTTAAATGTTTTCAACTTTTGCCCATTCAATATGATGCTGGCTTTGGGTTTGTCATCAATTGCCTTGATTGTGTTGAGGAATGTTCCTTCTATGCCCAATTTGATTTAAGTTTTATCATAAAAGGATGTAATAATTTAACAAATGTTTTCTCTATATTTATTGAGATTATATAGTTTTTATTCTTCAATTTGTCACAGTAATTTATCACATTTATTGCTTTTCATATGTTAACTATAGCTGCATGCCAGAGATGCCAGAGATAAATCCCACTTGGTCCAGTGAACGATCTTTCTGATGTGCTGTTGCATTCAATTGGATAGTATTTTGTTGAGGATTTTTGCATCTATGTTCATCAGGGATATTGGTCTATACTTCTTTTTCTTTGTTGTATCTTCTTATGATTTTGGAATTAAGATGATGCTTGATTTGTAGAAGGAGTTTGGGAAGATTCCTTCTCTTACAATTATTTTGAATATTCTGAGAATAATTGGTTCTTCTTTAAAATCCTGGTAGATTTTAGCATTGAAATCATCTGTTTCTGGGCTTTTCTTTTTTAGAAGGGTCTTCATTACTGATTCAATCTTTGTCTTGGTTATTGGTCTGTGTCTTCATTACTCAATTTTGGTGGATTGTATGCGTCTAGGAATCTATCCATTTCTTCTAGGCTTCCCAATATGTTGTCATATAGATATTTGTAGTAATTCCTGATTATTCATTCTATTTTTGTGGTATCATTGTTACATCTCCTTTTTATTAACTTGGGTCTTTTTCCCCATTTTTGGTTCATTGGGCCAATTGTATAAATTTTTTTTTTCAAAATATCCTCTTTTTATTGATCTTTTGCATTGTTTCTTTGGTTTCAATTTTGTTTATTTCTTCTAGATTTTTAATTATTTCTTAACCTTCTACTAATTTTAAGATTGGTTTGTTATGGTTTTTCCTAAGGCTTTGAGATGTATTGATAGCCCATTTATTTGATGACTTTCCAATTTCTTGATGTATGCACCAATTGCTATAAACCTCCTTTTTAACACTGTTTTTGCTATACTCTACAAGGTTTGATATGTTGTATTGCCTTCATTTGTTTCCAGGAATTTCATGATTTCTCTTCTGATTTCTTCTATGACCCACTGTTCATTCAGGAGCATGTTGTGTCTCCATGTATTTGCATATGTTCTAGAGATTCTTCAGTTGTTAATTTCCAGCTTCATTCCATTATGGTCAGAGAATATGCATGGTATGATTTCTATTTTTTTATTTGCTGAGATGTGCCTTATGGCCTACACTTGATCTTAGCCAAAAGGCCGAGAAGTGATGCCTTATGGCCTAGCGTATGGTGTATCCTAGAGAAGATTCCATGCACTGATGAAAACAATATGTATTCTGAAACTGTGGGTTGAAAAGTTCTGTAGATTTCAGTTACATTCACTTGGAACATAGTGTCAATTAGCTGTGTTGTTTCTTTGGGTTTTCTGTCTAGTTGATTTGTCCATTGATCAAAGTGGGGTGTTGAGGTCCCCTATTACTATTGTATTGGAGTCTATATCTCCCTTTAGATCCATTACATTACTTTTAAATAGCCAGGCATCCTGGCATTTTCTGAATGAACATTTTTTGTAGTCACATCCTCTGTTGAATTGATCTCTTAATCATTACATAATGCCTGTGTTTGTCACTTTTAACAGTTTTTTTGTTAGTCTATTATGTCTGATATTACGATGGCTATACTTGCTCATTTTTGCTTTCCATAGCATGGAATATCTTTTTCTATCCTTTTACTGTCTGCAGATATCTTTGTTGGTGACATGTGTTTCTTGTAGGCAACAAATAGATTTGTCTTGTTTTTTAATCCCTTCAGCCAATCTCTATCTTTTAATTGGAGAATTTAGATCATTTACATTCAAGGTTACTGTTGAAAAGTAATGACTTGGCCCTGCCATTTTTCTGTAAAAATTCCTGTTATTTGCTTTGGATTTCCTTTGTACTTTTACTGGGAGATTTTCTGCCTTTACATTCTTTCATACTGGTGGTTATCTTTCTGTGTTTCTGTGTGTAGAATATCCTTAAGATCTTTTGTAAGGCTGGATAAGAATGACAAATTATTTCAGTCTTTTTAAATTTAATTATACTAGTTTCATGTATTTCATATATACAGATTTAGGAACACAGTGATTCTTCCCACCTTACCAGCATTCCTGCCTGTGCTGCAATACTTCTTCCTCCTCCCTCTCCCATTCCCACTCTTAATTTTTACAAAGATCTACTTTCAGTTTACATAATGATCATAAGGATAACCCTACACTAAGTAAAGAGTTCAACAAATAGTAAGAAGAAAAAAATACTGTTACTCAAAAGTCAAGACAAGTTCTGTAACAATTATTGAATCTCAAAATGTGAATTTCACTCCTATATATTACATTTTTTGGTTCTCTATTCGTTGCCACAGATCAAGGAAAACATATGTTATTTGTCTTTTGGAGACTGGCTTATTTCACTAATTATAGTGGTTTCCAGTTGTATCCATTTTATTACAAATGACAGAATTTCATTTTTTTACAGCTGAGTAGCACTTATAATTTATTCATCCAGTTAATAGTTGATGGACACCTGGGTTGATTCCATATCTTAGCTTTTGTAAATTGAGCTGTAGTGAACATGGGGGTACAGATAACTCTTTCATATGAAGATTTCCTTTTGTTTGGGTAAATTCCCAGAAGTGAGATGGCTGGATCATATGGTAGGTCTATATTCAGATTTTTTATGTATCTCTATCTATCTTCCACAGTGGCTATACCAGTTTATATTCCCACCAACAGTGGATTAGGGTACCCTTTGCCCCGCATCCTCACTAGCATTTGTTATTTGTTAATTTCTGTATGAGAGCCATTCTAATGGGCAAGTACCATGCTGTTTTGATTATAACTACTCTGTAGTATGTCTTGAAATCTGGTATTGTGATGCCTCCATCTTTGTTTTTGTTGTTTTAAATTTCTTTAGCTATTTGTGGTCTTTTGTGTTTCCATATGAATTTTAGGAGGGTTTTTAAGATCTGAGAAGATTGTTGGTGTTTTGATTGGGTTCACATTGAATCTGTACATTGCTTTTGGTATTATGGACATTTTGATATTGATTCTTCTAATTTATGAACATGGAAGATATTTCCATTTGGAATGTTTTCTTCTACTTCTTTTTTTAATCTTTTTTGATTTTCATCATAGAGTTAATTGATGTCTTTGGTTAAATTTATTCCAAGGTATTTATTTTTTGTAGCTATTGTGAATGGGATTGATCTCAACTGTGGCATTGTTTGTGTATACAAACACTTTTGATTTTTGTGTTAATTTTATATCCTGCCATGTTACCAAACTCTTTTATGAGTTTCAGTAGTCTCTCAGTGGAATCTTTTGGATCCCCTATATAAAAACATGTCATTTGAGGCCGGCACTGCGGCTCAATAGGCTAATCCTCCGCCTTGCCGCGCCGGCACACCAGGTTCTAGTCCCGGTCGGGGCGCCGGATTCTGTCCTGGTTGCCCCTCTTCCAGGCCAGCCCTCTGCTGTGGCCCGGGAGTGCAGTGGAGGATGGCCCAGGTGCTTGGGCCCTGCACCCCATGGGAGACCAAGATGAGTACCTGGCTCCTGCCATCGGATCGGTGCGGTGCGCCGGCCGCAGCGCGCCGGCCGCGGCAGCCATTGGAGGGTGAACCAACGGCAAAGGAAGACCTTTCTCTCTGTCTCTCTCTCTCACTGTCCACTCTGCCTGTCAAAAAAAAAAAAAAAAACATGTCATTTGTGAATCAGGATAGTTTGACTTCCTCCTTCCCAATTTGTATGCCTTTGTTTTCTTTTTCTTGCCTAATGGCTCTGGTTAAACCTTCCAGCATTGGAGAGAGTGTGCATCCTTGTCTGGTTCCAGATCTAGAGGAAATGCTTCCAACTTTCCCCCATTTAATAAGGTGCTGGCTGTGGGTTTGTCATAAATTGCCTTGATTTTGTTGAGGAATGTTCCTTACATACTGAATTTGCTTAAAGTTAATCACGAAAGATTGTTGTATTTTATCAAATGCTTTGTCTGCATCTATTGAGATAATCATATGGTTTTTGTTCTTCAGTTTGTTAATGTGCTATATCACAATGATTGATTTGGGAATGTGAACCATCCCTGCATTCCAGCAACAAATCTCACTTGGCCAGAGCTAATGATCTTTCTTATGTGTTATTAGTTTTTGATTGACTGTTATTTTGTTAAAGATTTTTATATCTATGTTCTTCAGGGAAATTGGTCTGAGTTCTCATTCTCTGTTACATGTATTTCAGGTTTAGGAATTAAGGTGATGCTGGCTTCATAGAAGGAGTTTTGGAGGGCTTCCTCCCTTTCACTTGTTTTGAATAGCTTGAGGAAGAATTGGAGTTGGTTCTTCTTTAAATGTCTAGTAGAATTCAGCAGTGAATCAGTCCAGTCCTGGGTTTTTTTTTTTTTTTGAAGGGTCTTTATTACTGTTTTAATTTCTCTCTTGGTCATTGCTCTGTTTGGGTTTTCTTTGTCTGCATTGCTCAATGTTGGTAAGTTTATTTTTCCAGGAATCTATGCATTTCTTCTAGGTTACCTGATTTGTTGGCATACCTCTTTTTGTAGTAATTTTTGATGATTCTTTTTATTTCTGTGGTATCTGTTGTTTGTTTTCCTTTTTCATCTCTACTATTATTGTTTGGGGTTTTTTCCATCTTTTTTTTGTTAGTTATGCCAATGGTGTGTCAATTTTGTTTATCTTTCAGAAAAACAGTTCTTCATTTTGCTGATCTTTTGTATTTTTCTGTTTCAATTTTGATGATTTCTTCTCTATTTTTAATTATTTATTTTCTCCTACTAAATTTGGGTTTGGTTTGCTGTTGTTTTTCTAAGTCCTTGAGATGCACTGATAGCTGATTTATTTGGTGCCTTTCCAATTTCTTGAAAAAAGCACCAATTGCTATAAACTTTCCTCTTAACAAAGCTTTTACTGCATCCCATTAAGTTTTGATATGTTGCATTGTCTTCATTTGTTTTTTTTTTTTTAGTTCTTTTTTTAACTTGTATTTAATAAATATAAATTTCCAAAGTACAGCTTAGGGATTATAATGGCATTTTCCCTTCCATAACTTCCTTCCCACCCATAACCCTCCCATCTCCTACTCCCTCTCCCCATCCATTCACATCAAGATTCATTTTCAATTATCTTTATATGCAGAAGATCAATTTAGTGTATATTAAGTAAAGATTTCAACAGTTTGTACCCACAAAGAAAGATGAAGTGTAAAATACTGTTTGAGTACTAGTTATAGTGTTAATTCACATTGAACAACACATTAAGGACAGAGATCCTACATGAGGAGTAAGTACACAGTGACTCCTGTTGTTGACTTAACAAATTGACACTCTTGTTTATGGTGTCAATAATCTCCCTAGGTTCTTGTCATGAGTTGCCAAGGCTGTGGAAGCCTTTTGAGTTCGCTGACTTCGATCTTATTTAGACAAGGTCATAGTCAAAGTGGAAGTTCTCTCCTCTCTTCAGAGAAAGGTACCTCCTTCTTTGATGGCCTGTTTTTTCTACTGGGGTCTCACTCACAGAGATCTTTCATTTAGGTGGGTTTTTTTGTTTTTTTTTGTTTTGTTTTGTTTTGTTTTGTTTTGTTTGCCAGAGTGTCTTGGCTTTCCCTACCTAAAATACTCTCATGGGCTCTTCAGCCAGATCCGAATGCCTTAAGGGCTGATTCTGAGGCCAGAGTGCTGTTTAGGACATCTGTCATTCTATGAGTCTGCTGTGTATCCCGCTTTCCATGTTGGATCATTCTCTCCTTTTTGATTCTATCAGTTAGTATTAGAAGACATTAGTCTTGTTTATGTGGGGATTCAGTTTTTACTAAAGTTCTTATCACAGTTGATTCTCCACATTACTTACACACTGTTTCTTTTTCCTTAAATAAATTTACACTGGATTTCTGTCACTCACCACTAAAATGTCTTTTCTAATGTATTCTCCCTCTAATAACTTTGAAGTCAGCTGTGTATCCTGCTTCCCATGTTGGATCATTCTCTCCCTTTTTTATTCTATCAGTTAGTATTAGCAGACACTAGTCTTGTTTATGTGATCCCTTTGACTCTTAGACCTATCAGTATGATCAATTGTGAACTGAAATTGATCACTTTGACTAGTGAGATGGCATTGGTACATGCCACCTTGATGGGATTGAATTGGAATCCCCTGGCACGTTTCTAACTCTACCATTAGGGGTAAGTCCGATTGAGCATGTGCTAAACTGTACATCATTTGTTTCCAGTAATTATTTTATATTTCTTCAAAGACCTCTGTTTATTCAGCAGCATGTTGTTCCTTCTCCATGTGTTTGCATAAGTTCTAGAGACTCTTGAGTTGTTGATTTCCAGCTTTATTCCATTGTGGTCAGAGTAGATGCATGGTACGATTTCAATTTTTTGAATTTTCTGAGACTTACTTTATGGCCTAGCCTGTGGTCTATCCTAGAAAAATTTCCATGCACTGGTGAGAAGAATGTGTGTTCTCCATTAGGTCCATTTGGTCTATAATGTCAATTAACTCTGTTGTTATTGCTGGAACAAGGACATAAGCCTTAGCCATTTTAGGTTCTTGTTACTCCAACCTTCTTTCAAGAGACCAGTTCAGTCTCACATCCTGTATTGTTACAGACCCCACTCCCTGCATTCTTCCCCAGGTTTGGAAGCCAGTGAGCCAAACTTGAAGAACCAGTCTGGAGAATCTCACCTCTGCCTACAGTCCCCTCTCCCTACCCCTATATCACCTAGTTATTAAAAGACCCAGCCTGCTGGTTTAAAGGCCTCTGCCATGTGTTTGGTCTGTGAGCGTGATGGCAGTTGGTCACTCACCTCTTTGAATTTGTTTTCTCTGAATAAATTTGATCTGGCTGCAAGTTCATATTCTGTCTCCTCTCTGTTCTGTGACTCTTTTCTTACATTTGGTGCCCCATGTGAGGTGGCACCCATCTGTACTGTTTTCCTTAAAGTTTCCTTGCTGATTTTCTGTCTGGTTGATCTGTCCATCGCTGAAATTAGGATATTAAAGTCCCCCATTAATATTGTGTTGGAGTCTGTGTCTCCCTTTAGATCCATTAACATTTCTTTTATATGTTAATTAATAGCCAGGTGCCCTGTAATTGGGTGCATATGTATTTATTATAGTCACATCTTCCTGTTGAATTTACCCCTTTATCAATACATAGTGCCCTTCTTTATTTCAACAGTTTTTGTGTTAATGTCTATTTTGTCTAACATTAAGTTGACTACACCAGCTCTTTTGTGCTTTCTGTTAGCATGGATTGTCTTTAGCCATCATTTCACTTTCAGTCTGCATGTACCTTTGTTGGTGAAGTATGTTTCTTATAGGCAGCAAATAGATGAGTCTTGTTTTTTAAAATCCATTCAGCAGTCTGTATCTTTTAACTGGAGAGTTGAAACCATTTACATTCAAGGTCACTGTTAATAAGTAACCATGTAGCCCTGCCATTTTTCATAAATATTCCTACTGTTTACCTTGGATTTCTTTTGTGCTTTTATGGGAAGATTTTCTGTCTTCACCTTTTTTCATAGTGATAACCATGTTTCTGTGTTGCACATCCTTAAGCATCATTTGTAAGGCAGGATGAAATTCTTTCAATTTCTGTTTTTTATGTAGGGTCATTATTTCACTTTCATTCATAAATGAGATCTTTGCAGTGTACAGTGTTCTAGGTTGACAGATTTTTTCTCTTAAGATTTGGACTATATATATCTTGCCAGTCTCTTCTAGCTTGTAGGGTTTCTGATGAAAAGTCATCTGTGACTATAATTAGAGATCCTCTGAAAGTAATCTGGTATTTCTATCGTGTGCATTTTAGAATCTTTTCTTTATGTTTTACTGTGAAGAGTTTGACTACAGCATGTTGTGGTAAAGATCTTTTCTGATCATGTCTATTAGGAGTTCTATGTGCTTCCTGTACTTGGATCTCTCTCTCTCTCTTCAAATTATGGAAATTTTTGAATATATCAGATTTATGTAATTATTCTGCTAAAAAGGCCTTCTAATCCATTCTTTCCACACCTTCAGGAACTCCTATGACTTGTATGTTGGGTCATTTGATAGTATCGTACAAATCTCCAACACTTTTTAAAAAATTTTCTGATTTCTTTTTTTTTTCTTGTTCTGACAGAAAAATTTCCAGATATTTGTCTTCTCAGATATTCTTTCTTTTTCTCACTGAGTCTGTTGTTAAGGCTTTCTACCACATTTTTGTTTGATCTATTGAATTCTTCATTTCTAATTTTTCATTTTGATTTCTGTTCAGAATATCAATTTCATGGGAAAAATTTTCATTCATGTCATGTATAGATTTCTTCAATTTGTGAATTTTTCTGATTACTGCTAAGCAATCCTGCTAAGTAATCTTTAAGTTTTTTAATTCATTTTCTTCATTTCTTCAATCTGTTCATCTTCACATTCTAGTATTAAAGTGTTTTATGTTCATTTGGGGGTGTCATGTTGTCTTCCTTTCTCTTGTTTATTGAATTTCTGTTTATTTTTAGGCATTTGTGGAGATAGTTGTTTTTTTTCCCTCTGATGGCTTTTGTCTTTGGAATATTCCTCTGTGGCTTAGTAGAGTGTCTGCTCTTTCAGTGAATACCCTGAGATGTGTGCCGTGTGTGACCACAGAGCTCTGATCAGTGCTCCATGGTAAGGAGGTGTCTGATGACACCCAAGTTGGCTGTGATAAATCTTTCTTTTTTTTTTTTTAATCAGAGGGAAGGGTTTGATCCACTCTGTAGTCATATAGTCTCATGCTCACCTCCTCTCCTTCAAGGAGACCTGTGCCTGGGCAATAGTCCCATTGGATGCAGTATTAAATCTGTACTGCCACAAAAAAAACACACAGTAGATCCATGCACTCCTCATTGTGAGCACAGATCCTGCAGCAATGACCCTCACCAGACAATCAGGGAGCCACAAGCGTGTGGAGCCACCCTCAATGACAGAGACCAAGCCACACCCTGCACCCTCCCTCATAGCCTCAGTGTTTTTACAGTCCAAGCATCCAAGATTCCCACAGTCATGAGCACCCAGCCCCCTGTCTATGCTCCTAGCCAAACTCAGGTGTCTTCTTTCAACTGGTTACTGGGTACACGGACACATGGCACAGCTGTTCTGTATGTCCATATGCCACCCACCCTCTCTCAGCCAGTTACAGGACACAGATGACTGGTGGTCAGGGAGAGAGAACTGTGCCACCTTTTTTCCCCTCTAGGTTGGCAGGTACACTGCCCCCCACAGGGCTCCAAGCTGTACTCACACCAGGCTCTCCCACAGCTTTATCTCCAGTAGCTTGGGCTGCTGAAGACTCGTCTCACCTCACTCTCCAAAACTGGTGCTGAGGCTATTAGTTGCTGGAGTCCTATGTTGTATATCTGTGTTGGTGCTGCGCATCCACACCCTCCATGTATATCCACAATGTCACTCTAATTTGCATGGAGTTTCCTCTGCAGTTTTCTCCCTAACTTTTCCCCAAACACTCTCTCCACTTCTTTTTCTATCTTCCAGTAGACTAGAGCAGTAAGCTCCCTCCCTATTCCGCCATCTTGGAATCTCCAACATCTCTTTAAATAACCAAGTGAACTATAATTGAGTGCATGTACATTTATTGTGGTCACATCTTCCTGTTGAATTGATCCCTTAATCATTACATAGTGCCTTTCTTTGTCTCTTTTAACAGTTTTTATGTTAAAATCTACTTTTGTCTGATATTACGTTTTTCCTCTTGTAAAATCCCCTCATCAAAGGCACACACAAAAGCCATTGTAGCTTCTACTGGTGTCAAAATGGTGCCTTTTCCCCCCAGTTGCTGAGTATTCTCACTCTCTAAAGCTGGGGTCTCCTCGTCTGTTCCCCATTCAGCCATCTTGGAATTCCTATACTGTGACTCTCATAGTGATACTTCTCACTCGACTCTCCCTCCCACACTCCCACCTTCCCTTCTACTTCCCTTCTTATTCTTTTAGTTTTTACAATGGCATATTTTCCTAGTATCCGTTTTAATAAGTTGTGTTATAGTTGTGTTTCTCAGGAAACTTGTCCATTTCATCTAAATCATCAAATTTAGTGGCATAAAATCATTTAGTTTTATAATAATATCTCCATTGTTAACTTTCATGTATATAAGGTAAGTATTGATTCCTTCTTTTTAACTGACTTCATAGGTTTGTGCTTTTCTCCCTTTTTTCTTTTGCAGTCTGGCCAGAGATTGAACTTTTAAAAAAGTCAACTTTGGGCTTCATTAATTTTTCTTTGTTACATGTTTGCCTTCTATTTCATTCATTTCTGCTCTTACTCTTCTTCCTTATACTTTGGGCTTGGTTTTCTCTTCTTGTGACATCTTGAGATGGAAACTTAAATCATTATTTTCATCTTTTTAATATAAGCTTTAGAGCTATAATTTTCTCTATTAACATCACTCCAGTTGCATACCAAAAATTTTGATATCTTACATTTTCATTATCAATTCATTTCCCAATTACTGTATTAATCTATTTGACCTATGTATTTTAGGAATGTGCTGCTTAATATCACAATATCTAGACCTTTTTCTCCTTATCTCTCTTTCACTAGTTTCTAATTTAGTACCACTGTGGTCAGAATATATTCTCTATGTTTCTTCAGTCCTTTGATATATGTTGAGGTTTGCTTTATGCCCAACATATATTGTCTCTTTGGTAAATATTTCTGGTGTATCCTGCAGATGTTGGATATAAAGTTCTACATATGCCAGTTAAGCAAGACTGCTTAATGAGTTATTAAATTTTGTCTTATTTTATCTACTAGTTACTAACACAGAGTTATTGAAATCTTCAAGTATGCTTGTGTACTTCTCTTATTTCACTTTTAGTTCTCTCAAATTTTGCTTTGCATATTGTGAAGCCATGTTAATATACATATACAATTTAGTGTTGTTATGATTTACCAATGACTCTTCATCAATATGTAAAAATATTCTTTTTCTCTAATAATGCAGAATTTTGAAGATGTGATAGGCAGGAGGTTAAAGGACTAACCATAAATCCTCTCAAAGGGCAGAACTGAATCTCCTATAGTCTTTCAGTTTCTCAATCACAGCCAAGCAATAAGAACAAACCAGGGGTGAACGGAGCTTTACAAAAACTGCACATAACACCAGCCCAGCTTAATCCATGATAAGGTTGAGGGATAGATATTCTTTTTTTTTTTTTCAACTTTTATTTAATAAATATAAATTTCCAAAGTACAACTTTTGGATTATAGCTGCTTTTCCCCCCATAACCACCCTCCCACCCGCAACCATCCCATCTCCCGCACCCTCTCCCATCCCATTCTTCATCAAGATTCATTTTCAATTATCTTTATATACAGAAGATCAACTTAGTATATACTAAGTAAAGATATCAACAGACTGTACCCATATGGACACACAAAGTATAGAGTACTGTTAGAGTAGTAGTTATACCATTAATTCACATAGTACAACACATCAAGGACAGAGATCCTACATGAGGAGTAAGTACACAGTGACTCCTGTTGTTGACTTAACAAATTGACACTCTTGTTTATGGTGTCAATAATCTTCCTAGGTTCTTGTCATGAGTTGCCAAGGCTATGGAAGCCTTTTGAGTTCGCTGACTTCAATCTTATTTAGACAAGGCCATAATCAAAGTGGAAGTTCCCTCCTCCCTTCAGAGAAAGGTACCTCCTTCTTTGATGGCCCATTCTTTCTGCTGGGATCTCACTCACAGAAATCTTTCACTTAGGTCATTTTTTGTTGTTGTTTTTTTGCCGCAGTGTCTTGGCTTTCCATGCCTGCAAAACTCTCATAGGCTTTTTAGCATTAAGGGCTGATTCTGAGGCCAGAGTGCTGTTTAGGACATCTGCCATTCTATGAGTCTGCTGTGTATCCCGCTTCCCATGTTGGATCATTCCCTCCTTTTTAATTCTATCAGTTAGGATTAGCAGACACTAGTCTTGTTTATGTGATCCCTTTGACTCTTAATCCTATCATTATGATCAGTTATGAACTGAAACTGATCACTTTGACTAGTGAGATGGCATTGGTACATGCCACCTTGATGGGACTGAATTGGAATCCCCTGGCATATTTCTAGCTCTACCATTAGGGGTAAGTCCGAGTGAGCATGTGCCGAATATAGATATTCTTATCTGAATAAAAGAAGCATGAGCAGTACTTTATTAAAAAGAACATCACTGATAGCAGACATCAGCACATTTATTCCTAAAGGGCTAGATAGTTTTGGGGCACAATAGGAAAAATCAAAGCTATTATGTAATAGCTTCACAGATTCAGCATACACAGTAAATCCCAATCATTTTACCATGCCACTCAAACTTACTCCACCCATATTCCTCATATCCAACCATATTCCATACCCCAGACAGTTTTCCCAAACAATCCTGTATTCTCTCCACACAAGACTTCAGTTTATAGAAACAGATGATAGGTTAGCATTTCTCAAGTATGCCCTCTTCCGATCCTTCTATAACTGTAGTTAACTACTGCCACCTTTAACTCCTACAATGTTGATCACCATCATAGAACTTATTTTTTCTTGATTTTATGGCTCTTGGGCTTTCCTCCTCTCACACTGGGCTTTGTGAGGGTAGGAATAGTAACTTCTTAATGTTTCTATTCCCTACACACTCAACAGATGGCTGTTTGGCTAGAAGGGACTTGTTGGATATCATATAAGGCTGGGTCAAGGACTGACGTATAATTACAATGAAAAAAAGACCAGGAAAGCAAAGGAAACCCGTCAGGTGGAATTAAACTGACAGAAGTAATTCCTACAATCTCTGAGATTACTGGATATTATAGACAGAAACATTCTAGACTTACTAAGGGCAGTTCACTTAGCTCGAGTTTATAATGAAAACTGCTAGAAGTTTAAAAGGAACAAAAGTATTTAATTCATTGATAGTTATTGTTTATCTGTTGTCTGATGCACTTGATTATCTAATTTAGGATCACAGCCTGCTATAAAATCAAACAGTTGCTTTCCCAAAGCACAGATGTGCTCTATGTGGTCTTGTCCTTGAAGTGAATAACCATGATGCTGCTGCAGACTTACTAGGACAATGAGGAAGATGAATTATAAAAAATTATCTGAAAAAACTTGAATATTAAAAAGTACAGAGAATCACAATACCATGAAAATATTAGTATCAACTCTTGGTTTCTAGAAATAAAACAAATGAAAAATATACATGAAACTAGAGTCCCCTTTTTATTTCTGCTCTTACTCTACTGAGGTGACCATTAATTTTTACATGCTTCCTTTCAGTTCACTTACTTATGTTTTTATGTAATACACACATACATATGCACATATCAATAATTCTGCATAGTGTTTATATCATGTAAATAATATTGTTCTTTATGTGTGTAAATTTTACATAGTGATACTATTCTTTACATAATTCTTGCCCTTTTCATTTCACAGTTTGTATAGGAAGTTGCTGAGTAATGGGCTTGAGCCAGTGTTTTAGCCATATTGACAGCAATGCAATGCGGGTAGGAAGTAGAAGTG
This sequence comes from Oryctolagus cuniculus, assembly GCF_051225735.1. Classification (NCBI taxonomy): domain Eukaryota; kingdom Metazoa; phylum Chordata; class Mammalia; order Lagomorpha; family Leporidae; genus Oryctolagus; species Oryctolagus cuniculus. Next base: position 104,168,305 of record NC_142877.1, read on the forward strand.
TGGAAGCAGAGAAACCAGGTAGAAAATGAGATTCTTGAACTTGAGTAAAGACAGTGGAAAGGAGAGAAATGAAATATATTTTTGTTAGATAATTTATTGGACTTGGAACCCAGCGCTTCTGAAGACTGAGCTAGCTGGCATCTGGTTTTTATTTGCAAGAGTTCTGGGATGGGAAGACGACGAGAAGGACACCAAGGGAGGAACAGGCTTAAGGATGGGGTTGAGACATTGGTTTGGAGACTGCTGGTTCTATAGCATGACTGACAAGTGGAAATTTACTGAGAAGAGTAAGAGAGACAGAAAATTGGGAATTCTTATCTGACAGAAGTCCTGAGAGTAGATGAACTTACCCTAGGAAAGAGAAAAGTCAGGGAAAAAAAATAAACCAAGGGTGAAACAGAGAGGAATAGCTACATTTATTCTTGGGATCAAGAGCCACCTTAAATAGGCACAGTGTGTGAATGTGACAAAGACAGAGGGACATCTGGATGTGCTAGTGTCATAGAAATGAGGCAGATGGACTGTGCATGTTCCGGAAGCCACAACTCTGGGATTCGAATAGCCTCCTTGTTGTGTGTCCTGAGCAAGTTATTTAATCTATTGATGCCTCAGTTCTCTTGCCTGTAAAATAAGAATAATATTGGTACCTAACTCATATGATTGTGGTGAAAATTAAACAAGTTAACATAGGTGAAATAATTAGAACAATATCTTACATAAAAAATTATATATGTATGTGTGTGTTAGTCATTGTTTTGTTGTTTCTTGCTAAAACAAAGTCTAACAAGTAAAACTAGCAGAATAGGCAGTCATTCAAATATTTTTTGGACTGCATGATTGCTAATAAATTTTATTATTTTTAGTTTCAGTTATGGCTTCCAGTTGCATTATGGAGTTTTCATTTAGTCGTCACCTTACTTTCCTGATGTTAACCTCTTATTTATTTATTGAAACCAGAAAATTAATGTTATCAAAATACTATTGACTAATCTTCAGACTTATTTGAATTTTCTCAGTTTTTTCATTTATATCTTTCTTATCCATGATCCATCCAGGAACCAACATTGGGTTGAGATGTTGCATTTCCCTTTTCTATGCCACTCTGTAAAAGCTCTTCAGTCTTTGTTTTTTCATAATCATGATACATTTGAAGCCTACTAGTCAGTAGTTTTGTAGAAGATCCTTCAACTCAGGTTTGTCTGATATTTTCCCACAGTTGAGTTGGAGTCCTTCTTTATTGGCAATACCATTGAAATTATGTTGTGCCCTCCTCAGCACATCATTTCACAGGTGTGTGACATCAGTGTGTCTTACTATTCATGTTAACTTTGATCACTTGGTTAAGATGTGGTCTGCCAGCTTACTCCACTATATAAATACTGTTTTTCACTTTGTAATTAATAAGTATCAAGTGAGGAGACACTGAAAATATACAAATATGTTGTGTTATTCAACATACTTCCTGCTACTGATTTTAACACTCTATTGGGGGTTCTTGCCTGAATCAATTATTGATTTTTTTAAAGATAGATTTATTTATTTACTTACTGATTTATGTGGGGAGCAGGGCCCGTCTCCCACAATATGGCGGGGCACCCGGGAGACAAATAAGTACTGAGACTATGGACAAATAAGTACTGAAACTACCGAGACTGGACTAGACCACTGAGATTATTAAGACTAACTCTATGCATCTGATCTCCCACCATATGGCGCTGAGAGGGAGTAAACAACTTCCATACAGCTGCCTCACCAATTCGACTAACAAGCTGCAGGAGCTGATCCTGCCCCTGATTGGAGGAGAGCAGCTTGCTCAGCGAGTGGGGAGAGAATGCCAGCAGAGTTGGGATTGGTGGAAGAGGACTATAAAGGAGGAGAGAGACAACATGCAGGAGGAACATCGGAGGAACCCCTGAGAGAGCCAGCCAGCGGTGTGCCGCTCCTCCGCGGAAGCTGGGGAAGTGGCGGGGGTGCCGCCCCTCCGCGGAGGCTGGGGGAGTGGCAGCAAACCCGGGAAGGGCTGGGGAAAGAGAACAGCTCAGGGTCTGGTGTCGTTCCTCCGCGAGTGGGGGAGTGACAATTTATTTGAAAGGTGAAACAACAGAGAGAGGGATACACACCCACGGAAAGAGAGACTTTTCATCTACTTGTTCACTCCCCAAATGGCCAAACAGCCAGGAAGTCCATCTTGGTCTTCCACGTAGATGATAGGGGCCCAAGTACTTGGTCAATCATCTGCTACCTTCCTGGGCACCTTAGTCGGAAGCTGGATCAGAACTGAAATAACTAGGACTCGATCCAGCACTTAGATATGGGATGCCAACATCACAAACAGGGACTTAGCCTGCTGCACCACAGTGCTGGCCTAGTGTAGTGTTTGATTAATGGTGATTTTCTATTTTGATTATTATCTCTGGATTTATTAATTAGAATCCAACCATAAAGAAGAACCTTACTCTTTCTCTTTTTTTATTATTTAATTATATCAGTATATGTTTATATCAGTATGGACTTGGGGGGCCAGCGCTGTGGCATAGTAGGCTAGGCCTCTGCCTGTAATGCTGCATCCCATATGGGCACCAGTTTGAGTCCTGGCTGCTCCTTTTCTGATCCAGCTCTCTGCTTATGGCCTGAGGAAGTAGTGGAAGATGGTCCAAGTTCTTGGACCCATGCACCCTAATGGGAGACCCAGAAGAAGCTCCTAGATTCAGATTGGCCCAGCTTTGGCCACTTGGGGAGTGAACCAGCAGAACTTTCTCTGTCTCTCACTCTGTCTCTCTATAACTCTACCTCTCAAATAAATAAATACAATCTTTGAAAAACAAAAGAATCTTAAAGTTAAGGACTTGGATGTTTAGTCTCTGGTTTATATGCCAATGCTCTCATTACTTTTAAAATTTATGAATTTGAAAGGCAGAGGAACAGAGGGAGGGAGAAACAGAGAGATCAAGGGATCTTCCATCAGTGGTTCACTCTCCAAATGGCCATAACAGTCAGGGCAAAGCGAGGAGCCCAATCCTGGTCTCTTACCTGGGTGGCAGGGGCCCAAGTCCCCAGGCCATTTTCCATTGCCTTCTCAAGTGCATTAACAGGAAGCTAGATCAAAAGCAGAGTAGACAGGACTTGAACCAGCACTCTGATATGTAATACTGCTATCACAAGTAGTGGCTTAACCCTCTGCACCACAGTGTGAGCCCCTCATTGCTTTTTGCACCAATCCTTCCAGATTTGACCTTTGAGAATGCCTTCAAGTTTGTTCTGTGCCCAACTGAGATGTCCCCGTCATTACCTGAGCGCTTCCTTGCTTTCTGGCTTCACAAGATACTCCAGACTCATCTTGTATTTTCCCTACCACAACTCTGGGCACAAACATTCTGTCAAGTAGCCTTGGTCCCTTTTATTTAATAATAATGGTTATAAAACAAGGTCAGGATCCTCGCTGTATTTATTTCTCCTAGGGGGCCACTGCTTCTAAGTCCACAAAGTACCTCTTTTTTTCCCATGTACTGGCCATCTTTCTAGAAGGGATGTCCCCTGTACTTCTGTATCAGGAAGAAATACAGCTTACGACAATGACATTATCCTTTTGAAAATAATAACATAAAATCAATATTTTTTATTCTTCATCCCTTCTTCTTCTCTAGTTCTTCAGTTTGGATTTACTACTATCTTTGTGGCAGCTTTTCCCCTTGCACCACTCCTGGCCTTACTGAATAACATAATTGAAATTCGACTTGATGCTTATAAGTTTGTCACACAGTGGAGGCGACCTTTAGCTTCCAGAGCCAAAGACATAGGTAAGTTGATCTGAGTATGTTTATAAAAGGATATTAACCATCTAGAGAACACGATTTTTTTTTTGCTATCTTTATGTATTTTATTTATTTTGTGCTGTTAGGAATAATGCTAGAATGAACTAGAGGATAAGATTTTAAAAGCTACCAATTTTATATTTTTACTTATGATTTTCATGTAAAATGATTGAACTAATTTTTGCAAGGAATGATTTTGTTGGTTTTAAATAATACTGGATAAGAAGTAAAACTTCCTCTTTGGAAATTTATGATATTCAGTTCTTGATAATTTGCACTTAAATTCCCAATCTGGTTTTTCTATCTTAAGACTTTTGATTCTAAAAACTTGGTTTATTACTAGTTACTCCCTTTTGAAAATAGGTCTTCCATTTGCTTAACTTTGTATTGCTCTTTCCTAAATTTTGCTTACTTCACAGGAAGCATAATCCAGTTTTTATAGAAATGAGCTTCGGCCTTTGGCTAGATGCATGGTTGAGTCAGATGCAGCCCCTCTTGAGAGCTGTCTGAAACCAGAGACTGTCTTTTATTCATTTCTGCCTCCAGGGCTTAGTACAAAGAAGGCAGGCACTCAGCTAGTATGTGTGGGAGAGAATTGGAATATGCATATTCTTGCTCATCAAGCAAGCACCTGTTCTGGACTGGTGCATCAGGGACAGCCCACAGATGTGAACAGGACTTTGTCCTGGGAAGAACTTTGTCCATACCATTAAGGACCTCACAGTTTGGTGAGGACTTGACACTATGTGTGCTGTGCTAATGTTCTGATATGGTGTTTTAGAGCCTTATCATTGGCCTGAATTCTCTGGCTTATATCTGATTCTATTTTTTTTTTAATTTTTTTTATTTGATAGGCAGAGTTATAGACAGTGAGAGAGAGAGAGAGAGAGAGAGAGAGAGAGAGAAAGGTCTCCCTTCCATTGGTTCACTCCCCAAGTGGCTGCTACAGCCGGCACTGCGCCGATCCAAGGCCAGGAGCCAGGTGCTTCTTCCAGTCTTCCATGCGGATACAGGGGCCCAAGCACTTGGGCCATCTTCCAATACCTTCCGGCGCCACAGCAGAGAGCTGGACTGGAAGAGGAGCAACCAGGACTAGAACCTGGCACCCATATGGGATGCCGGCACCACAGGCAGAGGATTAAACAAGTGAGCCATGGCAGCGGCCCCTATATCTGATTCTATTAAGTCATGAACAGACAGGTGCTTCCTCATAAACTTATTTAATGTCAAGGTGATTGTAAGCACAGCTTCTCATCCCAGGTTGTGTCACTACTTGAAAAGATAAAAGGTGGCCGGCCGGTGCCACAGCACACTTGGCAATCCTCCTCCTGTGGTGCTGCACCCCGGGTTCTAGTCCCGGTTGGGGCGCCGGATCCTGTCCCGGTTACTCCTCTTACAGGCCAGCTCTCTGCTGTGGCCCAGGAAGGCAGTGGAGGATGGTCCAAGTGCTTGGGCCCTGTACCTGCATGGGAGACCAGGAGGAAGCACCTGGCTCCTGGCTTCGGATCAGCACAGCACGCCAGCCGCAGCGCGCTGGTTGTAGTGGCCATTTAGAGGTTGAACCAACGGAAGGAAGCTCTTTCTCTCTGTCTCTCTCTCTCACTGTCTAACTCAGCCTGTCCAAAAAAAAAAAAAAAGAAAGATAAAAGGATCCATGGAAAGGACCATTGAAAATGAGTTATCCCCATCGTTTGACATTGTTTATATGCTATGTTTGCTATTATGTATGGAATTAATATATCACTTCTATTTGAACAGGAATTTGGTATGGAATTCTTGAAGGCATTGGAATTCTCTCTGTTATTACAAATGCATTTGTCATAGCGATAACATCTGACTTTATCCCTCGCTTGGTGTATGCTTATAAGTATGGACCTTGTGCGGGCCAAGGAGAAGCTGGGCAAAAGTAAGTTTGCTGTAAATCCATTATGAAATCCTTATTTCTTAGTCAGATGTGTTGACATAAACCTTTGCACTGGGTATGTGAGGCGTGTGCCCAGAACAAGAAGGCTTGTGTCAGTGGAGGGAGGGGTATAATAATACTTGCTGGCAAAGAAAACACATCCTGATCTGCTGAACGGCTGGAGAATCACATACTCTAGAGGGGTGTTAGGTGTACTCCAGTGTGAAAGCTATCATCAGTCATTTTCCCTGCCCACTGTACATTCAGAAATGTGTGGTCTGCTAATAATGTGTGTAACAAAAAGGACGTGATCTAGAATATAGTTATGCGATTTTTGTGAGTTCTTAAGAGGGCACTTAAAATGTGATTCACAATGACTCATTAAATGTACACTGCAATTTTACATGGGCAATATGGAACCATGTGCCAAGTATCCAACAGGTACTCAATAAATTCTTCAGGAATAAGGATATGAATGATTGTTTCCCTGGATATTTACATGACCAGTGTCTATAAAACCACAGGTAAGTTGAGTACACTAAACCCTCTAGAGGCTACAATTTTATGGCATTGCCTCAATGTTTCCAAAAGCCAGGGCACTAATTTTATCAGATGAAGTCTAGATAAAATTATAATTTGTCATTTAGCTTTCATTTCTGTACCTTAGAAAAGAGACAAGAAGTCTTAATTTACTTTCAAAATTCCTCTTTGTGGGCAGGCATTTGGCGCAGCAGTTAAGATGCTGTGTTGCGGGGCCAGCGTTGTGGTGTAGTGGGTAAAAGCCACCCCTGCAACACTGGCATGCCATATAGACACTGATCCGAGTCCCAGCTGCTCCACTTCAATCCAGATCTCTGCTAATGTGCCTGGGAAAGTAGCAGAGGATGGCCCAAGTCCTTGGGCCCGTGCCAGGTGGCTTCAGCCTGGCCCAGCCCTGGCTGTTGGCTGTTCCAGCCAATTAGGGAGTGAACTAGCGGAGGAAAATTGTCTCTCCCTCATCCCTGTCTCCCCCTCCCTCTCCCCCTCTCCCCCCTCCTCCCCCTTTGCCCCACCTCCTCCCTCTCCTCCTCCCTCCACCATACCTCTGCTTTTCAAATAAATAAATCTTTTAAAAAGATGATGCCACCTGGGATGTCCACATCCCGTATTGGAGTCCCTGGGTCTGAGTCCCAGTTCTGCTCCTAACCCAGCTTCCTGCTGATGTGCAATCTGAGAGGCAGCAGATAATGGATTAAGTCCTTGAGTCCCTGCCACCCACATGGGAGGCCTAGAATTAGCTTCAGGCTTCTGGTCTTGTCCTGGCCCAGCCACAGCTGTTGCAGGCATTTGGGGAGAGAACCAGCAGATGGAGGATATCCCTATCTCTTACCACCCTCTCTCTCCCTGCCTTTCAAATAAAAAAAAAAGTATCCTCTGGCTAAAGTCAAAATAATCAAATTTTAATTATTGATTTTAAATGTCTGTACATGAGAGTGAGGTGTGGATCGTATGGTCTTCTCAATGCCTCAGAAATCATCCCACATGGGCTGTGACTTACTCATATAAACAGCCCTGCCTTCATGTCAACTAGGCTAAGCCAAATTAACTCATCTCTACAGCCAGTGTAGCTAGATCAGCCCCAAGGAATGAAGTACTACCAAAGCAAGTCAGCTGAATTCATACAAATCTGGCCTGCATCCAATTTTGTTATTAATCCCACATAAGTGCACTAAGGCATGGATGACTGAGGAATACAGTGATGCTCACAATCTAGCTATTCAATGAGACCTCTATACAGTCCTTTACTACAGTAGCCATGAGGTCATTAAACACTAATTATCTAACAGCCTAAAGTGAGCACACCATCCCATTTTAAGAGATATTTAAAGAACGATACTGCCCAGGTGTTTTTTTTTCCTAATTGCAACTGTTGTCAACATCCTCTGCTTGGGTTAGCCTGAAAATAGTGACCTTCGTTCAAACCACCTTAGTGCATGTTTTGCGTTTTATTCTCAGAACAACCCTGGGACTCGCCATGCATCATTACTCTTACTTTGAGCAGAGGAAAAGATGAAGTGAAGCTCAGAATCACAAGGCAGGGTCAGCTGAAGCCCACACACAGATAGAGCCTGCACTGCCAGAAAGCTCTCCACACTGTGCTTCCCAGCCTTCAGAGCTGTTGCTAACAGTGAGAATCCAGTTCATCTAAAGTAAACCCCAAGGGGCTTAAACCCATTCTTATCTCAATTATTTACTAACTCTAATTAGGGTAAAATTTGTCTTGTTTGGGACGAACTGAAAAAGCAAAATGGGACCACTGTGCAGAGTTGATAGTGAATCAGAGCTCTAGAGCTTTGACAACTCAGCAGATTTAAGACGATGTTCACAGTAATTAAAATATATTATAACAGCCTCTTTGATTCAGTTTTATTGGGCTTTTCTTTTTTAAACCTTTCTTTTTTTACTCAGCCTCCTGCCCCTTTCAATTTATAGATCTACATTTCGTCTTCTAATCCA